>NC_138381.1:60986072-61078684 GCF_054177405.1 Leptonychotes weddellii
ACCTTGAAATATTACCATTGGGACTCTTTAAAAATCAGGGTTCCCCAAATATCATGACTTTTTTTTTTTTTAATCCTGAGGTTTTTTTTTTTTTTTTTTAAAGATTTTATTTATTTATTTGACAGAGAACACAAGCAGGATAAGTGGGAGGGAAGCAGGCTTCCCGCTGAGCAGGGAGCCCGATGCGGGGCTCGATCCCAGGACCCTGGGATCATGACCTGAGCCGAAGGCAGACACTTAACGACTGAGCCACCCAGGCGCCCCAATCCTGAGGTTTTTTAAAGGCATGCACGTAGGGTGTATGTGGGAAACTGTCTCAGTACTGGGAGAGATGGGAGACCTCCCTTCTATTCTTACTGTTCCCTTTGTCATCTGGATGTGCCTTATGCAGCAGCACAGGTCCAGATCCTTGGAGAGCAGTGTTTCCTGCATGGGCCTCCGCCAGTAATAAATGAGGTGATTTTGGGTAGTACTTGGACAAAACATTATGTGAAATTGTTTACATTTTGATGTTTTTTTCAATCCTTGTGGTTACCCAAAGGACAGAGTGTCAGTTGGTGCTAGTATATCTTTTTTTTTTTTTTAATAATTTTTTTTTTTAAAGATTTTATTTATTTATTTGACAGAGAGAGACAGAGTGAGAGAGGGAACACAAGCAGGGGGAATGGGAGAGGGAGAAGCAGGCCTCCCGCAGAGCGGGGAGCCCGATGCGGGGCTCGATCCCAGGACCCTGGGATCATGACCTGAGCCGAAGGCAGACGCTTAACGACTGAGCCACCCAGGCGCCCCGGTGCTAGTATATCTTTAACACTACTCCGGCACTCTGTCATCTCTCTTTTTAACTAAGAGAACTGGCCTCAGTCTAGCAAACTTGGAGCTTTAATGTTACTTTAATACTACTTTATTTTCATTGTGTTTAATTTTGTTTCTTTTTGTTAGTAAAGCCATACTGATTTTTATTTGAAGTAGTAATATACGTCTTCCTTTTTAAGTACATTTTAAAATATTAAAAGAAAACGGTAAGTTTAGTTTCAGGAATGGCAAGACTAACAGAAGAGGTACAGGAGCAACAGAGGTCTGGGGACCCTGTGGTAGAGGAGGCCTGGCCAAGGCTTGGAGGAGGCAGATGACTTTGGCCGCTGACACAAGGAGCCTCACGGAGGACCCCTGTTGCACTTAGGGATGGGCTAGTTTGAGTGATGAGTGGTGGCAAGAAGGGGGCTTGAATGGGCAGTGTTCTGCATTTAGGCAGTTGTAAGGGTTGTGGTGTTAATTCTTCTCTCTTTTCCTCCTTGTAGAAACGGACCTGAATTTGAAGCTAGGATACGACAGAATGAGATCAACAATCCCAAGTTTAACTTCTTGAACCCTAATGACCCTTACCATGCCTACTACCGCCACAAGGTCAGCGAGTTCAAGGAGGGGAAGGCTCAGGAGCCCTCCGCTGCCATCCCCAAGGTCATGCAGCAGCAGCAGCAGGCCACCCAGCAGCAGCTGCCCCAGAAGGTTGGAGCCATTCCCTTCCTTCATATCCCCAGGGCTGAGAGGGAAGCCAGGCCAGGGAGGGGAAGATAATGAACTCTGCTATCTAAACCTCGCTACCAGCGAGGGAGAGACATGAGGTTTCTATCCAAGGAAGAAAACACTGAGGCTCAGATAGCAAAGTACTGCGGCCCTTGACATTTCCTGAGCACTGCTTGTCCAGCTCTATGCTTGGTGCTTTAAGAATCTCATTGGCATCTCACAGCAGCTACCTGAGGAGGACAGCAAAGAGACCATTTTACAGATGAGGAACCTGAGGCTTGGGGAAGTACGATTTACCCAGGCCACAGAGTCAGTAGTCCAGGGCTCAATCTCTTGGCCTGTACTCTTTGCCTTGACCATGGAGTGAGAACAGTGCTGGGATGTGGCTTGTGGGCCCCTTCTTGAGCCATCCCTCCCATCCATCTCATCTTCCCAGGGCCCCTCCATGTGGCCTGCTTTAATACCTTAATCCTCTCTAGGTCCATCACTAGGGACAATTAGGGTCGCCAGTGAAGATAAAGGGCTGGCACATTTTGCCTCCTGTATAGACCTAGACTGGTCCCTTCTCTTTGCTCTATTTTCCTGGACCATGGTGACAAAGGCTGCCTGCTGTTTTACAGTGGGGAATAAAGGTTGGAGTAGATTCTGTTACCTTGCATTGCAATTTACTACTTCTAGGGCCTCAGGCTACCTCAGTTTTCTCACCTATAAAAGCCAGGTGAGGTAACAAACGGAATTCCTCTGTCCAGTGGGTCCTCTGCACACATGTAGGGCTAACTGTGTCCTTCATCCCTCTTGGGCGGGATTTAATAAGGCATGTTCCTGTCAGATTTTCTGCCACCCAGTTTTGACGCTCAGTTTCAGGGCAACAGCAGAAATACAGAGGGGCACGGTTCTTGCTCAAAGCCATTCAGGGAGTTGAGGCCACAGTTGGCCAAGAAATTGGTGCTCTTATGAGTTAGGATTCTCTCACACTGTGGGCCACTGGTGTACATGTGATTAACAGAAGTGTAGAGGTCTGTGCCATCCTGTTGGGGTGTCTTCCCACCCCCTCTCGAGCCTCACATTCTCTCCGCATCTTAGGTCCAAGCCCAGGTGATACAAGAGACCATTGTGCCCAAAGAGCCCCCTCCTGAGTTTGAGTTCATCGCAGACCCCCCCTCCATCTCAGCGTTTGACCTGGATGTGGTGAAGCTGACGGCTCAGTTTGTGGCCAGGAATGGCCGCCAGTTTCTGACCCAACTGATGCAGAAAGAGCAGCGCAACTACCAGTTTGACTTCCTCCGCCCGCAGCACAGCCTCTTCAACTACTTTACGAAGCTGGTGGAGCAGTACACCAAGGTGCCTGGGCAGGGCAGGGGCAGGGGTGCTGGGCCTAGGGAAGGAGGGCACCTTACATAAGCACTGTATCTGCTCGTGTCCACAAGGACATGACTCTTCTGTGGGCCCTCAGGCACATGTTAAAAATTCCAGTTCAGTGTGAAGTCTAGATTTTTTTTTTTACTTAAGATTTTATTTATTTGACACAGGGAGGGAGAGAACAAGCACAAGCAGGGGGGAGCAGCAGGCAGGGGAGAAGCAGGCTCCCCTTGGAGCAAGGAGCCCAATGTGGGGCTTAATCCCCGAACCCCGGGATCATGACCTGAGCCTAAGGCAGCCGCTTAACCAACTGAGCCACCCAGGTGCCCCTAAAATCTTGATTTCTATTTAAATGTAACACAGACTGGTGGTTTGAGAAGCGAAATGTGTGATTGATAACTGCCATTAGGTTAGTGCCTGCTATGTGACAATGCCAAGTGCTAGCTGCTTTTAAGTACATCACAATCTCAGTTGCCTAACACGGGACCTGAGGAGAAGGAAGCCCTTAATAATTGCCTCCTTTTGCCCAATTTAATCTTCAGAAGAACCCAGGAGGTATTCCCTCCCTGCTTCCCCTTTTTCTCAAAAGCAGAAACAGGCTCAGAGAGTTGAAGTCACTTACTCATGGTCTCTCAGCTAGTAAGTAGCTGCACTGACCCCAATACCTATGTTGTTTTTCACCCTAAAGAGTACCTTGAATTAGAAATGTAATTTAAGTAAATATTGGGAGACAATTTAACTTAAGTAAATATAGCCAGTATTGTTGAAATAGTCATTATGTACATAGCATATTTTCATTTAATCTCTAGTAATCTGTAAGGTAGCCACTGCTATATTTATTTTACAGAAAAGGAAGTAGGCACAGAGAAGTTAACTTGGGCAGGGTCATACAGCTAGGGCTTGCTGAGTTGGGACTTAAACTCTAGCATTTTTACTCCAGCCCCTAAGATCTGGGCTTCAGGGTCTGGAACAAGAAGGTCTCAATTATCGTGCTACGTTATTGTAATCAAGACTCTGGACAAGTGAATATTAGTATTTAAAAACAGTCAGATTGTTAATTTATTTTTTTAAGATTTAATTTATTTTTTTTGACAGAGACATAGCGAGAGAGGGAACACAAGCAGGGGGAGTGGGATAGGGAGAATAGGCTTCCTGTGGAGCGGGGAGCCCGCTGCAAGGCTCGATCCCAGGACCCTGGGATCATGAACTGAGCAGAAGGCAGATGCTTAACAACTGAGCCACTGAGCCACCCAGGCGCCCCCCAGATTGCTAATATATTGCAAAGCACACTGATACAGATTTGCCAGTGGCTTTTCTTGCCCAACATGTAGTGGAGGTTGTCTTCCCGTTTTAGTGGCATGGTTCGTACATCTGTTCTTGACAGTTAGAAACAGTACATTAAAGATCTGACTTGAAAGGACTGTAATGATTTACTCTAACTTAATTCACTTTAAGTATGTAACTAGGAAGAATTATAAAAATGTGTGTATATAGGAAATGATCAAATCAAAAAATGGTAGAGTAGCTAAAATAACAATGGTGGAAGGCCAAAGGGTTAGTGTAATGTATTACACAGTATCAATTTTAAATGAGCTCTGCCTTGATTTTCCCTAGTGGACTACTTCCAGGGTTAAAGGTCCCCAGATCCCTTTTTATTCTGCTACTTTCCTGTTCCTTCTCTCTCAGGATTTAGGTATTGACATTTAGTTCTCTAACCTGAGGGCACTGGTGTGTCTGTCTCTAGTCTTGGGAGACTCTAGGAGCAGATTTATTCCTGAGGTAGGGATGGTAGGATAAGGCTGAGCCACTTTACCAATGATAATAAATACTGTTGGGAATTTATGCTGTTTTGAACAAAGCCATCATTTGTTGTCTCATCAAATATGTATTCAGTGTCGGACTTTATTTCAAATGCCGGAGATACAATAGTGAACAGAAGACATAGAAATTTCTGTCTTTATGTGGAGTTTCTGGTCTGGTGAGGGAGGTGACAAGCAAGTGCAATGTCAGTGGATGGATGTCCGCTGGTAATAAACACTATGGAGAAATAGAAAGCAGGGGACAGAATCTAGGAGATGAGGTGTGTGGGTGGCAGTCTGGAGTAGGGTTGTCAGGGGAGCACGTGCAAAAGGGCCTGGTGGCATGCGCAGAAGGGTAGGAGCAGCCCCATGCCCTGAGAGCAGCCAGCGCATGCGGACTACGCTGGGTGGAGGGCAGTGCTTTTGCGTGTTTTCCTGCCGCTCCTTGCAGCAACCTTTTACGTTGACTGTGCCAGCTTTAAGTGGTGGTGTCACTATTTGTAGAAGGCAGCCAAGTTACAGAGTTTAAGTGACTTGCCCAAAGTCGCACAGCAAAGTGGAGTTGGGATTGGGACCTGGAACCCCATGCTCTCGCTTTTCCTGTGCCTTTCCACAGGCCCCGGGAAGCTCCCTTTTTGTCCTGTGTTGTACTACACTGACAGTCGTTTTAACTCTTCCCATGTTTCAGATCTTGATTCCGCCTAAAGGCTTATTTACAAAGCTCAAGAAAGAGGCTGAGAACCCTCGAGAAGTTTTGGACCAGGTAAACTAAATTATAACTAGTTACTGGTGGTACGAGTGACTGTGTTTGGGTTGTTTCATGTTTGGAAATAGGCTTCGAGGCGGGACCTTGTTGTGTTCCAGGCACAGGAGTAGTGGGAAGAAAGGCCTTGTGGCCACAAAGGCTGAAGAACCCTGGACTCTCTGCTCCCTAATTTTCTGCTTTTCTCTCAGCTTTACTGGATCTTCCTCTTTTCTGCCCTCACTAGAAGCCAACTCCTGAACAGGTTTTCTGGCGACAGATGCCTTTTGAGGCCCCAAGTTTTCAGAGTCAAGGAGAGAAGGCATATTGGCATTGCCTGTTTTGGGTGGCTGCATGAAGGCTTTGTTTCTCAGGCTCTCAGATTGCTGCTTCTCTTGTGGGTACTTGGTTGTCATGCAGACTTCCTGGGACAGAGTTTGCTGCTCTGTGAGCATCGAGCCCCTTGCCAGCTCAAGCAGAAAACTCTGAGGTTATAACAAATCGTTGCCCTTGAGGCCCAGACACAAGTTTTCTGTGGTATTTAGAATTGTTATATTCTGTCCAGGCTCTGGGCCTGACTGAAACCAAATGCAAATATCATAGTTTCCTCCAGAAGTTCCCCTTATGGGTAGAGCAGCCTCCTGTTCCGAAGGAGATGCTGGCTTTGGTGAAGGTCCTGGAGGTGACAGTCCTGTCAGGAGCAGACCCTGATTCAGCTTAGCATCATGCCGTTTCCTGTCTCTTCAGGTGTGTTACCGGGTGGAGTGGGCCAAGTTCCAGGAGCGAGAGAGAAAGAAGGAAGAAGAGGAAAAGGAGAAGGAGCGGGTGGCCTATGCACAGATTGACTGGCATGATTTTGTGGTGGTGGAAACAGTGGATTTCCAACCCAATGAGCAAGGTAGGTCTGTGACTCCAGGTGGGGGAGCCAGGAGCTTGGAACCATCCTGGAATATCTCAGGTATACGTCTCCTCCCAGGGAGCAGCATAGTCCCCCCAGAGGGTTTTATCTATCTGTTTCATCTCTGCTGCCAGAAGACTTCAGATTTGCCACATTGCCCCAATTAAACCCAATTGAGCAAACATCGTGCCAGACCTTGGGTGGGCATCTGGAGCTGGAAGAGAAATCGGGGAGAGAGCTTACAGTGTGGGGAGGGTAGACCAGTGGGCCTTTGTTAAGGAGTATCTGTGGAGGTCTCCTGACTCTGGATCACTCTCTGCCAGGGAATTTCCCTCCCCCCACCACCCCAGAGGAACTGGGGGCCCGAATCCTCATTCAGGAGCGCTATGAGAAGTTTGGGGAGAGTGAAGAGGTTGAGATGGAGGTCGAGTCTGATGAGGAGGACGAGAAACAGGAGAAGGCGGAGGAGCCTCCTTCGCAGTTGGACCAGGACACCCAAGTGCAAGATATGGATGAGGTATACTTCTGGGAGGGCCTGCGAGCTGGCCTTTCCCTCTTTCGCTTAAAGAGATGGGGGTGCTCTCCACAAGTCAGATCCAGCTCCCTTGTGAACCTTGAAAGGAGGCATGGGTCCCAAGTAAGGCATCCTGGCTGAGCAGCTGCCCAGACCCAGGCAGCATAGAGCCTCTTCCCAGCTCGAGCAACAAAGATTCATTCACAGGCAAGGATCTGAAAGCTGTGCTGGCTCTGTTCTGTGACCTTCCCCCCCTTTGCCCAGAGGCCCTGCTCCCCCCCTGCCCCCATGCCAGCTCTCAGTAAGGGAACACTTCGCCACATGCTTTGATGCATTTGAGCTTAGGCCCAAATGATCAGCAGTTCCCAGAGCTTTTCTTAGTGTAGCCTCTGCTTCCTTTTGGCCACCTCTACCCACTCCAAGCAGGCATAGAGTCTCCAGAGCCAAGCTGTTTTCCTCCCCTTGGAAAGAATTTGTGTGTGAGAAGAATGGCCCCTGTGTCTGTGGGAATTGACTTTTTCTCTCCCTCCCAGCATTGGTCCATGAGCAGCTACCATTGAGCGCCAACTTGCCCCCCGCGCCCCTCCCCAGCATGTTTAAGTGCCCTTGGCCTCCTGGGACTGCCTGGTGCCAGCTGCTGGAAATGCCTGGGCGGAGTGTTAGCACCACGGCCCCCAGCACTCCCATTCATGTTGTGAGGAAGGAGCTTGGCCAGCTGCCGGCTGGCCTCGGCTGCCCCCGGAGGCTTAGCACGTGGATGCTGGCTGGCAGGGACCTAGGCTCCTTATCACCCTGAGAGCCGCCAGGGCTCAGCTGCAGGGAGGTGGCCTGTTGGGCCTTCTCTGAGTCCTGCCATTGCTTTGCTCCTCAGGGTTCGGACGATGAAGAAGAAGGGCAGAAAGTGCCCCCACCCCCAGAGACACCCATGCCGCCGCCTCTGCCCCCGACTCCAGACCAGGTCATTGTTCGGAAGGACTATGACCCCAAAGGTAGGGCCTACTTTCCTGCCTTCATATGTTCCTCAGTGCTGTCTGTTTCTGGGAGGGGGTGAGGTGGCTTGTCATGAAGGCAGGCCTGGTGGTGGGGAACTGAGCGGAGTCATCTCTGGTGCCCAGTGCCTTTACGGGGCCAGCTACAGCATGGCACTAAACGGATGTGTCTCGGATGAGTGAGGCACAGACAAGACAGCAGTGTCTTAACCCGCAGCCACCTCCCAGTGTTCTTGTTCAGGCGTCTTTCTTTCCTTTCAGCTTCCAAGCCCCTGCCTCCAGCCCCTGCTCCAGATGAATATCTTGTGTCTCCTATCACGGGGGAGAAGATCCCTGCCAGCAAAATGCAGGAACACATGCGCATTGGGCTTCTCGATCCCCGCTGGCTAGAGCAGCGAGACCGCTCCATCCGTGAGAAGCAGAGCGACGATGAAGTGTATGCACCAGGTGAGGTGGGGTTCTCCCACCCAGACCATACCCCTTCTCTGACGTGGCCCTGACTCACCTTGACCCATGGGAATTTCTAGACTATGGTCAACTTGCTTTAAGCAAACAGAGCAACAACTGAGGTCAACAAAAAGTTTTGAGGATAGGTACAGCCTGTGATGCCTCAGAAGAATTCCCCATTTTCCAGAAGCACTCTTCATAAGGCTCCTCCAAAGGCAGGAACCTGACACGGATGGCATCCCAGACATACCAGAGCTGGGAAAGTTGACCTTCTTGGGGCTGTCTTAGAATGAGGGCTCTGGTGGCTGGAGCACCCTTAGTGCTTTGAAATGAGATACGATGGGAGGAAAACTGTCCCAGAGGCAGGAGAGTAAGCTTTTAGTCCTGACTGCCACTTGCCATTTATGTGATCCTGACCTCTCAATTGCTTCTCGTAAGTCAAGCGGTTGGACAAGCTCTGGCATACAGGCTTAGTGCTGATTGGGCTTCCCCAGGCTCAGGATGGGCATGCTGTGTTGGGACCTAGACTCGGCCTGCCTCATGGGACCAGCCTCTACCCTGCACAGGGAGAGTTGCTGCTCTGTTAGAAGGGCACCTGGTTTTAGTTTCCTTTCTGTCTCCTGCCTCCGTTCTGTGACCGTATCCAGGTCTGGATATTGAGAGCAGCTTGAAACAGTTGGCTGAGCGGCGTACTGACATCTTCGGTGTAGAAGAAACAGCCATTGGTAAGAAGATCGGTGAGGAGGAAATCCAGAAGCCAGAGGAAAAGGTGCAGCTCTGATGGATTCTAGTGCCTTCCCCACCCTCACACTCCTATACTTCGGCTGCATTCTAGGAGCCCTGACAAGCTGTGGCTTTGCTTTCCCTTGCAGGTGACCTGGGACGGCCACTCAGGCAGCATGGCCCGGACCCAGCAGGCTGCCCAGGCCAATATTACCCTACAGGAGCAGATTGAGGCCATCCACAAGGCCAAGGGCCTGGTGCCAGAGGATGATACCAAAGAGAAGATTGGCCCCAGCAAACCCAATGAGCTTCCCCAGCAGCCACCACCTCCGTCTTCAGCCACCAACATTCCTAGCTCTGCCCCACCAATTACCTCTGTGCCCCGGCCACCCGCGGTAAGCCAGTAGCCACTTTGGGACTGATCTTGCAGAGCTTGGTTCTTGGGGTTAGACACTATCGGCTGAGGACAACTTCCTTATAGTGGGGCCCAGGTGCTGTTTGGGTCAAGTTGAGAGACAGAGAACTCTTGAATTGTAAGTGGGAACCTCTCGTGTGATCATCCATCTGTGTGGGAGGATTGGAGCAGGGAGGGAGGCAAGAGGCAAATGTGAGAAGCAGACTTAGGGCAGAGAAGGGCTGCAGGGCTTAACAGGTCTTCGAGGACTGCTGGCCCGTCTCCAGGAAGCTAACTTGAGGTCAGCCTCTTTAGTGGCTCGTTCAGTGTCTGCCACAAGCAGCTGGTTGAGTCCCAAGTGGAAAGAGTGTCACTCTGAGCCTCTCTCGGCATAGTTCCTGTCAGAGCCTGGTTGTGAGTCTGCTGTCTGTTAGCCTCAGGGGACTCCGTCAGAGCTGTCCAGTCCCTATCCTCAAAGGCTACAGGTGGCTAATCACCAGCCTCATATGCCCTCGAGGTCCAGCTTTGGCTTCCTGTCCCTTCTCCCCCCACAGATGCCGCCTCCTGTTCGTACCACAGTTGTGTCTGCAGTACCTGTCATGCCCCGCCCCCCGATGGCATCAGTGGTCCGACTACCCCCAGGCTCAGTGATTGCCCCCATGCCACCCATCATCCATGCACCCAGGATCAACGTGGTGCCCATGCCTCCCTCGGCCCCTCCTATCATGGCACCCCGCCCACCCCCCATGATTGTGCCAACAGGTCAGTGTGTCTTATGTCACCTTCCAGGCCATTGGGTCAGGACTATAGATTAAACACTGTGAGCAGAGCAGTGGCCAATGGTAGTGCCTAGTTGTTACAGCTGGGGGTCAACCCAGAGGGGAGCCTTGGCTTCCCCATGTGCGTGATCCCTGAGCTAGGAGCTGGGGAGCCACAGGTCCTGGGGGAGATAGGCTGACGTGGCAGAGCTGGGGTCTGTGCACCGGGGGTGGTCAGGCTCCAGACAGGTGCAGGGGGCCAATGATGCTTGCGGTCAGCTGGCACCTACTCTGTCCATCAGTCCTGCCCCTGCTGCCAGTCCCCTGCTGACCAGTCTGGGCAGTCTCCCAGGTCTCCCTGCCAGGGATCCTGCTGGCTGCCAGACTCAGCAAGAAGTGACCTTTCCCCAACTGTGACTGGGAGAAGTGGGAAACCTTTGCAGTCTCCCCTCACCAGCCCTGAGTCCCAGGGCCCTTGTACTCACGCAACTGCTTATTCCTGTCCTTGCAGCATTCGTACCCGCTCCACCTGTGGCACCTGTCCCAGCTCCAGCCCCGATGCCCCCTGTCCACCCCCCGCCTCCCATGGAGGATGAGCCTGCCTCCAAGAAACTGAAGACAGAGGACAGCCTCGTGCCTGAAGAGGAGTTCCTACGCAGAAACAAGGTATGTGATACTAGAGTGCCACCCGTGGTCGTAAGGCCTAGCTGGGGAATCCAGTCCTGCTGCAGTTACACTCCCTGGCCCACCCTAGTCTCCTCCCACTGTTTTGGCCTCGGGGGCCTAAGTCGGCTGTTTGAAGCCTGTAAGAGCTTCTGAGTGCACAGTGGATGTGCAGTTAGCAGTCAAAGGAGCAGGCCGAATAGATAGTCCCTCTGGTGTGAATTATTGTGGAGACCAGCAGGCAGGACTTGGGTATGAAGGGGGCCCTGGACACTGGAGGAAGTCCTGGGTGTGGTTCTTAATTTCTCTGTGGCTTTCTTCTCTGGCTCCAGCTCCTTGGAGTTCTCCCTGTTGTGGGGATTCTGTTGGGTGCTAGAAATAAGGGGAATCCTGGCACTGCCAGTGCCTAGGGAAGCTGTCAGGTTCTAGTGAGGAGGCAGAAACAGTGCTCGCCCCATCCCCCCAGTGCGTTTGACCCGATTTTTTTTTTTTTTCTTTCCGATAGCAGTTCCCATTTTCTGAGTACCAGCTGAAGTGCCAAGGTAGAGCTACACATTTTACGGGCACATGTCTTTTCAGTGCTTAACAACAGTACCCTGCAGCTGTTGTGATCACTTGCTTTATAAACTTGGTGTTGAGGCTTAGCGAGACATGGTTAGGCTAGGAGTTGGGAGCTCAGGTTTTCTGACTCTGCAGTTTATATTCTCTCTCTTTTGTGCTTTTGGGGTTTACAGGGCATTTTCTTATCACTTTTTCAGTTCCAGACTCACCAGGAGGCAGGGTAGAGATCATTTTGAAGAAGAGAAACCAAATCTTGAAAAGGGAGTGAATTGTGCCATGTTGCTAGTGGTGTTAGTAGTGAGTTGGGCCAGAGTCCAAGAGCCCAGATGGACAGGTGATATTGTTTAGATTGGCCCAGAATAGGAGAGCATAGTTCCTGATGGGCTCAGGGTTCCCCGGGTGTAACGGCCATGTCCTGTTTGTAGGGTCCAGTGTCCATCAAAGTCCAAGTGCCCAACATGCAGGATAAGACTGAATGGAAACTGAATGGACAAGTGCTGGTCTTCACACTCCCGCTCACAGACCAGGTATGAGTTGCCGCTGCTAAGTGGCATCAGGTACAGGGATCCAAGGAGTCGGGGGGGGCAGCTTTCTTCAGCTGACCTTAGCAAGGGGCTGAACAACCTCTCGGTCCCACAGGTCTCCGTCATCAAGGTGAAGATTCATGAAGCCACGGGTATGCCTGCAGGGAAACAGAAGCTGCAGTATGAGGTGAGTCAGATGTGAGTGGTCCTGCCCCTTGGGTCACAACGCCTTTGCCATCCCAGAAGCTAAATCCCCTGTGGAATCAAAGGAGTGGAGAGACATGTGGGTGTGGCCACGTGAGTCTGTCCTAGAAGCGGTGATGCTGTCTGGGAGTACCAGGGCAGGTTAGCCCAACAGAGCAAGGCTCGGGGTGGCTGGGGCACAGTCTAGTCTTATGTAGAGCCCCAAAAACCTTTGCCTCTGTGACTAGGGTGGACATCTGGGGACAAGACTTGGAATGCTGTGGTGGGTTTCTGGCCCAGTGGTGGAGCCATCCCAGCCAGTGTGGTCTGGGGTGGCCTGGCTTTGTGCAGAGACACAGAAGTGATAGTCCAGCTCAACCTGGTGCCCACCCGGCCACATGGGGCTGCTTTATTCTTCCTCTCAGGACTTTGACAAATGACTACTCTGAACCTCAGTTTCCTGTTCTGTAAAATGAGACTCTTGGATTGATCTCTAAAAGGTCATACGATTTGAGAGTCAGAAATTCATGGGGTTGGTCTGGGCCAGCTTTTTGGGGAGTTGACAAAGAGGAAGAGCATGGGTTACTAGGAACGAAGGAAAGCAGAGCATTCTCGGGGGAACTGGAGACCTTCAATCCCACCCTGTGCCACCCCCATCCCTGCTCCCCGCCATTGACCCCATCTTCTTTCAGACCCCTGTATTCACTGAGTTCAGAGGGAATGGATGTTCGGAGTTGTGAGACTATACACTGCTCGAGGCTGGGTTGCCCCACGCTGAAGCATACCATCTGTTTTCCAGGGCATCTTCATCAAGGATTCCAACTCCCTGGCTTACTACAACATGGCCAATGGCGCCATCATCCACCTGGCCCTCAAGGAGAGAGGCGGGCGGAAGAAATAGAGAAGAGAAACCTGATGTCAGGTCTCAGCCACTGCCGTTTTTGCCTCTCCTGTCTCCCACTGTCCCACCCTCTGCCCCAGTCCCAGGAGACCCTGCCTTGTACATTTGTTTCACTCTTACTAAGCTTGGAAATTCAAATTGTCCTGCCAGATTTTCTCCCCCCCACCCCTTCTCCACATTGATAAGGGAGAGCTTTCAAAGCCAGTCTCCTACCCAGCGGTCTCTGGAATCCCTTTGTGTTTGAGTCTTGATTTGAGGGGATTCATTTCTTTAGGTAGCGAGTTAGATGTGAACCCAGGAATGTCCTATGGGATAGTGTCATAGTACCAAGTGGCATCTGGCTGATAGAATATGGTTGTTCTCATTATTAATCATTTTGTATCTTGCCATGGGTTGTCTAATAAACCTCTTGTATGCTTTTGTGAAATCAGTGTCATAAGACTTGTCCCTTGGCCACCTGTGCCCTGTCCAGACCCAAGGCAGTACATTGTGGCTCCTCTTCTACTCTGAGGAATATTGGACTTTTTTTTTTAAGTTAAATACTCTTTTATTGAAGGAACTTTAGTATGCTAGAGGTAATATTTAAACAGTGTTAACAGGCTTTATGCTTTTTTTTTTTTTAAGATTTTATTTATCTGAGAATGTGCATGGGGGGGGTGGGGGGAGAGGGAGATGCAGACTCCCCTCTGAGCAGGAAGTCCACTGTGGGGCTTGATCCCAGGACCCTGAGATCATGACCTGAGCCGAAGGCAGACACTTCACCGACTGAGCCACCCAGGCGCCCCGGAATGTTGGGCTTTTAACTAAATTCTTATCACCACCAAGTCTTTCATGAATTTGTCTTAGATTTATTTTTATAGCTCTTAAAATGTTTGGATTCTCCAAAGGCATACCCTGTGTATTTAATAGACTGCTACAAAATGCTTTCAGCATGCCAGGACCACAGAAGAACAAGGACAAGTGTGATGCAGTTCCGGGCCAGTGGGCAGCGGAGAGACACATGGAGATGAGACTGGAGGGTGGCAGTTTCCTGCAGGCCTGGAATCATCCATCACCTGATTGGCTCTGTGACCTTAGTCAGGTGGCTTACCCTGAGTGAGCACAGGGTCATGAAATTTTCTTTAGTTTTATTTAAATAGTACTTAGTTGTGCCACAGCTATGACTTATTTTAAGAATTTAAAAATTTAACCAATTTACTCCTTACTGTTTTTAAGTACTCCATCAATTTTAACTTATGTAATATTGAGTTTTCCTGTTTCATACTTGAGTCAGCTGAGCACAGAGACGGTGGGTTGCATGCCCACAGTCCACAGCGTAAGAAGCTGAAAAGAGAATGTGTGCAGAATGCTTGTCACAGGCCTTGCTCCCTAGTAAGAGCCAGACACAGGCTGTTTTTTTTTTTTTGGAATTGTGCTATCACAGAGCTAGGCGCTGCTATGGGCGTTTAGAGGGAGGAAGATGAGAGCCTGTTGAAAACTATTTCCTGATTTGAAACCTAAATCTCATTCTGTTCTAAAGATCTCATGTGTGTTTATCCCGAGAGTACCTAGTGCCTTTTCTTGGCAGTCCCTCCATTGGATCCTCCTAGCTGCCCCACGAGGTCATCTCCAGGGCTCAGAGGGGTAAGGCCATTCCCAAGGTCATAGAACCAGTATTCTAGTCACCACCCTACCCTGCTCTGTACCACCAGCAGCCTCCCCCCCCCCCCCCCAGTCCCATACACACAATCTCAAAGCTTCTGACTCCAGACCTAGGGCTCAGGTGGCCCTTTTACAGTACCACTTGTGTGGCTCCATTACAAACTACTGATGCCTCACATTTTTAACTTGGTCGAGGGATGTTATTCCTCACCCTGTTTGACATCTGCCTCCCACCTGGTTGCTGGAAGTTCCCCCAGGGGCCAGGGCTGAAGTGGGTTCCATGTTTTGGGGTATCTAAAATGAAGGCACTGCTGGTTGCTTCTCCATAGTCAACACCCAAAATTGCACTGAACACTGGGAAAGGGGGTCAGGATGCCTGGGGGTGTCCTATGCTCCAAGCTCTCCTTTCTTCCTGGGATTGTTTCTGGGAATGGGGAACAGGGTGTGGTGTTGGGCACTCTTCCCCCACAGATGGCAGATGACGGAGGCTGTGACTGGAGGCCAGGAATGCTTCTGGGTGGAATGTGAGTGAATGGGTCCTTTGAGCCACCCTCTGAGGCCCAAACCGTTTCCTGAAGCTCTTGAATGAACATCTGTCCTGGTTCATTCCCGTCGTAGAAGGCCCATTGACCAGGGTGGCCTTGTGACTGTCAATGGCCATGGGCCCAGCCCTCCACACTTCTGGTATAGGGCCTGTGACATGAAGGCAATGCCTTGCGTACACAGCTTTTCTGAATCTCACTGCAATCCTCAGGATTGTCTGCCCCATTTTTTAGATGAGGTAGATACACAAGGTCATGTGGCCAGTGAGGGCTCTGGAAGGCCAAAGCAGCTCTTCCATTCCTGGTGACCACACTGTCCTCACTGCCTCACCAGACCGGACTGTGAAATGGGGAGAAATGTTTCTGTTGTGGGACTGCTGGGAAAATGGGCATGATTTGATGCTCTCAGAGAGGCTGTCATTTTAGACTTACACAGAGGACTTTGGGAGTTGTAGACATTAAGGAATTTCACTTTCAGTTCCACCAGCAGCTTGACTTGAGTACTTGTCGTAGCCCAGAGGAGGCCATCTATGATTAGACCCATTTCACTTTTTATTTATTTTTTAAAGATTGATTTATTTTTTTTTTTTAAGATTTTATTTATTTATTTGACAGTGAGAGAGACAGCGAGAGAGGGAGCACAAGCAGGGGGAGTGGGAGAGGGAGAAGCAAGCGTCCCGCTGAGCAGGGAGCCCTATGCGGGGCTCGATCCCAGGACCCTGGGACCATGACCCGAGCTGAAGGCAGATGCTTAACAACTGAGCCACCCAGGCGCCCCTTAAAGATTTATTTAATTTAGAGAATGGGGGAGAGGGAGCGAGAATTTTTTTTTTTTTAAGATTTTTTTTATTTGAGGGGCGCCTAGGTGGCTCAGTCAGTTCAGTGTCTGTCTTCGGCTCAGGTCATGATCCCGGGGTCCTGGGATTGAGTCCCACATCAGGGTCCCTGCTGTGCGGGGAGCCTGCTTCTCCCTCTGCCTCTGCCGCTCCCCCTGCTTGTGCTCTCTGTCTCTTGCTTACTCTTTCTCAAATAAAATCTTAAAAAAAAAAAAAAAGATTTTATTTATGACAGTGAGCGAGAGAGCGCACAAGCCAGGGGAGAGGGAGAAGGAGACTTCCCGATGAGCAGGGAGCCCGATGCGGGCCTCAATCCCAGGACTCTGGAATCATGACCTGAGCCAAAGGCAGACGCTTAACCGACTGAGCCACCAAGGCGCCCCAGGAGAGAGAATCTTTTTTTTTTTTTTAAGATTTTATTTATTTATTTGAGACAGAGAGAATGAGAGAGACAGAGAGCACATGAGAGGGGGGAGGGTCAGAGGGAGAAGCAGGCTCCCTGCCGAGCAGGGAGCCCGATGCGGGACTCGATCCTGGGACTCCAGGATCATGATCTGAGCCGAAGGCAGTCGCTTAACCAACTGAGCCACCCAGGTGCCCCTAGGAGAGAGAATCTTAAGCAAACTCTGTGCTCAGCCTGACACATGGCTCGATCTCACAACCCTGAGATCATGACACAAGCCGAAATCAAGAGTCAGACTCCTAACCAAATGCATCACCCTGGTACCCCGACCCATTTCACATTTTAAGATTTTATTTATTTGAGAGAGAGAGCAGGAACACAAGCAGGGGGAGTGAGAGAGGGAGAAGCAGGCCTCCCGCCGAGCAGGGAGCCCGATGTGGGGCTCGATCCCATGACCGTGGAATCCTAACCCGAGCCAAAGGCAGACGCCTAACAACTGAGCCACCGAGGTGCCCCCCCCATTTCACTTTAGAGAATATATACAAACGCTATATTAGGTTATGTTAGGATATATACTTAAATGGAAATATGTGGTGTACTTGAATTATAACAATTCTTATGTAATATTTATAATTCAAAAATCAAAAAGGCAAAATACAATATGGCTTAAACACATACTAGTACATAAGATCTTTAGAAGTTTGCTTTTTTTAAGTAAAAGAAAAATGTACCATCTTCAAGTTGAGATCATTAACTTAGGAATTTTCTTTTATCTTACATTGCTATATTTTGATAAAAAGTAAGTGAATAGGGGTGCCGGGTGGCTCAGTTGGTTAAGCGTCTGCCTTCAGCTCAGGTCATGATCTCAGGATCCTGGGATGGAGCCCTGCGTTGGGCTCTCTGCTCACCAGGAAGTCTGCTTCTCCCTCTCCCTCTGCCCCTCCCCACCCTTCGTGCTTTTTCTCCTTCTCCGTCTCAAATAAATAAATAAAATCTTTCCAAAAAAGGTAAGTGAATTATTCTAGATACCCCTGAATCGTATAATCTGAAGCAAGACAAGATACCCTACTATTCCTTATTACAGAGAAGGTACTGCTATTGCCTTAAACTGAGTTAAGCCAGTCAGTGTTCCCTGTCCCTGAGTTGTGGTGATTAGATTAGGGATAGGCATGTGTCTTAGTATAAACAGATGACACCTGAAGGAATGCTGCCCCCTCACTATTGAGCAGAAGCTACCAGAAGAGTCTGTTGTATGGATGTGTGGTGAGCCTGGAGCTGCTACCATGAGGGGCTCTAGCTCGAGATGAAGCAAGAAGGAGGACAAAGAAAAAGGAAAATAAGGTTGCTATTACTGGTCAACCTCTGGATCAGACATCTCCTGAAGCTCATTTACCTATGATTTTTTTTTTTTAAGATTTTATTTATTTGACAGCGAGAGAGCACAAGCAGGGGGAGTGGCAGGCAGAGGCAGAGGGAGAAGCAGGGAGTCCGATGCGGGGCTTGATGCCAGGGCCCCGGGATCAAGACTTGAGCCAAAGGTAGTTACTTAACCAGCTAAGCCACCCAGTTGCCCCCTGCCTGTGATTTTTTTTAAGCTATAGAACCCACTAAATGCAGTTTTGGGTTAAGCCCTTTTGAATTCTGTTCCCTGCCACTTGGACCAAAAGAGTCTTTCTCTTATCCTCGGTGTAGGGATAAAGAAACTATAGCTTGCCTACTCTTCATTGGCTGCTGGGCACCACCTGTCTACCTTCTGAACCTCAGCTCTCCTCTTATTACAAATAAAGGCTCCGACATCGGGACATCTACTCACAGCCAGTGCTGACAGATTTTCTGAGCACATGCAGTTCTACATTCCAGGGTCCAGGAAAGAGGACTTCCCTGGGGCCCGTGTGAGCACCTGGAGCTAAACTTTCAGCAATGACTCCAGTAGGATGAGTCTCCAGGTTGTCCATTCATTTGGGCAGTCCTGGCTAAGCATCTCCTCAATACCTACAGCAGCCAGTCTACCTGGATGTTTCACAGCATTGCCAAAGGCCTCTTAACTATCCAGGGAGCCATGTAACTCTGCGGGGCATTCCTTTGGATCTTTCATTCATTCATTCACTCCTACTTTCTCACTGCCGTCTAACCACCCCATTCTCTGAGCCTGCTTCTCTTTCTCCCAGATCCCCACAGAGAAGCTTCCTTATCTCCATCTATTCCCCACCCCCACCCGCACCCCCAGCATTCTCTATACCTTACCCTGCTTTATCGTCCTTTTCACACACGTGTTCTTCCTCTAGTGCAATGTAAACTATTGATCCAGGTCTTCATCTCTTGTTCAATAAATATCAAAGAGCTCTGAAATTTGAAGAAATGTAACTGAGTGTCTACTATGTGCTGGAGGCTTCAGAGATAGCTTATGTACTTCACCAAGTAAATTTTTTTTTTTTTTTTGAGTAAGCTTTACACCCAGTATGGGGCTTGAACTCAACCCCCAGATCAAGAGTTGCATGGTCTACTGACTGAGCCAATCAGGCACCCCCTCACCGAGTAATTACTGACATTCTTATTTTTCAGAAGAGGAAACTAGTGTTCTGAGAAGTTAATCAATTTTGCACAGGAATGCTCAGTTCCTGAGGGGTACATTCATGAAGTGAAGTCTCCCAAGCCATGTTCCATGGGTTAAATTAGGTGTAAACCCTGCTGCAGCCAACAGACTGTGATGGGAAATATTCAAGACAGTAATGGATTTGCAAAGTGCTTTGTAAACTACAAACACCATCACTCCTGGCTTCCATCTACTAAGTACCTCCATGTGCCAGATGCTTAGCACATATTATCACACTGAAGTCTCAGAACAACTTCCATAAGGAGGTATATTTTCCAGTATTTCCACTTCGCAGATGAGGAAATGGGCTGAGAGAGAAGTGACTTAAGGTATACAGTGACAGCAGAGATTTGAATCCTGGGTGGGCTTGTGTAAGAAAATTAAAAGCTGGGGCCTCAAGGCCTTAATCTGAGAAACATTTACTCTCCCAGAGATGGACACCCAGGTGCTTCTTACCTATCCCTCACCCCCACCCCAAATACCTCTGAGGCAAACATCCCTGTACATGTGCCTTTACAGAGCCGAACGTGTTTGGGATATGGCCCTAGGACCAGAATTATGAAGTCAAAGGGTTGTGAATACTTTGCCAGGCTTGAGGCCTCACATCTGCTCCCCTTGTGTCTGGCTCCTCTTTCCCTTCCCTGGGTTAGGCCAACATCCCCATGTAAGGCCCACTCGCCCCTCCTACAACCTGGGATTAAGAACCCACCACTGTCTAGAGCCATTGGAGAGGAGGAATGTCTTCCTAGACTGAGAGTTTAAGACCAAAATAGCCTGTGCCCACTCCCATGTCTGCTGTTGCCCTGTTTATGGAAAACCAGAAGCCTATGGAATGTGAAGACTGCACAGTGAAGTCTTCAAGAATGTCTGGGCCATGTGGCATCAAGGAAACGGCTGGTGAAATCACTCAAGTCTTAGGACCCCTCACTTGGGGCCATGCCTTGGGCCCCTTAGCAGCCTGTCCCAGGCCCTGCAGCCAGGCCTGGCTCTTCCAGTCTTCTCCTGTTTCTGGGTCTGTCTCCCTCAGGTCTTCAGGGACTATCAGATGACAACGTGGTTGCAGCTTATAAACTAAAAAGTACTGGGCTTAAGTGAGGAGCTATCATTATGGCTCCAAGAGTTGACAATCCCTGGGGTGGGAAGTAGGCTTTTGGGAGCTAAGTCTATATAGATACAATTGATCCATGCCTCCTGATACAAGCTGTTGTTGGTAAGAGCTAAGTTCAAATTCTGCCTCTGCCACAGCTATTGCTGGGACCTTAGGAGCTGATTCCACTTCCCTACACTTCAGTTTCTTTAACTGTAAAAATGGGACAAAATTGTATCTACCTCATTGCACAAAGATGATAACAGAAGGTGTGACCAATTTGGAAAACAGCTTGCCAGTTCCTCAGGAGGTTAACCAGTTACCATATAACCTAGCAAGTCCCACTCCTAGGTATTTGCCCAAGAGAAAGGAAAATATATGTCCATACAAAAGCTTGTACCTGAATGTTGTTTCCCAAAAATGGAAACAACCCAAATGACCATCACTGATAAATGGATAAATAAAATGTGGAATTTGCATTTGGTGGAATATTATTCAGGCACACAGAGGAATGAAGTACTGATACATACTACAACATGGATGAACCTTGAAAACATGCTGAGTAAAAGAAGCCAGACACACAGGCCACATATTGTATGATTCCATTTATATGAAATGTCCGGAAAGGGCAAGTCTATAGAAATAGAAAGCAGATTTGTGGTTGCCAAGGATGGGGAGTGACTGCTAATGGATAGGAATTTGTTTTGGGGGTGATGAAAATGTTCTAAAATTAGGTTGTGGTGATAGTTGCACAACTCCACAAATATGCTTTAAACCATTGAATTATACACTTTAAACGGGTAATTTTTATGGTAGGTTAATCATGTCTCAAGCTGTTGGGAAAAAGATTACGAGAGAAAGTGGATAGAACTTGGGGCAATGAGTAGCCCAATAAACGTTGGTCATTATTCTTATTAAATAGGTCTCCCAAGAGCTAATTTAAATCCCTAGAAGCAGTGAGCAGGGGCGGCGGAACTTTTAGCTCAGCCTGGGTCTTTAAGCCGTTGAGTGTCCCTGGGCGAGTCCCCGAATCCCGAATCCAGCCTGGGTCTCCTCAGAGCTTCTCATAAATGAATGGGTGAAACCATCCCTACCCATATCTCTTGGGTCTCGAGAGGAGCCTGGGTTCAGGAGGCAGATGCGGAATCCCCAGCGCACTCCCTCGGCCTCTAACCGAGTGGCGCTGCGGACGACAGGCGGGCGGGGGCAACCCGGAAAGGCCCTGGGAGCTCTTTCAGGTAAGCTCTCTTGATTGACAGCCCGGGGGGCGGGCTCCCGGTGACGGCTGCCCCGCCCCCTCACGTCGAGTCGGTTGGCGCCAGTCTAGGGAGGTGGGCGGGCCCTGGGGTCCGCGGCGCCCATTGGGCGTGGGGGTAAGCTCCCGGGAGGGCCTAGGGCCCCGCCCCTGGCCTTGAGGCGGCCAATGGGCGCGGCGCATGGGCGGAGCGTCGGCGGCGTCGGCGGCGGCCCGGAGGCTGAGGCGGCTGAGGTGGCTGAGGTGGCCGCTGGGGCTGAGGCGGCGGGCGCGGCCGGGATGGCGAAGAGCCGCGGAGAGAACGGGCCGCGCGCGCCCGCGGCCGAAGGGAGTCTGTCGGGGACCCGAGAGAGCCTGGTCCCGGGCCCCGACGCCGCAGCCGCCGACGAGCTCAGCTCTCTCGGCTCGGACTCGGAGGCCAACGGCTTCGCCGAACGCCGCATCGACAAGTTCGGCTTCATCGTGGGCTCGCAGGGCGCCGAGGGCGCGTGAGTAGCGCCGGGGCTCGGGGCTGAGGGCCGGGGCTGGGCGCGGAATCCGCGCGGGGGGCCTCGACGCGGACGGAGCCGCCCTCTGGACTGACCGACACGTTCCCCTCCCAGCCAGAGACCAGCGACCCCTCCCCTCCCTGCCCCACCCCCACCTCCTCCCAGGCGGAGTGACCCGCCCCTCACTCACGAGCCCGCTTCCGACCTAAGGACAGACAGGCCAACCCTACCTCCCCTTGCCCCCGCCCTCCAGACACATTGACCCGCCCCCAGGAAGCGCCCACAGTGCCCTCCTCCCAACTGCGGGACAGAACGACAGACACCTGGCCCAACCGCCCTGCTGCCACCGCAGCCTTAGGCCTAATTGACTGTGCCACCCCTGGGAGGCTCACAGATGGCTGCCCCTCCCCTGACAGATATCCTCTCTACCCCCATCCCCCAAGACCCACAGACGCCCTGTCTCCACTCTGCTACCCCCACACCAGGGAGATACCTTCGGCAGACGGACTTCAAAGGGACAGACTGCCCTGCCCTCATTCCACTCCAGGACAGACTGACCCTTACCTCAAGACACGCAGACTTCTGGGTGGACTGGACTGACATTGATCAGCAGCCTCCCAGACAGTCCCACCCTGGGGCAGGTAGTCCCTTCCCTTCACAGAAGGGTCACAGAGTGCTCTCCTCCCCCTTCAGAGGCAGATTTCTCTGTCACTGGCAACAGGTGGGCAGACACTCCCCCCTTCCCAGGACCCACAGGGTGACAGTGCCTCACCTCCAGGACAGACAGTTGGCTGTCTCTGTGTATGCTGTGGAAACACCCACCTCCTCCCAAAACACAGACTCAAGGGGACAGTCATAGAGACAGCAGGGTCCCTGCTGGTAGTACACCCTGATCCCCACCCCCAGAGCATCCAGGACCCAGCTGGCAGGCAGAGAAATGTGAGGCAGTCTCCAAGCTGGGTTACTGGGCAGCCACACTGCCCCACAGAACCCTCTGAGCCTCATCCTCACAGAGATCATATATATGGGCTGGCGGTCCCCTTAAGAAGGATAGACTCCAGACCCCACTCCCATCCCAGCTGTCCTGTCACATGAGACTAGTGTTCTGCACAGAAATGACAAGCCTCCCTCATGGTGTGCCTCCCCTTTGACAGAGAGCCTCACATAATTACCTGTGGGGGCCCATAGGACTCAGCCAGGACCCTACTCCAGATGGTCCTTTGTCCCCTTCTCTGACTGTCCAAGACTCCCCCAGCCTGTCTTATGACTTATGAAGGTGCCTTGACCATCTCTTAAGAACCCCACCCCACACAAGCAGCCCCATAAAGGTCATTTCCGGGATTTTACCCAGTCCTAAAGCCTCATATTTACCGGCCTGCTTCTCCTTTGGAGAAATGTAGCTCCCTCTCCTAAGGAGAGTTCTCTCCTACCCACTGGATCTGTCTCCTCCAGCCTCTCCCACTTGCTCACAGCAGGCTAAACATTGCCCAGTGCAGGACGCAGAGAGCACCCCTTATTCTGATGCCTCACCTTGATTTGATGCTTTGTCACAGCTCCCTTGGGATTAACTTGTGAGAAACCAAAGGAGACCTTAGGGTATGTTTTTTGAATTGAGGAGCAGTCACTAGGGATTAGGGCCCTGAGAGGGATGGGGTCTTGACAAGTGGGAAAGGAGTTCCCAATTGCATTTGTGGGTTCTTGGAAGGAAGAGCTCAGATTTGCTGGTGAATTCTAGGAGATAAGAGTTCCTACTGCTTTCTTATAGGCAGTTAACCAGATATCAGGGTACAGAGCAGTGTGATATAGTGGGAAAAGGCCAGACTTAGGGGGAAAAAAATCACACTTGCTGGCTGTGTGACCTTGGGCAAGATCCTGAATCTCTGAGCCTGTTTGCTCACCATAAAAGGCAACAGTAACATGTACTCCCAAGATTACTGTGGGAATTAAGTGAACTCAGGTATATGAAGGTGCCTAGCACAGTGTCTGACCCAGGTAGTGGCCTAGAAAATGTTAGTTTCCTTTCTTTTCCTTCTAAGGGTCTGAGAATTGATGAGAAGAATGAGGGCGTACCTCTGGTATTTATGAACAGAGAGACGCCCCAGTGGGAGCACCTCCCTTTGGCTGTGTTCCCCCACCAGGCAGCCAGACATCTGTCTTCCCCACACTCCAGCCACAAACCCAGGCTTTGCAGATGCCCTCAACATCACTGGTGTTTATAGAACTGGGGTTGAGGTGGGATCCCAGGTTCCCTCCTCTGTCCCTGCCTCACTTTCTTGACCCTGTTGATCAACCTAAAATCTCTGGTGTCTGAAAGCTTGACTGTGCCTGCTTAGTTTATATTGTGGTTCCGAAGAAGCCAAAAGTAAGTCCCTGCCCAAGGCCAGAAGAGGGGAAGTTATGGAAAGTTTCAGGGTGACTGCCCTAACGCTAATCTCATGGTTAAGGGTGCTAGGAGTCCATGTGCTATCCCAGAGGAGAAGTGAAATGTTAGCACTAATGGCTGCAGTGGAGAGGGCAGGGACTCTGGCTCCAGATTAAAGGTCCATTTCAGCCACCGTGGACCAAAGGTTGTCTTAAGACAGTCGGTTTTGGCAGTTGCCAGGGGCTTAGGGGGTGGGGAAGAAAGCAGATCAGAGGCTACCCTGTTCAGGTGACTGTTACGTGCCTGGCGTGAGCAGATCATAAAATCATAGACTGTTGAAACTGGAAGGGATCTTTTTTTTTTTTTTTTTTTAATTTATTTGACAGAGACACAGCGAGAGAGGGAACTCAAGCAGGGGGAGTGGGAGAGGGAGAAGCAGGCTTCCCGCCGAGCAGGGAGCCCGATGCGGGGCTCGATCCCAGGACCCTGAGATCACGACCCGAGCCGAAGGCAGACGCTTAACGACTGAGCCACCCAGGCGCCACAAACTGGAAGGGATCTTAAGAGATTGACCCAGCTTAGCCTTTACTTTTACAGATGAGGAAACTGAGGCTCAGAGAGGAGAATCACTTGCTTAAGATCACACAGCATATTAGTTGGCAGAACCAAGACTTGAACCCAGGGTTTCTGACTCCTAGGTCAGGACAGTTTCCACTGCCTTCACCATCCATTAATATGGCCTATGGCCCCAGCAGAAAATCAGGTGCTGGGTAGGTGGAACAGAAGGTTCTTAGCAGGAACCTGCCTGCCCTCATCTTCCCTGACTTAGCTCAGCAGTGTAGGAGGCTAACAAGGACAAGCCAGCAAGGGTAACAATATGCTGTCATCACTGGTTTATTAGACTGAGCAGCTTGAGGGCTGGGACCAGGCTTATTCACCTTTTTCTACTCAGGCCTGCAGAGAAGTAAATGCTCAATTAGTATTTATTTACTGAATGACATTTACTGACAGACATTTCAAGTCAAAAAGCTGAAAGTGACCCTAGAGATGGCTGTCATCATACAGATAGGTAAACTGAGGCCTGAGAAAAGTGATTAGCCTCACCTCTTCAGTTTGTTAGGATCAGAGCCAGAAACTAATCCCAGAACTTCTGATTCCCAGCCCTAGGCCCTTTCCACTTCTTTACCTTGTCTGTTTTTTGAGCCTATTCTACAGGATACCTTTGGTGAGCCTGTGATAGTCCCTGCCTGCTCGTGAGCAGTAGCCAGTAAGTGAGGAGAGAAAGAAAGAAACCAGCCCCAAAGGGCCCTGTGGTTGGCAGGCACACAAACAGAGGTGCTGGCAGCATTAGTTCTTTTGGCTTGGCTGGGGGCTGAGCTGGTTGTTGAAGACCAGGAAGGACCAGAGGAGGAAAAAGAAGTGTTCTCAGCGGAGAAGGGTAGGAAGAGTGATGTTACCATTCCTATCACTTTGGGGTAGGAAGAACAGATCTATATGGGGAGGTTCCTTCTGTAGCATAGAGGAGGTGGTCAGGAAGGGAAAGAAAGATACTAGTTGGATACCAGGTCTCCTGACCCAAGGGAGATGGCCTGAGAGAGGTGGGTTCCTGACCTCCCTCTTTTCCCATGTGATTGCCAGGAATGGCTTCCTAAGGCTGGAACTTCCCACCTAGTTTCAGTCTGCTCTGTGCTGCAGGCCAGATGAGGTGAGGAGCTATGCTTTCTGGGATCCCGTGGGTGTTGGCTTCCTGCTAGGGGAGAGAAGGATCTGAGCTGGGTCCAGAGAGAAACATCTGGAATAGTAGTATTGTCTTCTGCTGATTCAGTTCTCTTGTCCCCTGGGCCCTCCACTATTCCTAGCCAACTGTGGCAGCCCCGTAGAACTGGCTTAATTGGCATCCCTATAGTTTGGTCTGTGCCAGTTTTTGTTGGGGCAGGGCCAGGGCCCTCCTGACAGGCCACAGCCTGTCTCGCTGCCTTCCCACCACCTTCTCCAGCTTATAAGCTCAGAGCATCCTCTTTTCTTGAGCTGTTATGGTTCCCAGGAGAGCATGGAACTGGCAGTGGAGTGGTCCCTGGGTGGTCCATCTGGAAGGAGGCAGCTGCACATGTGGAGCCCTGGTCTGTGGACTTTAGACCACAGGCCGTCCATTTTCTCTTTTCTCCAGCTTCAAAGGAAAATCCAGTTTGGTGGCCTTGTGGGTGTTCTGGGGCCTCAGACAAGACTTGGTGAAGTAGGAGGCCAGTGCACCAGCTGCTGCCCTGGGAAGGTGCCTGTGTGTCCGCCTGATAGGAAATCCTAAGCTGTGGGAAAGAGATAAGGCAGTGGGCCCTACTTGATGTTTTGTCCTCCCAGCATCTGGGCCTGAAACAGGACCTCCAGAGGACCAGTGAGGCCTGGCTCTGGTCCAGCCACCCAATCTGTTTACACTGAGGTGGGGGGAAAGAAGATGCTCTGTGTTCCCTCTTCATACAAACTCTGGAGTCTGGTTGTGTTTGTGACTTTGGACATGTTGCTTCACTTTACTAAGCCTCAGTTTCTCACTGTGAAATGGTTGTGATAATACTGATTTTTGCAGGGGTTTTTGTGAGGTTTACAGGAGCTGATGTTTGAAAAGAGTCTGGCACACTGTAGGTGCTCAATGAATGTTCTTGCTACTTTTTTTTTTTTTAAGTAATCTCTATACCCATTGTGGGGCTCAAACCCATTACCCCGAGATCAAGGGTTGTATGCTCTTCTGACTGAGCTAGCCAGACACCTCTGTTCTTGCTCCTTTTTAAGATTGGAGTGGCTGGTGGTCCCGTCTTTTCATTTTCTACTTGCATCTCTAGATACGATGATGAGTGTCAGTGAGGTTCATTCCCCTGTGAGCAGGAGTGAACCGTAACCAATGTTGCCCCTGAGAGGGGCAGTTATCCCCATTCTATGGATGAGCACACCAAAGATCTGAGAAGAAAGTGCCCAAGGTTTGCCAGCTGGTAAATGGCAGAACTAGGACTAGAACCTGTTTCTCAATGCTAAATCCAGTGACTAAGCCTTGCTCAGGTGGCAGCAGGCAGATGACAGGTGCTCACTAGTCCCTGAGGCCCGCACACCCAGAGCAGGAGTTAGCAGGAACTTGGCTACATCCCCATCCTGGTGTGGAGGGCAAGGTAGGTCTCATGACAGCGAAAGTCCATAGCCAGCCAAAGTCAGAGAAGGAACCAGTGAGAAAGATACTTGGGGAGGCCCTGGAAGCATGGCCAGATGAGGCCTGGTCTAGCCCTCCCATAGGCCAGAGTCCATGCTGCATTGCTGTTGACCCCAAAATACTGCCTAATGGTCATCTGACTTTGATGTCCATTCTGTGCCTTTGTTTCTTTGTAGCTAAGGCAAGAATTATGCTCCCTGTACAGGTGAGGAATCCGAATGGAGCCAAATTAAGGAGGAATCCCAGATCTTCTGATTCTCAGCCTGCTGCTACCCTACATGTCACTCACTGCCCATTCTCTTCCTGACTCCCAGCCAGTTGAGCATCCAGGCCAGGATACATTGTCCACCAGAGCAGAACCCAGCCATCATCCACCCATTGTCAGTGCCCTAGCTGATGACTTTATCCTGCAGGCAGTACATGTGAGGGGGAGGACACCTCCTTTAGCTGCTTTGCTCTCCTGGGCCCAGTGACCCTCCCTGGCAAGGAGGAAACTGTCCTGTCTGCCCCACTGGCAAACCAACAGTCCTGATGCTTCACCTGCTTAGAAGCCTCCTATCCAGGATTTCAGGGCAGCTGCCAACTTTGGCTTTATTTATCTCACCTTTCTCTTTCCTTTCTTATCCCACCCCGCCCTCTGCATGCCCTCTGCAGCTCCTAAGAAACTGTCACAGCTTAGTTCTTCACTGCTCATCAGGTAGGAAAGTAGGCAGCAGACTCAGGAGACTGGGAGAGAAACCCAAGTCTTACTTTTGCCAGCTTATCCATCTTAGTAGTGAGTTTATTTACCAAATATTTATTGAGCACCACTCTGCCAGCCCCTGTGATTCGGACAAGGGATACAGAACTGAACAAGGCATTTGTGTCTTGTTGCCCTCAAGAGGTTCACAGACTTGTTGGAAAATAGAACCACAAACAAATCATTACCGTGTTGAGCAGTAAAGGCTATAATTGAGGTGTGTGGTTGCTCTGAAATATATAGGAAGAGGCAGCCAGCTCCATCTATAGGAGCCCAGGAAGAAGTGACATTGATCCAGTCCTCAGAAGGAGCAAGAAGGGCATTTCATTGGGTGGGAGGGGACCTATGTGCAAAGTACCCCCAAAAGCCAGCTGTTTGAGAAATATGGTGTGCAAGAGCGGAGGTGACAAGAAGAGCAGAAGGCAGGAGGAGGATGTGAAACAAGGGGAGGCTAGGAAAGTAGGTTGGGTGGACTATGCGTAGCCTGGAATGTCAGACTGAGGCCTCCTGTGTTTCATCAAGGTCAGTCTGATGCTGGTGTAGACAGGAGCTGGACCGCAGGCAGTGAGGCCAGTTGAGGGAGTTCAGGACAGCCCAAAAAGGCAATGGAGAGGCCTGGAAGAGGTTTGGAGCTATGAGGATGAAGAAGCCAGCAAATCAGTAAGGCTTGATGCCTAACTGGCTTTGTGGACTGATGGGGAATTGGGAAGGCTTGGGACAAGATGAAATGGCCCTGATCTCTCACAGAACCCATACTGGGGCCCTTTGACCACAGGGAGGGAAGGCCTGAAGTGGACATTGGGCTGCTGCTGACTCTGCTTTGTCACAGCCTTGGGCTCCCCAAGGTGCCTGGCATGGCTGGCATGGCCCAGAACACATCAAGGGATTCTTTGTCTCTCTCCAGTAGGAGAGCGGGTTAGCTGGCCTGGTTGGGGTGGGGGGTGGGGTGAGTGGTACTGAGCTTTGTGCTCTCTGCCCAGTAAGCATATTGGATGGCAAAGAAGGCTACAAGGAGAGCCAGACTCCTCTCCAAGGAGAGAGGAGTAAGGCCTGAGGGCATGGAAAACCAGCCTTAAGGTGGCATGCAGCTGGAGAGGGTAGGTATGGGGCTTTGGGCATAGATAAACTGATCAAGGGGAGGCACATGGCAGCCAGGGCCAGCTTGACCTCACCCTGAGTCTTTATTGTGTTCCTAGAACTGGGTCCTCAGCTGGGGCAGGTGGAAATAAGTCCTGTACCTGTGAGAAGGTGAACCCCTTAGCACTTAGGGGCATCGCCAGCCATTTCTCAGAGATGAAAGAGTCTGGCTGGAAATGTGGATTTAGGCTAGTAGTGGGAAAGGGCTCTGAATGAGGCATAGGAGTCAAGGTGCTGGTGTTGGCTCCACCACTGACCCTTATGGAGTGCGACTGAGGTATGTCCTCTCTCCCGACCATGAGGCTAATGCTCCCTGTTTCTCACCCAGCACTTACTATGTGTGCAGCTGGGGATGGGGAATGGGGGATGCAAACCTGGTCCTGCCCTCCCAGGACTTACAGCCTAGCAGGGAAGTCAGATATTCAATAGGTATTAAAGGCGTGGCCTGTGTACAAAAGGATTGTGAGGATCAAATGAGATAACTGGATTAGGAGCATAGCATAAACAAAGACTGCTGAACAGGGGTCAGGAGACCTGAGTCCCCAGCCTCCTCAGTGGATCCCTAACTAGCTGTGTGACCTTGAGAAAATTGCTTAATCTTTCTAAGCCTCAGTTTCCCTCACATATAAACCAAGGCAGTTTTAATGGGATGATGTTGAAGAGCTCTTCTGCTTCTGAGACTGACCTTGGAGTATATGAAAAGTGCTTTGAGAAGTTTTTTATGAGGTACCATGCAAGTGCAAGGGGTTGTCATGGCACAGCCCACAGAGACCAATTCTTCCAGCATGCTCTGTTCCTCCTGTGGGAGGACCTCTCTTTGTGTGTAGTACCAGTGACCCTCATGTCTTTGGGAGTATAATCAAATCAAAGGATGTTCTGATTTGTCTAGCTCTTTAGTCTGCAAAGTGCTTTCATTCTCATTGCCTTACAGTAGTCCTTACAGGAGCAATGGGAAATCTGTAGGATAAGTTTTATTTTCCCTGTTTACAGCCAAGAAAACCAAAGCTAGGCAAGTGATGGAATTGGGCCTGGAACCCAGAATTCCTCCTTTCCCATTATCTATCTTACCAAAGCTGGTGCCCACTGTGTGGCCTCTGGGCTACCTCCCTCCGCCCCCCCCGCCATCCCGGCTTTAGGACTTCAGTCCAGCCCTAAGTGTCTGTGCTTCTCCTGGTAGGCTTCTCAAGTTGTTTTGAGGTGTTGTGATGAATGGTACACTTCCTGTCCCAGATCTTCACACACAGCCCCTCACATGTACCCTAAGACAAGGCAGGAGCAGCTGGCTAGTGAGGGGGCTCAGGAACATAGTGCAGAGAACTCTTGTTCCTCCTGAGTGCACTCTGGGCCCTGGGCTCTGTGGGTCCAGGAGCGTTCCTTCCCAGCCAGCCACTTTTGGAGGATGCTGCTTCTTTCCCTTCCCTTTCTGTCTTGGTTTCACAAAAAGGGAGAACCTAAATTTGGGCCTGGGGGAGCCTGGGTTCAAGACACCAGCATACCTGGCTCTGTCACTTTCTAGTCATGTGACTTTTCTGAGGTAAATGGGCCAGGTGGTGGCACTGGGAGAGAAGGGGTGTTATGAGGATTAGGAGAGGTGATGTTGGTAAAACACCCAGCAGTGTGTGCCACAAAGTAAAGGTACAGGATGGCTCTTAACAATTCGAGTGTGAATTATCCTCTGAGGTTCACTTCAGGCCTTTGGCATAATGGTGCAGATCCAGATTCCTTCATGTGCTCTGCCCACCACCCTTGGGCCTTGGGGTAAGGCAGGAGCCAGTCCCACTCAGCTTGTGGTCTGGAGCTTTCTGGCCTCCCAGGGCAGGCTGGGAATCCCCCCCCATCAGTTCCTCTTTGAGTCATTTGGAACAGAGTCCTCAGGTGACCCTGACTTGGAGGGCCTGATCTTCCTTCTCTTTGGTCTGTGAAGATAAAGCAGAAGTGAGAATAGAGGTGGATCTGCTGAAAGATTCAACTTGAAGCATGCAACCATAGTGCTGCCTGGGGTCTCAGGCCTCCTGGGTAGTGACAGTCACTTGGGGAAGAAATCAGAATTTGTGTCATAATTACCACCACCCTCCCTGGGCTTTTTGTCCTGCCTCTGAGTGACCCCTTCCATCCTCCCAGCATAGTCACATGGTAATGCCATTGTACAGAGACGTCTGCATGGTGAACCAGACTGGACCATCATAATCCCCATTTTACAGAGGCAGATAACAAATCTCAGAGAGGTAAAGTGACTTGCCAAGCATCACATAGTTTATGGCTCTGAGTCCACAAAGTTCCCTGGGATCAAGGCTTGTGTGCACCTAGCCTAGTAGTCAGCACTCTGTGCTGGAGTTGAGTGACAGAGTAGGAGAAGAGCATTCACCACCCACGACTGTCTTCTGCTCACCCTGGACCTTAGATAGTTACTGGCTTGCTGGAAACCTGTTTCTTCATCTGTGGAAGGGGGGGGGGGGAGGAGGTGATAATTAGAGGACCTATTTCATTGGCTTGTTGTCAGAATTAAATGAAATAATGTAAGTTAAGTGCTGAGCATCATGTTTGTTGCATAGCAAGTGCCTGGTAAGTGCTCTAACAGACATTCAGTTACATTAATTGAATATTAGAATTACAATGTTGTAAAAGGCTGTCATCAAGCACATCTGTGCTCAGCCTTGTGCTGGGCTTCAAGGAAGATTCAGAGCTGGTATCAGGCCAGAGAGGGAATGTTCTTTATCAAGCGCTTTCTGTATTTTGCCCACCTGATCTCAAGGTAAAAGAGTATTAGAAGAGTATTCCCATCTCACTGTGGAGAAAACTGAAACACAGAGTTCCTGAGATCACAAAGCTAATGATTCTGTCAACACACATTTATTGGGCACCAGTTAGGTACCAAGCTCTATTCTAGGCCCAGGACACACTGTGGAGAATGAGATGGGTAGAACCCTCCAGGAGCGCACCTTCTCATGGAATGCTGCCTCAGCAGAGCAGATAGTCGGGTGGGGAAGCCGTACCTGCTCCACTAGACTGCTCACATTCCCCAAACAAGCCGTGCCCTTTTCTGTTAACTTGTGCTTGCTCAGACGGGGTCTTCTGCCTGCTGTGCCTTTTCCCCTTTCTCACCCTGGCCACTTCCTATCACCCTTCAAAGACCATCTCAAAAGTTAGCTCCCCTTTACCTGAACAACCCCCCAACCACTACCACCACTGTGGGGGCTTCTTGTAGTTTCCTAGCACCTTCTGCATGCTTCTGTGATAACACTTCCATGTGTACCAGTTATCTACTCACCCATCTGTCTCCTCTACCAGATTGACCTCTTCAAGGGCAGGGACTGCATTTTATTCATCTCTTTGTAGATTCAGCCCTGGAACACAGGCTCTGGAGAAATGTGTATAGAATATAATGAGGGGCTGATTGTGTTCTGTCCCTGGAGTAGTTAGGAAAGGCTTTGTAGGCATGAGAGGGAGTTCTGAATGAGGCCATGGAAGATGAGTGGGACTGAATTGGAGTGAGGGCAGGGGTGACAGAGGGCCTTTTAGAGAGAGGGCCACCCAGAGATAGGGTTGGGGAAAGAAGAGGGATGTTAAGAGAAAATAGGAGGGGCTGAGAGCCAGGGCCTTAGGTTTCTTTTGGACAAGGAGAGGGCAGTAGGGAGCCTTGAAGGAATCAGTGAGTCAAACAGTGAGTCAAAACTAATTTGGTAAGATCAATCAGATCTAGAAGTTTGGTAAGGATGGGTGAGGGGGCTGTACATGAATCAGGATGGCCCCTGGGTGTCCACAGTCAGATTGTGATCTGAGGACATGGTTGCCTGTGGGAAGTTTTGAGCACTACTCTGCCTGCTAAGAGTGGGGGCTTGGGGAAGGGAAGTCTTCTATTGAGAATAGTCTCCATACCTTTCTGCAGTGTCAGGGAGAGCTGCCCTGGGGGTTTCTGCTGTGGTCTATACCTCCCTAGCTGGGTAGGGGAATGGGGATTCCTTGCTTTTTGGAGCCAGCAAGGTTGATGCCTAAAGGAACCATTTCTTCCGCTTGACATCAAGAGGGGTGGAGCTGAACAGAGTGGAGAGCTGGGCAGAGGCCCAGGGCAGCAAGGCCAGTGAAGGGTGGAGAGAACCTGTTTACCATTGTGTACTGACCCAGGGCTGGAAGGAGCAAAGCCAGGGAATTCCTTACGGGAAAGGGAGGCAGGCCCAGAACTAGCTTGCACTGGGAATTGGGGAGAGTGAAGCAAGCCAGACTCTCACCCAGACAGAGAGCCTGGACATTGCCTTACCCTTAAGTCAGTGGCTGCCAGGCCGCAGGAGGGAGCGCCAGGCTGCTGCAGACCATCTTCCTTTTCCACACTGACTCACAGCATGGCCTCGGGCAGATCACTTACCCTCTGGCTATAGGCCTCCCTGACTGTCTGGGGAGGAGGTAGACTTACTGGGTGATCTCACAGTCCTCCCAGCCCTGACTGTCGGCCATTTGCACCACCCCTCTCCAACCCACCCTCTTGCATTCCAGTTTCCTATCATCAGTTATTATGGAGCTGGCATAAAAGCTGTTTATACTTTCAGTCATTACCACCTCTTAGGTTAATGAACTCCAGAGGTTGTTACCCAGCGTGCAAAGTAGGTCAGCCTTTTGTTTATCCTCACTTTTTCCAGCTCTGGGAGAGAGGGAAGCTCCTCCACCCTTGTCCCTGGTTCAGTCATTGGCTGTGCTCTTTCTGCACATCCACTTCCCAATTTTCCACGCTTTCTTGTCGCTCATTCCTGCCCTTCTCGGCACAGAGGGTAGTGGTTCTCTACTGGGTGGTAAAGAAGAGAGAAGAGAATGTGACAGGCACTGAGACCTTTAGATTATATTGAGGCCAGGTGGTGAGACATTTTATATTTATTGGATAATTTAGTGCCTAATTGGCAGCTTCCACTTCCAGGCTGTGTAACCTTGGGCAGATTACTCAACCGTGCTGAGCTTTAGTTTTCATGTCTATTAAATGGAGATAATAAAAGCTACTTCCTTGGGGAATTGTGTGCATATGTAGTACTTGGCAGAGCTACTTCATGGCCAGTGCTGGAAATGTGTCCACTCTTACTGCCTCATGTGATCTTTACTGCTGCCCTCTAAGGAGGTAGCATTGCCCCCATATTACAGGTGGGGAAGCTGCTCGGAGTGGAGCAGCCTGCCAATTTCAGACAGCTATAAAGTGATAGAGCTGGGATCAGAAGCCAGGAGTTATAGTCTGTGTCATTAAGTAAATTACTTAATCTCTCTGGGCGTCAGTTGCTTCATGGGTAAAATGGGCATAGTCCTGCCCTGCAGCATGTGTATGTGTCTGTGTGTATGAGCCAGTCAGATGAGAAAAGGGATATGCAAGTACTAGGTAAGCTGCAAATACCAGTCACCTAATAGCTACCATTTGCTGGCTGCTCACCAGGCTGGACCCTTATACACATTTATTCCTCACTGCAGTCTTGTAAAATCTGAGGTGTGTATTATGGTCCCACTTAAAGATGAAGTTGAGACAGGGAACGCAAGTATTTTGCCTGTGGTCTCCCAGGTGGAGGAGCTGGAATGGAAACCTAGGTTGGTTGGCTTCAAGATCCCCACTCCGTTCACTCTCCCCATACCTCAGCTGGCCTCCAGTGGTTGAGATGAGGAGGATCAAATCCTATCGTCTGTGACCTTAGGCTTTCTGTTTGGGCTTTGTTTCTCTTCAAATGAAGAGGCTTTCTGTTTGGGCTGGTTTGGAGAGTGAGGCTTGGAGGAGGGGGTTAAAAATGGTTCCTTGGGATCAAGATTTATCTTCCACCATCAGATGAAGGGGGCATGGGCATGGGCACCATACCTGGTTGACTGCCAGCCAGAAGGGCTGAGGCGTGCTTGGGCAGAAGGCAGACAGCTAGAAGGACAAGTGGGGAGAGAGCCCCAGTCTTTGGTCTTATAGCCTTGGGAACTGGTCTTGTTCCTCTGAGCTCTTGCAAACTTCCAGCTTCTGGGTTTGGAGAGAAGGCTAGGAAACTGGGAGCCTGCAGAGCATGGGGTCAGCAGAGTATCACTGCTGCCTTGGGCCATGGCCTGGCATAGTACAGCTAAGCCTAGCTCAGCCTGAGAGCTCAACAGAATCTGGGATCAGTCACCCCCTGGCTGCCCAGTTTTGTCTCTTCTGTGCCTCTCTCCCTCAGGAGGGGGTGGCCAGCAAACAGCATTTTGCCCAGGCTTGCCATCTCCTGACTGAGGTTCTGCTTGGGAGCTGTGCCCATCCAGCATATTGGCTTCACTGAGCATTGCTGGGTATGGGCAGGCTTCTCCCTGGGTCAGTCAGAGCACTGGAGATGGGGATAGACTGTCTCTGGGGGCTTGGGGACCAAAGATAGAGCCCCACAGTGGCATCTGGAGAACGGCTGATTTCCTCATAGTCTTCCCAGGCGAGTCCAAAGCAGCACATGAGTCACTGTGGCAGAGGGGATTCCCTGGTTCTACCACTTAACTTAGTAGCTTTGTGACTTTGTCCAAGTCATATAACCTCTCTGATTGGGTCAAGTTTCTCGGGTGCCAAATAGTAATTAATCTATTAATTAGTGAGGGATCCACCTCACTGAGCTATTAGTGGCACAGATAAAATTGGCGTAAGCAGAAGTGGCTTGTAGCCCTGAATGCAATTCATATGAAAGTAATGATGTCATGAAGAAAAGCAAGCAGGCACCTGTTGAATACCTGTGAGATGCTTGGTGGGAGTTACAGAAGTTCAAGACCCAGTCCAGTTAGGGACAGTGCTAAGCAATATGAGCAAGTTATAATGAAGTGCTCATTTCATCTCTTGATTCATTAATGAATTACTGCTGAAATCAGTTTTAGGGGATTGGGACCAACATTAAAAGAAGACAAAAGAAATAGGGGTGCCTGGGTGGCTCAGTCGTTAAGCGTCTGCCTTTGGCTCAGGTCATGATTCCAGGGTCCTGGGATCGAGCCCCGCATCGGGCTCCCTGCTCAGCGGGAGGCCTGCTTCTCCCTCTCCCACTCCCCCTGCTTGTGTTCCCTCTCTCGCTGTGTCTCTCTCTGTCAAATAAATAAATAAAATATTAAAAAAAAAGAAGACAAAAGAAATAGACTAGAATAATATAAAATTAAAATGAGAATTTCAGAATGCATAGAAGAGTAAATTATTTCATAAAATGTATTTCCATTATACGTGTGTGTGTGTGTGTGTCTAAAATCTCAGTATAGAATGTATTTCTTATTGTGGGTCTCAGTTTGAAAACTTTGAGAAATAGTGTTCTAAGTCAAGATTGATGTCTTCAGATTGGAGGACAGTTAATGAGATCGGGGCAGGCACGGAGACTATGTGAAGGCTGAGGGCTTAACCTGTAGGAGCAGAGGAGTATAGTATAAAGGTTAAGAGCATGGGCTGTGGAGTCAGGCAGGCTTGGGTTTGAGTCCCAGCTCTGTCACTTCCAGCTATATGGCCTTGAGTGAGGCACTTAACTTTACTCTCTTGGATTCTACTTCTGGAAAATGGAGAGAATGGAGAGAATGGTATTATGGTAGGGTTATTATGAAATAGGAGTAGGAAGAAATTGGTAAGTAGTAAATGATGTATAAATGGTAACTACTGTTGCTGCTGGTATTTGAAGCTGTGGTTTTTACTGATATATTGGGCTCTGAAAGGGTTGCTGTGACGTAGAGAGGGGAGAAGAAAGGGCATTCCAGGTAAGGATGGGTGGTTGAAAAGAGATAAGCATGTGTGTGCCTGGGATGAGACTGGTCTGGCTGAGATTTGTGCCGCCTTAAAAGAGGGTGTTGAGATTATAGATAGACATTATCAGGAAAATTTTGGCATTACATGGGGAAGAAAATTTTAATAGTAGAAACTTCAACAATAAGCTTATTGTGATAATGAGGCCCCATCCCTGGTGGAATTCCAGCATGGGTTGGGCCACTAGAGACTATTCTTATTAGGCTCTTTAATTGCAGAGACTCCCTCAGGCCACCTTAAAGAAAGAGAGGTTTTCTGAAGGATAAGTGAAGCCCTAGAACTGAAGCATCCCTGACATGCCATTGGTCCTTTAAACTGGCCATTTGGTCAGCTTCCCTGTCACTAGAAGCTGGCTCATGCTCTCCCTCCACTGTCAGGAGGAAATTACCTCAGATAGCGTCTACACCATCATGCTATTTGCAGGGACGCCCCTGACTCCATCTTCATCTCCTGGCTCCTTTCTGGGCATCCTTTGAGGATCAATTCACAATTAAAGTCATTCCAATCATCTAGGGAAACTGAGGTCCAGAGAGGGCACAGGGCTTACCTATTATGGAAGGGATTCCTATACCAGACAGTAGTCTAATCAGATGCCTTTCGAGATCCTGACTGGCTAGACTGAAGGATATGTGAACCTTCTGTTTTTGTTTTTTTTTTAAAGAATAGCCTGCAATTTTTTAGGAGCACATCTTGTGCATCAAGAGAAATCTACCTGCAGTTAGAGAGCACGTGATGTGCTGAGTGGTGGGTACAACCAGACCTCTAGTGTCTTCCTTTTCACCATCTCCAGGTGACTTAGACTCCTCTGCTATTGGAGGAGAAGCCACCCAAATGACCATATTTCCTCAAAAATTTCCTCAGTTTAAGGTTTTAAAAGCCAAATAGATCTTTCGATTGACGTGTACATTTAAAGTAGTGGTGGGTTTTATTTATTTATTTATTTATTTTTTAAGATTTTATTTATTTATTTGACAGAGACACAGCGAGAGAGAGAACACAAGCAGGGGGAGTGGGGGAGGGAGAAGCAGGCTTCCCGCTGAGCAGGGAGCCCAATGTGGGGTTCGATCCCAGGACCCTGGGATCATGACCTGAGCCGAAGGCAGACACTTAACAACTGAGCCACCCAGGCGCCCCTTTTTTATTGTTTCTGAGAAGATCTTGTGTTTTCCCCCGTATAGCTTAAAATCAGTAGTGTCTTAGAATCCAGGAAATATGGTCGTTTGTTTTGTAACCAATTGAAATTCCGGTCTGAGGTTTGATGTTGGGGCTTGGAAACTGCTAAAGCTATTATCTGACATCATTTAAAGGAACACTGAACTTGAATGTGTTCCCCTATGTATCTGCAGTTGGGAGAATGGGTATCTCTGAGGCCCTGCAGTCAGATCTTATCAACAAAGACAGACCTGGAGGGTTGAGGTATCAAACGGGCATGTATTTAATCACGTGGGAATTCACTGGAAGCTGGAACTCCCAGGCAAAAGCCTTGCCCTCTGTGAGCCTCAATCTTCTCATCTGCTCAGTGGGAGGATTGGATCAACTATTATCCACATCCACAACTGCCAAAACTTCCTGTTAACATAGCGTGGACATCCCCTTTCATTTAGTTAACTAGAAGACTCATGTGACTTGTATAAGCTAGTGGTTTGTAGGTGGTGGGAGGCAGCATGTCCTGTGATGTCTGGGCCTTTGGTTTCCGTTCCCTGCGTGTGTAGGGGTTGCCTGGAGACATACATCTGTCAGTAAATGTCTTGATATAAAGGTGTGGTCTCTGGTTTTCTCCTATGGGGAGGGAAAGGAAAGGAGTGTCCTCCTGTCCTGGTTCTGCCTCTAGGTGGTGAGAGGGTCAGCAGTTTGAGAGGAAAATGACCTGTGTCAGTGTATTGAGGGGGCCAAGTTTGCCTCAGACTGTTGTTTCTCCTCAGCTGTTCAGCTCCGAAGCTGCTCTCAGGCCTGTGCAGTTCCCCAGATAAAAGCTCAGTAAAGAAGACCTGCCCTTTTGTGTTTTGGAGGCCTCTGTTCTGCCAAAGCCCCTCCCTCTGCTCTTCCAACCAGTAAAAGTCACAGCAGCACGTTTCCTTTCCTTCCGTCAGAGAGAGAATCAGAGAATCAAGGCCTGGGCCAAGCCCTAGCCCCATCATGTCCTGTTCCTAAGGGCCTCCTCCCAGCTGCCTGAGTGCTTCTGACCCTGCACTCCTTTCTGAGAGGTCAGGCAGGACTGAGTACAGGCTCTTGGCTAGGATCTAACTTGGATTTGAGTCTGGGTTTTTCCACTGATTTGCTCTTTGACCCTGAGCAAGATACCCTCCCTGGGTATCTTACCTCTCAACGTCAAGTACTTTTTTTAATTGGAAAAAAAGTAAAAGGTTAAAAAAAAGAAATTTGAAAGATCCATAATCCACCACTTTAAAAGTGATTTTAAGAAGAGAGCACGTATGTGTGTGTACAGAGGTATACACATACATTTTTTTCCATGATTTTCTTACCAGTATTGCTCTGTAGGCTAAATAAGAAAGCATCTTTAGAATACCCAGTCTCCAAATGCTAGTCTCCTCCTCTTTGCCCCTGAGAGTTATGTGAACTCAGGAATTCCTGGGAACTCACTTCTTGGAGGAAGCCCACTTACTTGAAGCATGCTCTGGCTAAGCCAGGGATTCTGCCCCAGCCTGCCTCAGCAGCCTGCCTGGGGTGGGTCTCCATGCTCCAGTGTTTTCCCCCGTGACTCTAGTGGGCATTCAGAGCCCAGCAGAATGTCAACACCATGAGGGCCAGGACTTTGTTCTAGTTGAAGGAGTGTTTCCCCATAGCCTGCCCAGAAGCCCTGGCCCTAAAACAATGCCAGCACAGCTGTGATAGCTGCTCAGTTAGTAGATGTAGAAATACAAGTGATATTTGGTGAGGTTTTGAAGCATGTGTAGGATTTTGATAGGGTAGAGACAACTTGGAGTCTATTCCAGCAAAGGGACTGGCATGAGTAAGGTTGAGTGGTGGGAAAGGGCCAGGGTATAATTGGGGAAACTATGAGTAACTAGCTTTGCTAGAGTGAAGAGGTGAGCATGTTATTTCTGTACTTATTTGACTTTTTTTTTTTAATCCAGCTTATACCTTGCATGTAGGTCCTCTGAAGAGGCATATTTATCTAGACAGACCCAGGACAGGAATGCTTTGCTTTGGTGCACAGATGCAGGCACTCAGACCTCTGCCCCCAGAGAGGCCCAGTGACCCCTGGCCCCCTGACACATTGGGGGAGTGGGCACTTAACCTGGTGTCTCTTTGGCTTATGCCTTTTAGGGGGAGGGCAGCATTCCCTCTCATCTATGTTAGGGTGTTCATGGGTTAGCAGCCCTAAAGGGAACACAGGGATGGGAGATAGGGACAGGAATGAAGGCCTGACAAGGCTGGTGGCTGGGACCTAAGCCAGGGCCTTTGCTTCTCTTGGCACCTCTGACAGGCCCTGCCCTTTGCTCCACAGGCTAGAGGAAGTCCCCCTGGAGGTGCTGAGGCAGAGGGAGTCCAAGTGGCTGGACATGCTCAACAACTGGGACAAATGGATGGCGAAGAAGCACAAAAAGGTGAGGGGCCTGGCCTTGGGCCTTGGGCTGGGAGTTGGCAGCCTGGGGAAGAAGAGGAAGAGGGAGGAACTGTATCAGCTTAGAGGAGCAGGAGCTTCTCCAACTGCCAGCAGCCTTGAGTGTCCCCATCTGCCAGCTCTGAAAAGGGAACAGAAGCTGGCTGGAGGGCAGGGACTAGTCTTTACTTGGTCCTCCAAGATGACTTCAGATTCACACAGAACTTTATCCTGGAGTCAAACTTCAAAGCTACTTTTAGCCAAGAGCCCTTAATAGGCAGCTTTCCTCCAACCCTCTTGGGAGAAGTTCTTGCTGCTACTTACCACCCACCTTTCAGGGAGGACTTTATAGTGCTAGTAATAGCTAACATGTGTTGAACATTTGCAGTGTGCTGGATACTTGACTTGAGTGATCCTTACAACTCTCCAGTGAGGTTGGTAGCAGTGGTACCCCTACTTTATGGGTGACCCACAAATCAAGGTTTGAACCCAGGCAGTCTACATTTAGTGCCTGCATTCTTCATCACCACTAGATTAATGCGATGAGTTCCCTTTTGCCTCTTGGCCAAAGGAAAAAGAATGAAAAGTAACCTCACAGTTTAATGGTCTTATAAAAATGAAAATACCCAGTGGTCCTCTCCTAGTTAGTCTTTCTTTAGACACTAGCTCTGTTGCCCCATAGGAACATCCTTGTGCACCACAGTGTGTGTGTTGATGCCCTTGGCCACCTGGGCAGGATCCAGTTACTCCCCAGCCTAGTGGAGGCCTGTCCAGGGTCTCTCTGCACAAGTTCCCAGGGCAGAGAGTGAACCTGCTGTCCCACTGGCATCACCTGACATGCTGGTCTGGTCCAGGCTGGCACAGCTGGCTGCAGGGCCTAGCAGAAAGCTCAGGACTGAAGGTCAGATATGGGCTTGGTCCCAGCCCCACTGCCTTCCCCTCTTCATGCCTGTGGCTAGCTCTGCAACTTTGTGTGAGTCACTTCACCCTCTCAGCCTCAGGTTCCCTGGTTGAGTGGTAACGACAGTCGTGTTGGGAGGCTCCCATGAGTTGGTGACTGTAAACCCCAGGCCTGTGGAGGAGAGGCACACCTAGGCCTGGGCTCTTGCTTGCTGTTCTATATAGGCTTTGTAGCATTCATTTTTGCTTATTAAACATTTCTCTTAAAAAATTTTGTTTTAAAGATAATTGTTCTCAACTGCTTCCTGCATGACTCTGGGGTCTATTTTTCTGCCTCAACACACACACTGTGGTGCACAAGGATGTTCCTATGGGGCAACAGAGCTAGTGTCTAAAAGACTAGGAGAGGACCACTGGGTATTTTCATTTTTATAAGACCATTAAACTGTGAGGTTACTTTTCATTCTTTTTCCTTTGGCCAGGAGGCAAAAGGAAACTCATCACATTAATCTAGAGGGTGGTGATGAAGAACGCAGGCACTAAATGTAGACTGCCTGGGTTCAAACCTGAGGTTCTTAACCTTGAGCTTCAGCTCCCTCTCCACTGTCTGTTGTGACTAGTGGCTGGCAGAGACAGTGGATCCTTCATGCCTCAGCCTCCCTTGCAAGTGGGGATTCCAGAGGGGAGTCTTGGGGACGTCCTTTCAGCAGAGCAGGCAGCACTACTTCCTCTTCCCTTTTGCTTCCCTGGAACTGTGGTTAGAGGCCAAGGGCTCCCCCTGCCCAGTAGGGGCCACCACAGGAGGCTGTACCCTATCCAACCGAGAGGCCCTAGCCCTCTGCTTTCTACTCCTGCCACCTCAGCTGTGGTCACCCTGGCCCTAGGAGCTCTTCTTGCTTGGCTGTGCAGGCTTGGGCTCTCCCCGTGGTCAGGAAGTCAGGAGGGACAATACCTGCTTCAGGAAGTAGGTCCAGACCCAACACTTCTCCTGGACTTATCCTGAGTCCCCAGGAGGGGACTGTATAGAGGCAAGGTTCTTGCTGGAATGCTGTCTTCCCCTGTAGGGCTCTGCTCAAACTCTGGCCAAGGCCTCCCAGAGTTCAGCAGGTAGGGTGTGGCCTCACTCAGCTGTCAATCAGAGAATGATAATCCCTTGTGCTTTCTGTTTGCTGAGAACTTTCTCTTGCTTTATCTTTTCTGATCCCTACCATTGCCTCCTCTCTAAGGCAGGCAGGTGGAGCTTGCCATCCCTATCACCTCTGTGCTAAGGAGGATTCCAGAGGCCAGAGTGGGAAAAGCTGGCTGTATTCCTGGTTCTCCATCCTCGCCTCCCCAGCCCCACCTGAGTGAGGGCAGGGACTCTTTGAGAACCTTAATGGACTGAAGGTATTCCTGGGCTCCCCTAGGGCAGGCAACTATGACAGGGGGCTGTGATGATGTAGAGGGGCTGGCTCAGGTCAGGCTAAGCTTGGCCCTGAAGAGAGCCTAAAGGGCCTGTGGCTCTAGGCCATACTATATCCCTTTGCCAAAGTCTTCTCAGACCAAGTGGCCTCCTTAAGGAGACCCTTGTCCCACAGCAGCAGGAAACTATTCCCAGAGTCTGGGGCAGTTCCCTTCCACTCCCTTCCTCGCCCCATCCTCACCCCACCTCTTCACCCCCTTTGCAGGCAGTCCCAGAAGCTCAAGCTTAGCTCCCATGACCAGCAACTCTGCTCTTCCCCCACTGCCTCCAGGCTGTCTGCCTGTCTCCTTCCTGGTTCTTGACACTCTCTGACCCTTGGAAAGTTTTCTCTTATTTGTGCTGGTCATCAGAAAGGCTAGGCCTTCTTTGCTCCTCTGAGAGATTCCAACGGGACTGTTTGAGGGGGTTTCCAGGTGAGGGGAAATTAGGTGTGAGCCTGAGCCCCTGGGGCTTCTGTGTCAGGCATTTTTCTGGGATGGAGGGGTGGAGAGGAAGGGATTTACTGAATACAGACTATGTGTCAGGCACCCTGCTAGGCATTTTCCCACCCTTCTAATAGAATCCTAAGTATTGCCATTCTCTTCTTAACTATTGATGAGAATTGATTGGCTCAAGGTCAGCACTGGGTTCAACAAACCCATATCCAGTTGCTCTTTCCACTGCCCTGAGTTCCCATCTTCATCCTAGGCCAGGCTGCTTAGTGCAGGGGCTAAGGGGAGTATCATTGGCCAGTAGCCCACCCCTCCATTCTATAGGAGTGGTGCCTCTGCTTTTGCCCTCACCCTCCTTGACCATTGGCCTTGAGGTCAAGGAGGACAACCAAGGCAGCTGCCTCAGTCTCATTCTGTCCCAAAGCCCAGGTGGAGCTCACCTCTCATCTAGCTCTGAGAGTCCAGTGGAGTGCGAAGTGCATGGGGCTGGATCCCTCTAGCCTGTGTGGTATAGGAGGTAGTGGGTTCCTGATGGTGTGACCTTAATATTTTCCCACTCTGTGTTTCAGTTTTCCCATTTGTAAAAGACATGATGATTTTTCAAACTGGATTTTGACAGCGGAAGCCTTTTTCTAATAAAGACAGCAAGTATAAGAATCGAGCCCTAGCTCTGGGTCATAAACTACCCCAAACACTTCCTCCTTCTCCTCTCCCAGTCTGTGAGTGGTAGGAAAGACCTGTGGCATCGTAGCAAGAGTTGGAATCAGGACTCACAGCCAGGCCAGCTGCCTCTGCCCTGGGCTGGTAATTGTGGGAGCTCAGGGTCAAGGAGAGCAGAAGAGAGGATTCATGACCAAAACAAAGAGGGAGCCATTCTGATCAGCTCCCATCTTCCTTCTGAGTTCTGCTGAGTTCTCTCCCCTCTAGGTGGGCTGTGTCCTGCCACGTGGCTACTTAAACACCCCCATGGAAGGGCCCAGGCCATGTCTCTGGGCACATTCTGGGTCATCTCAAAAGCTACCCTCTCCACAGCTGCAGCTGTGCCCCACACCATGCAGATCCCTCCCTAGTGATATCCAGTGGTGCTCCTCCAACTTGGAGGAGCATTTTGATTCAGAAAATGGTCATGGGGATTCAGAATTATGTAGGAGACCTCAGGAATTATTGTTTTATCACTGGGCCAGGGGACAGTGAGACTGACATCACCTGGTGGCAGCGTATCTAATTATAGTCATTACTCCCCCTGCCCCTGGCATCCTAGGCTCTGCATTGTAGCAATAGTAGCAACAGGAGGGAAGTCCTCTTTTCTCCCCTTTTCTGCTTGCCCGGTGTGCTTACTGAAGGCCTACCAAACACCAACAGAAGAGCTGGACTGGCACACAGCCTCCAGAGGACTTGCCTCGGTGGATGCATGAGCACAGTCCTCTTTTTGACTTTCAGATCCGTCTGCGGTGCCAGAAGGGCATCCCACCTTCCCTGCGGGGCCGTGCTTGGCAGTACCTGTCAGGAGGCAAGGTGAAGCTACAGCAGAACTCTGGAAAGTTTGATGTGAGTGGCCCTTCTTTCATCCTACCCTCCCTCCCACATCTCTTGATGTCCTTCACATAGCAGCAGTCCTCCATGTGCTTACTTGGACCTCAGCAGTATGAGCTGATTAATAGGACCACCCATCAAATGCCCCACTGACCAGGCCTGTCCAACCTGTGACTCCTGGGGGCTCTGCCCATCTGAAGCTCCAGCGCTGAGCAGGCTTCAGAGGGATGGACAGATTTTCCATCCTCCATTCCAGCTCTTTCTCTTGTCAACCACCTAGTTTTGTTTTCTTAGGCTTAGTAGGCCACCTCCCAGCTCTTGGTCATCAGGAGGGGACACTCAGACCACTTCCCTGACTCCCTTGGGCTCTGTGCTCTGGGCCTCTGGGGGCCTGCCCTCAGGGTCACTGAACCCTCAGTAACTCTTAGCCTCCCATCCTCGACTCTTCTCCTGCCTCATCCAAGCTGGCCAGACACAGTTCACCCATGCCACTAGTGGGGTTGTCAGCCTTAGGGGTGGCAGAGCCAAACCAGTATCCTTTGGGGTTAGAAACCAGTCAGTGGCCAGAGAGGGCGTCCTCTGCAGGCATGCCTTCCCCTCCCTACCCGTTGCCCCCTGCCCCATGGCTGCCAGAGTAAGAATACCACTCCATTCATGGGACTTCTTAGGGCCCACCTGGGCTGGGCAGCAGCTCCAGCATGCTCCCCTATGGGAGGCACTTGGCTCCCCTGGGGTTACCCCGGCTTACCTGCCAGACCTGGCCCCAGGCATCAGGGTTTCTCCCAAGCTCTTAGGGTGGATGACAGGCAGTGAAACAGAGTTGCTAGCTACCAGCTCTTTGTTGACATACTTCATGCTTTGGCAAACACTCCTGTTTTGCTAAACCTGTTCCCTGAGAAGAGTGGGTGGGGCGGGGCAGCCTAGAGTTTCTGCTTTTGACCTGAAGAGGGTGAGAGTCATTTGCCAGCAGTACTTGGCCATGGGGCTGTAGGGTTTGGTGGAGTGTCTGGTTGGAAGCAGCTCTGGGAATCAGGGTGATTGGACTGTCCCACAGAGCAGCAATACCAGGCCTCTTGACTCCAGTGTCTTCTTCCATCCCTTTCATTTCAGGAGGCTGCATCCTGGGTGGAGGGGGGAGGTTCAGTTGGGAATCTCTCCCCAAGTCCATGATTTACCTCTGGCTGCTAGAGCATAGGCATGGGAGCCAAGAGCTTCGTCAGCCTGGCCAGACTCCTGGTTCCATAGTTAGCAAATGTGAGCACATCCTGTGTGAGTAGCAGAGCACAGAGCTGTGTGTGCATTTTGTGTGTGGGTAGTAGTGTATCTGGAGAGAAATCAGCCACGTTTGTGAAGTCTTGAGGGTTGCTTGTGGGAGAAGGCTAAGAAAGGCCTTCTAGATCCTCTGAAGCTGAGTGGTGGGTCCCCAAGTCAGTCCTAGGGGCTGGAACAGTGGTTTTTGAGCACACCTAGTAAGGACTTTGCCTGTGGATGACATGGAGGAAGTGAGCAAGGATGAGAAGCTCCCTCTGGCCGCTGTGGACATGACAGCAAGAGGCAAGGGTACAGTGACAGGCTATTGGTGGGAGCACCTATTCCTGTATTCCCCTGAAGACCCAGGTGGTTGACCCCATCTCAGCTGTCAAGGCAGATTCTGCAGCCTCTCATGGCTCCATATTCTCCCATACTTGCTACTTCTTCCTCCCTCATTGGTCAGGGCAAGACCTCTGTCCTTTTCTTACCTGGTTTTCTTCTCTGGCTTCACCTCATGATAGTGTGAGTGCCTTTAGGCTCTCTTGGAGGTTGCAGTAGCTACATCAGCTGCCAGCAGCCCACATCTGCCTTTGATTCCCAGAGCCCTTTCTTCCCACAGGCCCTTTAGCTATACCTCTTCCTTTCTCAACCTCCCATGTGTGGTTAAGTGCATTGGGCTGCTGAGGTACCAGGTGAGCACATCCTAGGAACTGACTTCTTGGGTTCTCAGGTCCCTACCTTACGAGAGCCCTCTGGAGAATTTGTGGGGTCCTCCTCCCCTTTCTGACAAAAATAATCCTGCTTTGTACTCAGACAGTATCTAGCCCTGGGCTTGACTTGGGAGGTTCATAGGACACACACAAGCCCCATCTTTAGAATATGTGGGACTCTAGAGGTTGTACACCCACTTCTTCAGCTGTGTGCCTGACCAAAAGCCCTCTGAAGGCATCTGGTCCTTCTCTCCACCCTCCAGCCTTAAACACTCTGTCAGTTTTTTTGCTCAGTACTTACTCTCTCATGTCAAGTTACCTGACACCCTAGGGTCTTTAGTTTAATGTTGGGACACACCCACTGAGGGGGCACAAGAGGGAAAGGGACTTTTATGAAGACACCTGCCAGTCAAGGCCAGGGCCTGGGTCTGTGCCCACGGGTGTGTTTGCTGAGAAATCTGGCCCTCATCCCAGGGGGCCTTCCCTAATGCTGCATCAGCCCTGCAGGCAATGTGTACATGGTCTGCTTCCCTGCTCAGCTCTCTGGGTTTCCTTTTTATTGATTTTTTCCTTTCTATTTTTAGGATCTTTTTAAAATATTTTATTTACTCATTTGTGAGAGAAAGAGCACACAAGCAGGGGAATGGCAGGCAGAGGGAGAAACAGGCTCCCCGTTGAGCAAGGAGCCTGATGTGAGACTCAATCCCAGGACCCTGGGATCATGACCTGAGCTGAAGGCAGACACTTAACCAATTGAGCCACCCAGGCGTCCCTATTTTTATGATTTTTTAAAAGATTTATTTGTTGATTTTAGAGAATGAGAGAGCACAAGTGTGTGTAAGTGGGGGGAGAGGCAGAGGGAGAGGGAGACAAGCAGACTCCCCGCTGAGCAGGGAGACTGATGTGGGGCTCGATCCCAGACCCTGAGATCATGACCTGAGCTGAAATCAAGAGTTAGACGCTTAACCAACTGAGCCACCCAAGTGCCCATATTTTTTCTTTCTTTTTTTTTTTAAGATTTTATTTATTTATTTGACAGAGAGAGACACAGTGAGAGAGGGAACACAAGCAGGGGGAGTGGGAGAGGGAGAAGCAGGCTTCTTGCTGTTCAGGGTGCCCGATGCGGGGCTCGATCCCAGGACTCTGGGACCATGACCTGAGCCGAAGGCAGACGCTTAATGACTGAGCCACCCAGGCGCCCCTTTCTATTTTTTAAAGTTGAGGTATTTACAGAGAGTGAAATGCACAGATCTTAAGTGTGCAGTTCAGTGAATTTTGACAAATAATACATATCCATGTAACCAACAAGCAAATCATGATATAGAACATTTCAAATGATGGGGAAATGATTTTTCTTTGTGTAATACTTTGTTTTTAAAATGGTACTCATGTTAAAATGTTCACAGAAGTTCAAAGAAAAGAGTAAAACTTTGTCAAAACCCCAGCACGCAGAGATGGCTCTGAGTTTAATGGTTTGACAAATGTCACATCCTTCCAGATAGCACTCTGTGCAGATCCTTCTCTCCATCTCTCTCTCATACACACACACACACACACACACAACACACACACATACACACACATACACACACACACACACACCCCATACACCCCTTCCTAAATAGGTGATGCCACTTGCATAGGGAGACAGCAGAGGAGTTGGGATCAATGGCTCTGAGTCAACCTGGCTTCCAGGCCCAGCTCCACCATTTTTCTAACCATGAGGACTTGGGCAAGTGACTTTTCTTTGATCCTCAGTTTCCTCATCTGTGAACAGCATAATGATAGGACTTTTCTTTGAGGTTGAGAAGAGTCAGTGAGGCCCGCGGTGCTGCAGAACAGTGCTAACAGGTGATAGCTATTGCTTTGATAGTAGCCTTCCATCTTAAGGACCTAAGGTGTTTGAATGAGTCCTGACTAAAGTGCCTGAAGGTTATTTCCAGCCACAGCTATGACAGACACTCTTGACTGCGTGGGTCTTCCTGGAGCCAGGATCACCCCTCAGGGTTTCTAGGGCCCTTCCCTCCTTGCCTCTTTGCCCCTTCTCTCTCATTCTTCTCAGGCTTCCTTACCTGAGCTTCCTGACTTGTCTTAAGGAAGGTCCAGTTCGTGATGGGATTGGGTGGGCATTGCCCCTGGCAGAGGGCTCCTCCAATACCTGGGACAGTTGTATCTTCCCAGCATCCATCCCTAACTCCTAATACATGCTCTTGATCTTGCTTCTAGGAGCTGGACATGTCCCCTGGGGACCCCAAGTGGCTGGATGTCATTGAACGTGATCTGCACCGGCAGTTCCCTTTTCATGAGATGTTTGTGTCCCGGGGAGGCCATGGGTGAGCAGGCTGGATCTTATGGGCTGGAGGTGATTCTGGGCCCTGTCCCTCAGGGCGTGGAGGATGTAAAATGAGTTTGGGTGTATCTCAGGGGCCCAGAAACTGGGAGCCCCAAACTCCACTGTTAGAGTTTCCCTTTGGTTTGAATCGGATGGGTCTCCTTAGCTTCTTCTCTTACCTTTGGGGCAACTTTCATTTACTCCCCAGCGTGCTAGAGCTTGCCGGGTCCTCTTCTGGAAACAGGTTTTGGTGGGGAGAAAGAGGGTTAGAGATAACTGGGTGGGGAGAAGGTATGTAGGAGGGGAAAGATAGGCAGGCCAGGCCAGAGGCCCAAGACAGACACTTGGGACAAAGCTATCTGGCCAGGGAGACACAGCTGCTGAATGAGAGGCCCACACTTCCAGCCCTGACATACTCTTACCTTGTATCTGGCATCCTGCCTGGCTCTCCCTCTGCTTTCTCTTTGAGCCTCTGCTCTCAGCTGTCATATGGGGTGGGGCAGGGGAGGTGCCCTCCCTGCCTCCTCCTCTGGTCTTGTGAGAGTCTGAGTGCTGCAGTGGGAGACCAACCCCTTGCTGACCATAGTTAGGTCACCAGGGAGGTGCAAATTCTGAGACAGGTCTGGTCTGGTAGGGGGTGGCAGAGTCATACCTATCTTCCCTGCCCCACTTGGCCCTTCTACAGCCAGCAGGACCTATTCCGTGTGCTGAAGGCCTATACCCTTTACCGACCTGAGGAGGGCTACTGCCAGGCCCAGGCGCCCATTGCCGCTGTTCTGCTCATGCACATGCCTGCTGAGGTACCACCAGGCCCTGGACGGGTGAGTGGGTGGGCAGGGAATACCCAGCAGCAAGGCCTCATGTCTCTCTCGCCCATAGCAAGCCTTCTGGTGCCTGGTGCAGATCTGTGAGAAGTACCTGCCTGGCTACTACAGTGAAAAACTGGTGAGTGCTTGCTGGGTCCAGACCAGGCCTGGGACCTTCCCTTTGTGGCCTGTCCAGGCTTTTCTCTCCACAGCCACTGTTGCCCCAGCTTAAAACCTTCCCAGACTTCTGTTGCTTTCAGGTTGAAGACCCAAGGCCCTCCAAAGTGAGGTCTTCTAGGCTCCAGAGTTATCGGTTCCACCCTGGCCTCCATGGCTGCTTCTAGCCATCTGGCTGCTTGGCAGGATCACAGTTCTTCCAGTGCACCAAGTTCCTCCCTGCCTCAGCCTTGAGGCTTAAACCTCTACCCCCTTCATTCCCATAATAACCCCTCCTTTCCTTCAGCTTTCAGCCCTCAGGGAGCTTTTTGTGACTCTGACAAGTGGGACCTCTGGCACAAGCTAATCCAGCATTCCTGGTTCTGCCATATTCTGGGCACTTAGCCACCTCCCCCACCAATGCCCACCCTGTCCCCCGTCTCTTTGCCCCTGTGATTCATCTGTCTGCCCCTTTTCACTACATGCTCCACGAGGTAGACCAACTGTGTGTGGTTTGCTCTTCAGTGTATCCCAGCACCCAACTCAAGGTTGGCTCCCTGCAGGCAGTAGCTGCCTGAGGGATGAACGAATGCCTGCCTGGTACTGGGAGCCAAAGTGTCGACTACAGTCCTGGCCCCACGGCCTCACTGTGTCCCCAGGAGGCGATCCAACTGGATGGGGAGATCCTCTTCTCCCTGCTGCAGAAGGTGTCACCCGTGGCGCACAAGCACCTCAGCCGGCAGAAGATCGACCCGCTGCTGTACATGACAGAGTGGTTCATGTGTGCCTTTGCCCGCACCCTGCCCTGGAGCTCCGTGCTTCGCGTCTGGGATATGTTCTTCTGTGAAGGTACTGGGCTGGGCTTGGGGGAACAGCCCTGCCTCTAACCCAGCCCACAGGGGGCCTCTATTTTCAGAGAAACTCCTTACAGGCCCTTTTACCACCCCCTCATGCAGGAGTCAAGATCATCTTCCGGGTGGGGCTGGTGCTGCTGAAACATGCGTTGGGCTCCCCTGAAAAGCTCAAAGCCTGTCAGGGCCAGTATGAGACTATCGAGCAACTGCGGAGCCTCAGTCCCAAGATCATGCAGGAGGCCTTCCTGGTCCAGGAGGTACGGCCCACACCCTCCCATCACCCCTGGGTGGGAGTGGGAGACGTGGGGGCCCTTTAGAAGGGGCCTGGTAACTCTCTGCCCCAAAGGTAGGTTACTGGTGCCAGGCCTGGTGCTCAGCAGCTCAGGATGGTGTGGGTAGACCTTATCCTCCTGTCTTAATGAGAAGACAGAGGCACAGAGAGGCCTAGGTTTGCAGGGCCTTCCCTGTTCTGAACCACTTGGGAATGAGAGGAGCTGCAACTCATCACCCTCTCTTCTTTCCTGTACTGCATCCATGGCCTTGGCTTTATTTTCCCTTTTTTCTTTCCTTTGTGGGTTTTTGTCTCTCAGGGACTGTAGTTAGGTGACACATAGTTAGGCAAGTGGACTCGAGTTGTGGGCAGCTTTCTCCTTTGAGGCAATGGGTCCCAAGTGCCTGGCTCACCTGGCACTCGGCTCTGGGACTTGTGATCACCACAGGGACCAGACCCCCATTATTTCTAGGGTCAGCCTTTAGTGACCAGGGCTGGGGGATGGTGAGGGAGAGCAGGGCCAGGTTGGGAAGTAGAGGGGAAGTTTCTTCCTGGTGCCCATCTTCCTGTCACCACCCACACAGGTGGTAGAGTTGCCGGTGACAGAGCGCCAGATTGAGCGTGAGCACCTCATTCAGCTGCGGCGCTGGCAAGAGACCCGGGGTGAGCTGCAGTGCCGCTCTCCACCCAGGCTGCATGGTGCCAAGGCCATCATGGAGGCGGAGCCAGGCCCCTGGCCCACCCTGCAGCCTTCACCATCCATCCGCCTGCCCCCAGATGCCCTGCTCCCTGGCTCTAAAGGCAAGCCCAAGCCACCCAAACAGAGCCAGAAGGAGAAGGAGCAATGGAAGCAGGCAAAGGCAAGCGGGCAGCTGGATAAGCCCCCAACCCCAAGTCAAGCCAAGGTGGCAGCCGCTGCAGGAGATGCATGTCCCCCACAGGATGTGCCCCTGAAGGATCCAGCCCACCAGGACCCAGCCCCGCAGGACTCAGCTCCCCAGGATTCAGCCCATCACCGCTCCCAGGATTCAGTCCACCACCACTCCCAGGAGAGCCTGACATCCCAGGAGAGTGAGGACACCTACTTGTAACCCTGGCAGCTCAGGCCTGTGGGGTGGGATCTCCACACACCTACACGGCTCACAGACTGACATTCGAGGGCCTGCCCATGCTCTGAGGGCCCAGCTGCCTGGCCACTGGGTGGCAGAGAGTCTGGCTGGCCCAGCACAGAGTCTGCCTGAGCCTTTTTATTTATTTTCTCCAGAGTGGAGCATGGGCCAGCCCAGCTCGGTCAGACAGAAGTGAGGGCCAATGGTCAGGGCCTCACTCAGCCCCCTCCTCCTGGGGGGATGCTTCCCAGGGCTAGGGTGCTGTTGTGAGGAGAGAGGGTGGGGTAAAAGGTGGGGTGCTCTTTGTGTAAAATAGAAACATGGTTTTGTACAGAAATAAACAGGCTTGTGTAGAGAGTTGGTGTATGGCTAGGGACTGGGAAGGGGAGCAACCCCTGGTACTCAGCATCTCTTCTCTCTACCCTACAGAGCCCCCATCCTGGCCCCAGCCAAGCACTAGAGCCTCTCTGAGAAGTACCTTTGCCATAGGCCAGTCCTTGTTCCTGACCCCCACTTCCGCTTACCCCATCCCCTCTGCCCCGTGTCCACCAGTCTGCCATGGATGAGGGTCTGCTTCCCAGGCCTTGATGCCTACCCATCTCTGGGGGCAAGGAGAGGAGGTTTCCTTAAGGAGGCCTTTTCAGGGTCTTCCTCCACCAAGTCCCCTTGCCTAGATGCCACTTCAGACCCCAGTAAGGTTCTGAGTGTTCATTTTGGGTTGAGTGCTGGCATCAGGAGTCGGGGACCATGAATGCCCTTACATGCTAAGTCCAGGCCTCCATTGGACACAGAGGGATGAGGGAAGAAGTTTGGGTCTTTAATAGAAGGCTGCCTGCGGTTTCCTGAGCACTTACACGCTGGGCTGGTTGTGTCACCAGCTGATCAGGTAGGCTCTATTATCCCCATTTTACAGATGAGGAAACAGAGGAGCTGAGTGGGAAAGATGAAGCTGGTTGATTTGCACCTAAAACCCCTTAGCTACCTCTCCTGACCAGGGTGCCTGGTGACCTGGCAATGCCCCTTAGGGCCCAGGCGGTCACAACCTGATGACTGGTGAGGGTGAGGACAGGGTGTCCCTGGGAAAGGCCCCCCCCCTTCTGCTGAGGAAGCAGCTTTTCCAGTCAAACAATAGTGGCTGTTCCTGGCAGGCTACCAAGCTGGGCTGGGCCATGGTGGAAGGGGGTGGGAGAGGGAGGAGAACTCCCTAGGAGTTTTCAGGCATCACAGAGCCTGGGCCTGGAACATCTTGTCCTGGTACAGCTGGGGATACTGAGGCCTAGGGAGGTCAAGTGTCATATGAGCCTATCAGGGCAGGCTACCCACTTCCTGCCTCCCACCTCTCACCCCTGTATTTTCCCACCCCATCTGTACCTGCCATGAGAGGCTTTAAGGACAATCCCCTCCCCCTGGCTCTCCAGGGGACAGGCCAGGATGTGGCAGCTGCAGTGTTCCACAGGAATCCCTTGAGCCAGAGAGTCAAGGGAGGGAGGGTGCTGCCCAGCTTCCATCCGCCTACAGTAGAGGTTCTTGAGCAGGCAGGAGGCTTGTGTAGGCCTGCTGGGTCCCAGTCAGGCCTGTGGCCAGCTTTAACCTGTTTGGTTCCAAGCCTTAGATCTGAAGCCTGAGGGCCAAAGGCCCTCCAGAGCATGCTCTGTCTGTCCTGCTACAGGGCCAGCCTAGGTGTGCTGATACCTGCTTAGCCTTGGAGTCTTCTTAAACCTGAGGCGGCCTGAGCAGAACCCAGTTCTAATGTTGAAATGAGCCCAAGTTGGTCTAACAAGCCTCAGATCTGGGGCATCTGCCAGTGCTGGGGGCCTCCGTGGGCATGAAGCAAGTTTACATGTGCTCAGGCCAGCTGGGTTCTGCTAATGGCTGCAGGCTTTGGGAGGCCTCAACAGGGCTCAAGTCTCAGGTCTGAGATCTGACTACCCAGTGAGCCCCAGACACATGGGCCTGTCCCCTGAAGTCTGGGCCTTGAGCATCCCTGGCCCAAGCACTTAGTCTTGAAGGATCTCAAGCCATAAGCCTGGCCACCTCCATCCCCTACCCCGCAGTATGTTATTCAGATGTAAGTGTCTGGGGCCCTCCCTATCACTGTGATCCTCCTGGGTAGGCGCCTTCTTCCTCCATAAGGGGAAGGAGGGAGAAAGGTAAGACACTGTTGGGAGAGAATCAGAGTCACCGGGGCTGCACAGCCTACTCCTACCCCTCCATACTCCAGAGTTTTCTGGTCAGCACTCTGGTCCCAGCTGAGCCCCCCGGTTCGTCTCGCAGCCCTTCGAAGCTTCAAGGATATCAATCATAAGACTGAAGGACAGAAGCCATTCCACACTTCCCTCCTCCACATCGGCTTCCGATCCCAGTGAGAGAGGAGACCTGCGGAAAAGGCGGAGCCCCAGAGAGGGGGCGCGGCATGGGCGGGGCCTGGAGGGCTCCAGCGGGTTGGGATCAGCCTGTGATCCCCGAGCCAATGCTAAAGGGGCGGAGTCATTAGAGGCGGGGCTCGGCGGGCTGGAACGGGAGGGATGAGGCGCTGACCTTAAGGAGGAGGCGTGGCCACTTTGGATAGGCTGCCCGCCCCTCAGGGCGTGGCTGTCAGGGAAGTGGACGCGGCGTGGGGCTGGGAGGGTCCGCAGCGTAGCTGGCGGCATGGACGCGGCCGCGCAGCGGCTCCTTTAAGCTCCCGGCACCGCCCCCACCGCCCCGCCCCCGGCGGCGGCCTGGGTCTAGTAGGCGGCGGGGTCGGGTCCGCGCGGACTGTGATGGAGCTGCACATCCTAGAGCACCGGGTGCGGGTGCTGAGCCTCGCCCGCCCAGGTCTCTGGCTCTACACCCACCCGCTCATCAAGCTACTCTTCCTGCCCCGCCGCAGCCGGTGCGCGCCCGGGTTCGGGGGCACAGGTGGGGGTGGGCTCCGCTGTTGCTCCGGGACGGGGTCAGCAGATTAACATCGCCGCGGGGCGAGCGGGAGCGGGTGGGGGGGGCGCTTCTCCTCCCTACCCCCCCCCCCCCGCCGCCATCCGGCTTGGGCCTACCCTCCCTGGGACCGCCGCCTATCCGGCCCCGTGAGGCCCCCTCCCAGGGCCAGTTAAGGCGCAAACAACCTGGGATGAGCAATGCTTAACTCCAAGTGGTGTCAAATGGGGGCAATTCCTTCAACTGGCGACTGCGGGGAGCTTCTTCCAGACGCCTCCCATCGGGTCAGAGGAGCTGGTCTAGGGGGCCCAAAGTCCGACGCCCCCAGGGCTGTAGTCGCGGGTGAGCCTCTCCTCCTTCCCCGAATGGAGGGTCGGGAGTTCCTACAGAGGTCGGGAGGCGAAAAACAGTTCGTCATTCCGGTGATGAGGCCCACACCCCACTGGCCCGGTGAGAAAATTGAGGCTTGAGGGGGCAGGGAGGCGCCCAGCAGGAGTGTTTCTGGGCGAACTGGAGCGAAGTCCTGCCCGCCCCCTCCGCCCAACCCAGGCTGAAGATGCCCCCCACCCCCATCCAGGTGCAAGTTCTTCAGCCTGACGGAGACCCCAGAGGATTACACGCTCATGGTGGACGAGGAGGGCTTCAAAGGTGGGGGCTGGGCTGGGGAAGGATGTCGTGCTCCCCTCTTTGTGGGATTCTCACTAGATCCTGGGTTCCAAAATCGCAAGAGCTGGGGCCTTGAAGGTAGATGGGTCTGGGTTCGAATTCGACTCTGCCATTGACTGGCTGTGTGCCCTTGAGCAAGTCACTTCCTCTTTGTAAAATGGGTATAGTTATGGTTCTCTATTAATAGGGTCCCATGAGAACTTTATAGACAGGGCTGTGAAGGGCACTTAGCAGCCTCAGGCCAGTGGCAGGGCCTCAGTGACAGTTCAGGGCAAGAATCAGAGGTTCCTGTGGCAGTTATATCCCCCTGGCCATTATTTCTCCCTGGACTTATCTCTCTGGTGCTGATCACCCCCTCCCTGGCTGGTCTGGGAACTCCAGGAGTCTGAGGGTTGGGAAAGGAATGCAGGAGCAGGCAGCCAGCCCACGTCAGGGTCCTGGGGGGCCTCCTGGCTGCAGTTGGGAGATTAGCAGCCACCCAGGCCCTGGCTCCTGCTCTGGACTGGACGCCAGCCTGGTTCCTCCCTGGTCCCTGAAGCTGACATCTGGCTCCCGCTCCTGCCAGCCTGACCCCTCCTCACAGGCCTGGAGCCTCAGGCCACAAAACTGAGGCTTGGCCCATCCTCTACTGCAGCCCTTCAGGCCTTCGTTTCCCTGTTTGTACTGCAGGAAAGTCTAGGTCTGCCGAGGGAGAGGGGCATCCCTCAGCTAGCCTTATTTGCTGGCGCCCCCTGGTGGTGCCACATGGTATAAAAACCTCTTAACCACGGAACGCTATCATGAGGTATATGCTCTCATCCCATTTTACAGATGAGGAAACAGATTCAGAGAAGTTAAATTGTTTACCCCAGGTCAACAGCAAGTAAATGGTGAAGCTGGGATTTGAACCCAGGTCTGTCTGAATCTGGAGCTCCAGTCTTAACTGGGAAGTTTCCATCCCTAGCAGGCCAGCACCTGAAGCACTTCTCAGTCCTTGCATACATGCAGTTCTTAGGAGCAGAACTGGGGAGAGGGAGACAGCCCCAGTCTCCACACCCTTACCTTGGTAGAACCCCATCCCCCACCCCCAGCACAGACAAACGAGGGGTAGGGGCCAGCCCCATAGGCCCTGACCTGGTGTATACTTCCTACTCGCAGAGCTACCCCCATCTGAGTTCCTTCAAGTGGCTGAGGCCACATGGCTGGTGCTGAACGTGTCATCCCACAGCGGTGCAGCTGTGCAGGCTGCTGGGGTCACCAAAATTGCCCGTTCAGTCATTGCGCCATTGGCGGAGCACCATGTGTCTGTGCTGATGCTGTCCACTTACCAGACGGACTTCATCCTGGTGAGTTTTTGGCAGGCTCCAGTGCGGGGCAGGGTGGGCATGCCTGGGGACTCATGTGATACGTCATCCCCCTGTGGTCCAGGTGCGGGAACAGGACCTGTCCGTGGTGATCCACACGCTCTCCCAGGAGTTCGACATTTACCGAGAAGTGGGCGGGGAGCCTGTGCCTGTTGCCAGGGATGATTCCAGCAATGGTTTTCCCCGTTCTCAGCATGGTGAGGCTACCCTCTGAAACCCAGATCTAGGCAGGGCCTCCTCTTCCCACTGGGGCCCTTCCCTTGTGAGGGCTGGTCTGTGGGCGTGATACCAGCTGACACTGACTGCCTCACAAGATAGGGAGATGTGGTGGAGGAAAGAGGTGGGTTCCTGTAGAGCCTGACCCTACACCCCACCCAGGCTCCTCCCTGTCTGGCCACCAGGGGGCGCCCCAGCCCACAGTCGCCCTGACAGCTGCTGCCTGGTCCCTCCTAACAGGGCCTAGCCCCACCGTGCATCCCATCCAGAGCCCACAGAACCGCTTCTGTGTCCTCACACTGGACCCTGAGACGTTGCCAGCCATTGCTACCACGCTCATCGATGTCCTCTTCTACTCATACAGGTGGGCCTCGTTTGCACCTTGTCTCTTTGTCCTGACACCGTTGTTCCCTATGCTGTGTCCCACCACCTTCTGCATGTCCCTCTGTGCTCACACCTTCTGCACGTCCCTCAGTTCTGCCACTCTGTGCCCTGTTCTGTGTCTTGGGTTCCTGGCAGCCTGCAATGCCCGTGTGCCCCTCACTGATGTTCACGGAAGATCCCGATGCCACAGCTTCAGCCCTTTCCTGTAGTGTGAACTGAGATCACCCTGAGCCATGCTTTGGTCTGGCTGTCTGCCAACCCTGGGGTCCAGTGTCTTTGGAGGAGGCGAGATTCATTGTCCTCTCCCCTGACACCATCAGGAGATCAGGGCCCTCAGACAGGGGAGGAAAGTGGCCCAGAGAAGGGAGGAGACACAGTGGGCTGGGTGCCCCGAAGAGCACTTGAGCCTCCTGTCCTTTTCCAGCGCCCCCAAGGAAGCAGCCTCTGGTGGTACTGGACCCAGCTCCATTACATTCTTTGCCTTCTCCCTCATCGAGGGCTACATCTCCATCGTCATGGACGCTGAGACGCAGAAAAAGTATGTGACTCCTGAGCCCTGTGGACCACAGAGCCCAAGCCCAGCCCTAGGGAGGGAGGAGGTAGAGTGTCAGACTCTGAGGTCACCAGGTCCCCCTGCTTCCAGAGGCTCACAATGGGGCAAGGAGGGGACGGGTGGGTGCTGTGCCCACTACCCACCTGCCTCTCCAGGTTCCCCAGTGACCTCCTGCTGACCAGCTCCTCAGGAGAGCTGTGGAGAATGGTGCGCATCGGTGGACAGCCCCTGGGCTTTGGTGAGGGCTGCTTCTTGTATGTTGGGGACTTGGGGAGGACCTGGGGGAGCGGCCAGGATGATCCACATGGACTCCCCTCCCCGCCCCCATAACCCTCAGATGAGTGTGGGATCGTGGCCCAGATCGCAGGCCCCCTGGCTGCGGCCGACATCTCTGCCTACTACATCAGCACCTTCAACTTTGACCATGCCCTGGTGAGCGCCATGGGTTGGGCTCCTGGAAGGACACTGAGGCCCAGGAGGGTGGGGAGGGTGCAGGATGAAGTCCATCTAGGCCAGGAGGTCGGCGTGGCCCTGACCGCTCCCTCTGCCCACCTGCCCACAGGTGCCTGAGGATGGCATCGGGAGTGTCATTGAGGTCCTCCAGCGACGGCAGGATGGCCAGGGCTCCTGAGGCCTCCACGCTCTCCCTTCACCCCAGGCTTCCAGAGACTTCTCTAAGCTATTTCCTCAAGCTCTGGGATGAGCCCTCCCCACCCCCATTCCTGCCGGGGGACCCCCTTCTTCTGCTCTCTGTACGTAAGCTGCGTGCAGGCACCGGCTCTCACGTGGACACGCGTGTCTGCCCACACAGGGGAACACGGTGCTCTGGGCTTCCTCCGGGAACCCCTCACCCCATCACTCCCTGCGCGGCCTCAGCGTTTGCACATTCCCTGCCTGAGGTCCGAGCCATCCCCCCTCTCAGCGCCCCGGGCCAGCTGCTCCCCGGACAGGGCCCTGATTTCCGTTCTGCCTCTGGCTGGGTTGCCTTCCCTGGCCAGCTGATTCTGACAGTGCCTGCCCCTCTGGGGGGCCTCTGAGAAAAGTATTTTTACATCTTTCTCCCTTTTTTATTGACTTGTTAATAAAGGGCTTGTAGTTATGAAGGGTTGGGCTGTGGTCCATGGGGGTTGTCTGAGCTCGGGCATGGCTGCTCTTCGGCTCCTCCCAGCCCCTCTGCCTGAAGTCCTGGTCTGTCCCTATGTAGCTGGCTCTGGCTAGGCTCACCTAACTCAGTTCTCACCTCCGGGAGAACTGAAACCTTTGAGAAGGGAAGTGACTTAGCCAAGGTCACCTGATTCCCATCCAGGGCTACCTGCCTCTGAAGCCCAGCCTCTTTCTTCCTTCCTTGCTGTTTCTGGAATAGCCCAGAAAGTTCTGAACATGGTTAGAGACTCAGAGACCCTCCTGCCTGGAGGTCCCCCAGCCTTCCCTGCCACCTTGAGTGTGACTGGCCCATTGTGAAACCCCTCAAGGAGGGCCCAAAAGCACCCTTCTTGCAGGCTGCTGCCTGCTTGCTTTTGGGCCATGCCTGAGTCCTAGAGGTCCCTCACAGGAGTCCCTGTTGGCCAAGAGATCAGTTAGTTCTTGTCGCCAGGGCTCTCCTGGAGTAGTAGTGGGAGGGGGCCAGCCAGAATGGGGACCTGGGAGTTCAGGCACTGGGCTTCCTCTGGCTAGAAGGACAGGACAGGGGCCTGGAAGCCACCTGAAACCCACTCTGCCTTCAAAGGCTACTGTTCTGGGCCAGTGACGGGTTTCCTGTCACAGAGGGGCTGCCTCCTCGCTCCGTGAGACCGGGATTCCACTGTGAGCCAGATGGGACCCTACAGATGTCCCGGGGAGGTTATCAGGTACCCTCAGCCCAGACCCGCCCGCACTTAGGAAGGGAAGAAGGGTGTGACTTCGGCGTATTCAGAGGTCATAGTAGCTCCCCAGAAAAGCCAGAACGGGGGCCAGGCCTCTGGCAGTGTGCCCGTCCTGCCCCTGGGAACTCAGGGTCTGCAGATCACAGGAACAGAGCACACAGTCCAGCCCGGTGAGTGAGCAGTCGGGGACCCTAGGCCAACCCCTTCCCTTCAGCCTCCGTTTCCTCATGTGTATCAAGGTCTAGGAGGCAGCTCCTTCAGGACCTCTCTACTTCTTGGTGCTGGGAAGGGGTCATTGCTTTGTAGTTTGACTTTTGGGGGAAGAGGGAGTTCTGGCTTCTCTCTGGAGGGCACACCTTGGGCCCTGGCTCAAAAGTTGTCCTGAGCTAAGTGGGGGCTTTAGAACCAGAATCCTTGGGGCTCCTGACCTGCAGGTAGAGAGCTCCTGGGCCCGATATTCAGCTCTGGGGGGTCTGTCCATCTGTCTGCTTGTGAGTCACTGCCTGATTTGGGTGTTTCTGTTATCCTGGCTTTCCGGGTGGATCAGGCTTTGCCTAGTCCCTCAAACCAGGTCCTAATCTGACATCGGTTCTTGGTACTGCCCACAGGATTGGCCTGGGTAAGAGGGCCCCAGCGGGCTAGTCTGATTTGGACCCAGGCCTAGAGCCCGTGTGTGTCTTTGCCACATAAGTGTCAGTCTATGTGGAGGGATTTTAGCTCCCAGGGCATTAGGGTCCTTGGGGGTCACTGGGTCAGCTTGGCCATCAACAGGTTACAAATGGGGAGATCTGCTCTGGGATTGCCAGGGACCCCAGGACCCACCAGGGGTCAGGGCACAGGGCTTGGGAGGTGACTTGGGCACACTCAGCTGAAAGTGGGACGTGACCCTGGATCTCACACTTGTCTAATGCTCTGGGTGCCATCAGATAGACAGGCTTTAAGCTGTCCCAGGCTGAGGTGGAGGCTCACAGATTCACCTCTTTGTCCCACCCCTTTGTCCCAGAAGGCAGAGTGGGTTTCAGGTGGCTTGTCCCTGGAGAGTTCTAGAACCAAAGAACTCAGTCTGGGCAGCCCGGATTTGGGCTCAGTTTGGGTCATTCATAACTAAGGTTGGGGGTGTTCACTGGCACACAGTCCACGTCCTTGTCCTTCCAAACCTGGGATCCCCTGTCCACCTGTCCACATCAGCACAGCCATTCCTGAGTGCAAGGGTCAAGGCCCCAGACTGCAGAGCCCGAGTGCCCATCCTCATAAAGATGGAAGCCTTTGCCTGGGGAAGGCCCTGCCCACAGTCCCTTGGGGAGTAGAAAGGTGCTGTCAGCTCTCCTATCTGCTGGGAGGATGTGAACCTGTGGGGTCGGGTGGGGGAGCTCTTGGGTGGATGGGGACGGGAGATGAGGAAAGCTCAGGCAGGGACACTCAGTGGCTCATGTCTACCCTCTCAGATTTTACCTGCCCATACAGAGGAATGACCTTGTAAGTCCTCCTTGAAGTTATTTGAGCAGAAATTCAGGGTTTAAAGTCCTCATCCCCACCCCTGCCAGGCAGGCTGTATGGTCCCATGCTTGTTGCCAAGTTGCTCTAAAGCTGGCTTCTTGGTCCTGTGTAGAAGGGAGAATAAACCCATACATACCCTCTTGGATGTCCCACCTGGCTCCAAGATCCCACAGGGTGGGAAGGGACCAGGCAGGAGGCAGGAGGCAGGAGGGCAGCCCCATCTGCAGCTAGCTGACTGAGTCCAGGGAAGCTGATTCCCCCATCTGTACAAGAGGTGGGAAGGGATGTGCTCCAGTCATTCATGTATTCAACACACGTTCTCGCACGTTCTTGTTATCCCCCCATACTTTACATGAGGGGAAACTTAAGCACAGACAGGTGGAGGGACTTGCCCAAGGTCACAGAGCTGGGCATGGCAAAACCCGAATGCAGAAAGGTTAACTGGGGCCATAGCCTGGGGAGGGCCCCCGGGGGAAGGGACACTTTAGCTGAACCCTGAGGGATGGGGATGATTTTGCAAGATCCCTCGCAATCCCAGCTGTCTGCGTCGGTGGCTGGGTGTCTGCTGCCGGTGGCAGTGAATGTGTGGGCAGGCACGCGAGGCCTGGCCCTGGGCTGGCCCCAGTGGGTGTGTTGGGCAATGGCCGTGGTTTGTCTCACTTTCCCAGGCGGGCCCTGGTGCTGAGGTTCTGGAGCCAAGAGTGCGTCAGATGGGGGTGCCCGGAGCTACCTTCTTGGGGGGGCATTGGTCATGATGCCAATATGGCTGTGGATGTTTCACGGGTGTCCGTGTCCCTGTGTCCCAGTGTGTCCTCGTGCCTCTGCAGCTAGGTGTGCATCCGATTTCGTCCGAACCTCAGCTGTGTGCCTGGCTCCATTTCTGCATGCGTCCCGTGTATGCGTGGTCCGAGGCATCTGTGCCTGTTTGTGCGCATGTGGACGTGGGTGGTGCTGGTGGCCGTGCGTCTGCTCTTGTCTGTGGTGGGGCAGTTTCTGTATGTCCGCATGTGCCAGTGCCTGCATCCGCATCTGGTGTTTTCGTGTTCACATGTGTGTCCGTGTGCACCCTCCTGTCCACTTTCCTTCTCTGGACCCACATCCTCCCGGGCCTTCCGGCCTCTCCCTAATCTCAGGAGGCCCAGCTTGCTGCGGTCACCAGGGGACTGCTGGGCTGTGCTGGGTGCTCCCTAACTCCACCCCTCCACCTTCGACCTCCACCCCAGCTGCCTCAGCCTCCCCAGACTCCCTCCTACCTTTCTGTCTACTCCTCCTCTGTCCCTCGTCTTCTGTCTGCAGCCTGAAGCAAGCCTGATCTGGCTTTCTGCCCCTCAGTCTGGGCCCTCCGCCGTGACACAGAGAGATCGACACCTCCCCCTGCCCCTACTACCAGCTTCCCAGCTCCTCCGTCCTCCACGGCCTGGCCTTCCCCACTTCCCAGGGTCCTGATTCAGCCCACAGTTGTCCTCACCTGTGCTTCTTCAGGCTTCCTGCTGGTCTCCCTGTCATCTGGCTGCACAAGTGAATTTTCCCCAGCAAAATCTTACTGTATCCCCTCCCTCCCTGATCATCGGCCTTGGGTAGACCCTTGCTCGGGAGGTCTGCCTTTGAGACCTCCTGGCCGCAACAGCTCTTCCGGCTACTCTGCTCTTGGGCCTTGCCTTAGACTTGCTCTCCCCCAGAGCTGAGACCTTCTTCCTGGGACACCTGCCAGACCCCGGCCTTTGAAGTTGAGCTGAGCCTTCTCTAAGTCAATGAGCAAGAAAGAGCTCCAGGACAGTCGCTAACCAAGCAGTAACAGGAGGGGCTGTGAGAAGCCTCTGACTCTCTCTGGACCCCTTGCAGCCGACTCGCTGCTTTCCAGCCCCTTGGTTTTCCTGGAGTTGCCCTGTTTTTAAGCTCTGCCTTAAAAAAAATTTTTTTTTTTTAAATTGAGGTGAAAGTCAAATAATACATAACTGACCATTTTAAAGTGACTAGCTCCCTGTCATTTAGCACATTCACAATGTTGTGCAACCACCACCTGTATAGTTCTAGAACGTTTTCATCACCCCAAAAGGAAACCCCATATGTAGTCACTCCTCATTCCCCTTCCTACCAGCCCCTGGCCACCGCCAACCTGCATTCTATCTCTGTGGATTTCCCTGTTCTGGGCATTTCACGTAGACGGGGTCTATGTGACTTTTGGCCTCTAGCTTCTTTGACTCAGCCTGATGTTTTTGAGGTGCATCCAGGTGGTAGCATGTATCAGTACTTCAATTCCTTTTTGTGGCTGAATAACATTCCATTGTATGGACGTACCACTTTTTTTTATTCATTATCTGTTGATGGACATTTGGGTTCCCACCTTTGGCTATTAATGTGGGGGCGCCCAGCATTTGTGTGTACTGCCATATTCTGCTTCTCTTCCTTCCTTACATGCTTGCTCTGTGGACAGGGTGACCTGGCCCCAGCTGGCCACGTTCTCCATCACCCATTGAATGTCCACCAGTAGGCCTTTGGACAGAGCAAGCTTTGATGGCCTTTTCTCCCCTTGGAGCTGCAGGATGTTTCTTTCTTTCTTTTTTTTTTTTTTTAAGATTGTATTTATCTGAGAGAGAGAGAGCACAGCTGGGGTGGGGGCAGAGGGAGAGGGAGAAGCAGGCTCCCTGCTGAGCAGGGAAGCCTGGTGAGGGGCTCGATCCCAGGACCCTGAGATCGTGACATAAGCCAAAGGCAGACGCTTAACCGACTGAGCCACCCAGGTGCCCCTGTTTCTTTTTGTCTTTTCTTTTTTTTTTTTTTTTTAAGATTTTATTTATTTGACAGAGACAGACACAGTGAGAGAGGAAACACAAGCAGGGGGAATGGGAGAGGGAGAAGCAGGCCTCCTGCTGAGCAGGGAGCCCAACACGGGGCTCAATCCCAGGACCCTGGGATCATGACCCAAGCAGAAGGCAGACGCTTAACGACTGAGCCACCCAGGCGCCCCGTGTTTCTTTTTTTCTTATCAAGATAAACACCCAGAGTTTCCTTGGCATCTTCCCAAGAAAAAGAAGGGCAAGAAGGCAGGTCTTTCACAGCACCTGTCCCAGGTCATTTCCTCCAGGCATCCCTGCTAGTGAGTCCCACCTGTGCGTCCCGGACTTCCCTTTGGGACCAGGGCTATCATTTGTAGACAGCCCCATGGGGGACCCTGGCTGGTTCCCTCCATCTTTTCTCCAGTTGCTTTCTCTGTTGAGCAAAGTGTCTGAGCTTTTGCAGCAGTTGGCACCAAGAGAAGGCTCCAAGCCCATCCCACTTCCTCCCTCTATCCCCTCCACCCCTCCTGCTTCCATCCTCATACTGGTGCAGCTCAAAGGACTCCCCACTGCAAGTGCCAGGAAACCAGCTCAACTAGCAGAAAATAGGCTGACATCATTGTCCTATATAGCTGGGACTAGCTGTGGGGTTAGTCCTGGCTTCAGGCAGAGACCAGGGGCTCAGGGAGGTTGCTTGGCCTCTCTGGCTGTGCCGGCCACGTTCTCACCCACTTGATAGGACCGCACCCCACCCCATGGAGCTGGGGAAAGTGACTTTTCCCAGCTCCAGACTGGTGACATCCCAGCTCTGAAACCTTGGCCGTGTAAGGGAGGCCTGTCTCCTGAGTCTGGCATCAGTCTTGGGGAAGGATTCTGATTGGTTCTGCTCAGGATGCAGGTGCAGTGCTAGACTCCAGGGTACTATAAAGGCCAGGCTGGGTTGGGTGCTCCCTCCTATGGCCTGGGGTGAGAAATGAGCAGGCTGACAAACGGTGGGTTTCCAGATCCCTCCACATGCTCGATGTTGGCTTGTGTGTTTATTCACCCTTTAAGACCTGGATATAAAAAGGCATTCACAGCAATTTCACTTACCTAAAAGCCTAGTCTTTCTTGCTGATCCTGGTGCCTGACACATACAGTGAATTACTTAAATATAGGTTGAATGAGGAAAAGCCACCATGCTTTGTCTGTTTTTGCAAAATGCGGGATTGTCCCCTCCAGTGAAGGCTTCTTTCTATGAGGCTGTCAGGTGCTGCTTATGTGGAATTCACTCTGAAGTGAATAAAGGAAGTAGGAGAAATGCCTTGTCTTTTTCTTTTTCAGCTTGTTTTCCAGGAAAGTGTTGAAATCTGCAGTGGGTGAAAGAATATATTTTGAATTCACTTTAAAAAAATATCATAAAGGAAAAAGTCAGCGTCTTTAAAATCAAGGCTTCCTAAAAAAAGAGATCACGTGCTTTGGTGTATTGTGAGTGATATAATTCTGATTTCCTTGGGGAAAGGTGACCAAGAGAAGGCATGGGAAAGGCTCCAAGAGAGCCCGTTCCTGCCAGCAGCAAGGTGGGCCTGCACTTTCAGGAGCCTGGCTGCAGGTACACTGGATGTGGGAGGCACACATCTGGGCCCTGCAGCCTGGAAGCCATGGCTGACCTTTCCTGGGGCTTCTACAGATGGCCACATCTGTATGGCCGTGCATTCATCCAGTCACTAAGGATTTATTGAGCACCCACTATATTACATGGCCTGTGCTGTGCTCTGGAGAGGCCATGGGGAGCCACAACTACAGCGGATACCCTCTTGGAATTTAGAGGGGGAGCAAGGACCAGCCTGGGGTGGAGGAAGTTCAGGGAGGGCTCCCCTGAAGAGGTGAAGCTTGGACTGGGTGACAAGTTCATTCAGTAGGAGGAGATTCAGGCATGGGAATAGCAGATGCAAAGGCCATGGGGTGAGAGCTCTGTTTCCCCGAGGGACTGAGGAAGGTCAGAGAAGGGGGTGGGATAGAGAGGTGTGGGTGAGGCTGGGGAGATGGGCAGGGCCTGGTGGCTGTGGTAATGACCTTGGCCTTACTCAACGTCAATGTGAAGCCAGGGAACTGTTTTAAGCAAGAGGGTAGCATCAGGCTGTGTTGTACAAGCCCCCCAAGGGGGCTGCTGTGGCAGTAAAGCCATTTTGTGGGTGGCCCCATTTCCTTCCTCCCTCTCCATTAGACTTCCAGCCACACCTTCTTTTCTCTAAACTAGACCAGGGCGCCTGGGTGGCTCAGTTGGTTAAGCATCTGCCTTGAGCTCCGGTCATGATCCCAGGGTCCTGGGATCGAGCCCTGCATCGGGCTCCCTGCTCAGCAAGGAGTCTGCTTCTCCCTCTCCCTCTGTGATCTCTCTCACTCTCTCTCAAATAAATAAGATCTTAATAAACAAACAAACAAACTAGATCTATGCAGTCTTGCTTGCTCGGCACCTCATGCAGTTCCCTCCACATGGAATTTGTAGCATCTCTTTCCTGCATTTCTGCCAATTAAACTGGCATTTTCTTTCCAGACCTGTAGAAATACCAGCCTCCTCCTCCAATCACTCCCTGGCTGGCCCTTGACCAAGTGGATCTCCGTCTTCCCACTGTGAAAGCCATATGTTTTCCAGTTTGCTGAGCCATGTGGGCTGCGTCAGTTCTGGGCAAGCCACTGTGTGTGTGGTGCGCTGGCCAGCTACATGGGCCGAGGACAGCTGCCTGGGCTCAAACTTGCCTTTGCTCCCTCCCAGCTATGTGACCTCCTGCCAAGTGCCCCATCTCTCAGGCCTCAGTTTCCCCATCTACAGGATGGAGACAATGATCTCTGTGAGGATGGTTGGGAGAATTCACAGAGCTAGCCTTTAGTAAATGCTCAGAACTGGTCTCGGCACACAGAAGAGCTCCAGAAACATGTCTGATTATTTAGCAGTGGGCAAACAACATATGTCTGGGGCACCTGAACATTTTTGGCAAGAATATGATGTTTCAAAATAGGCATTATATGTTGTCATCATGAGAAAAGTCAGGACTCCATTGGGCTTCCTGATCCTTGTTTAATGGTTAAGGTTGTTTTTATTTACAGTGACCTCTCAGTGCTTAGAGCCACTAAGGGACCCCATGGGGCTCTGTAGGGTTCTAGGCCCTCTGTGTTCATCTCTCATGTCCCCTCATCTCACACAGAGGAATCTGGGCTCAGAAAGGGTGGTGAGGGGGGACGGTTGTTCTAGGCCAATCAGAGAGAGGATAGCAGGGCAGCACTCGTATCTCCTGGTCTTCCCACCTCAGAGTGGACGCATCCCCCCCAACCCCTCTGCCGTCGAAGACAGTAAGAGAACAGAAGGTAGCTCCTTCTCTCCCTCTCTCTCTGTTGCAGTTCCCTGAATAGGTGTTCAGGCCTCTGGAAGGCGGCTCAATTACCCAATTTGGGGGAGCCACTGGGCACACGGGGGACATGGCTTCCCACACTATGGACACACCAGGTCCCAGAGGAACTCTGTAGCAGGTCTTAGCCAAAGGATCCTCCAGCCCAGGGTGACCTCATTGGCCTCATGGGGAGGGCCCTGGTAGATCCTTGCTCACCCCAGGGTTTATGTAACATCATCTTTCCCAATCGTTCTCAAACCCAGGCTATGACATAAGCAAATGTGCGCCTTTGTCTGTCCCGGTGACTGGCTGGCTGGCGGGTATTTCTGGAGGACTAGCTGTGGGCCAGGCATTTGCATGCATTATTCACCGAACTACACTCACCGTCCTCTTGAGGTAGCATTTGCCGCTGCATTTTTAAAAATAGAGATACAAAATATATATTATCAAATTTCTCATTTTAAGTGAATTCAGTGGGTTTTAGTATATTCAGAAGATTGTGCAACCATCCCCACTATTTAATTCAAAAACACTTTCATCACCCCAAAAGAAACCCCATCCCCATTAGCTATCACTCCCTGTCCTGAGACCCCTCCAGGCCTAGCAAACACTCGTCTGCTTTCTGTCTCTATGAATTTACCTATTCTGGACATTTCATACAAATGGAATCGTACAACACGCGGCCTTTTGTGACTGGTTTCTTTCGCTTAGCATCATGTCTTTGAGGTTCATCCACATTGTAGCATGTATCAGGACCTCATTCCTTTCTGGGGCTGAATAAGATGCCATTGTATGGATAGACCACATTTTTAAAATCCATTTTCTGTTGATGGACATTTGGGTTGCTTCCGCTTTTTGGCTATTGTGAATAAATGCTGCTGTAAATATTTGTGTGCAAGTTCTTGTGTGAACATATGTTTTCAATTCTCTGGGGTGTACATGTTGGCATGGAATAGCCGCAGGTATGGCATCTCTATGTTTAAGTGTTGGGGGGCCTGCCAGACTGTCTTCAAAGTGGCTGCACCATCTTGCTTTCCCACCAGCAGTGTGTGAGAGTTCTGATTCTCCCCTGTCCTCACCAGCACTTCTTATTGCCTGTCTTCGATGATAGCCACCCCAGGGGGTATGAAGAGGTACCTCATTGTGGTTTTGAGTTTGCATTTTCCTGATGGCTAACGATGTTGAGCAGCTTTTTATGTATTTATTAGGCATTTGTCTGTTTTGAAGAAATATCTATTTGTTTCTCCTTTGCCCATTTTTATTTTCATTATGTTTTTAAAGATTTATTTATTTTTGAGAGAGAGAGAGAGCACACCACGAGAGAGCGTGAAGGGGGGTGTGGAGGGGCAGAGGGAGAGGGAGGGAGAAACATAAGGGGACTCCGAGCTGAGCACGGAGCCCGACATGGGGCTCGGTCTCAGGATTCTGAGATCATGACCTGAGCCAAAACCAAAAGTTGGAAAAGCTTAACCGACTGCACCACCCAGGTGCCCCTGTTTTGTTTTGTTTTTTTAAGATTTATTTATTTATTTGAGAGAGAGAGAGCGCATGTGTGAGGCGGGGTGCAGGGCAGAGGGAGAGAGAGAGAATCTCCAACAGACGCCCCGCTGAGCACGGAGCTCGATCTCACTGCCCTGAGATCACAACCTGAGCCGAAACCGAGAGCTGGATGCCCAACCGACTGAGCCACCCAGCTGCCCACTCCTTTGCCCATTTTAAATTTGGGTTGTTTGTCTCTTGATTGTTAAATTGTGCCACTGCAGTCCACAGGGGAAACTGAGGCTGAGAAAAGGGATGCGATGGGCCAAGAACACTAGGCTCATAAGCAGATTGAGACTGGTAACTGAGTTGGTGTCTACCTCCCACCTTAGCAGGTCAAGGGTCACTGTCTGTCTTCCCAGATGAGTGGCCTCCTTCCTCCAATTCTGACCCACTCCCAGGCCACCCCAGGTCCTGTTCTTGCATTTAAAGCAGTAGAGCCCCACAGGCGGAGGGTGGGCCAGAAAGACAGGGGAACAGTAGTTCTGAGGAACCAAGCCAGTCCTCTTTCCCCCTCCGAATCACGTGGACCCAGCTGACGTGGCCCCAGGAAGAGGGGACAGCCCGGGCCTGTGGTCGGGGAGCCTATTTATACTGGCTGGGCGGTGTTGCAAGCCCTTCCTGCTGGCGAGAGGGACGTCACTGGGCGCTGACCTCACCAGAAACGCTGACGCATCTTCCCCTCATGCTTTGCTCGGTTGGCCAGACGGGTCTCCTCACCTTGGGGCCACTCCCTGTCCTCGGGCACATCACTGTCCCCTCCCACCGAGCTCTGGACACTCCCCCATGGTCCTCACTCCCTGCTGCCCTCCAAGCATGCCCTCCTCTTGCAAGCTGTTATGGGCGGAATTTTATCCCTTAAATTCTTGTGTTGAAGACCTACCCCCACAGTACCTCAGAATGTGGCTGCATTTGGAGATAGGGTCCCCCTCAAAGAGGTGAGGTACAATGAGGCCTAATCCAATATGACTGGTGTCCTTCTAAGAAGAGGAGATTAGGACAGACACACAGACAGGGGGACAACCATGTGAGGAGACAGCAAGAAGGCAGCCATCTACGAGCCAAGAAGAGAGGCTGCAGGATGATATCGGCCCTGCTGACCCTTTGGTCTCAGACTTCTAGCTCCAGAATGGTGGGAACATACATTTCTGTTGTTTCAGTCCTCCTGTCTGTGCTATGTTGTTACGGCAGCCCGAGTAGATGAATATATAAGTCCTCTTTGCCGTTGGTGGCCCTTGGCCCTGAGGCCTGCACACCGCCCTCCAAATGTGGTCTTTCAGACTCGACAGCCCGGGTTTGGATGCCCCCTTGTCTTAACTGTTCCCACCCAGGGCGATGCAGGGGAAAGCAAAGGCGCGCAGCATCCCCCCAAGTGTGGAGGGTGGTCCGCAGTAGCTGAGAGGGGCAAGAAGCTCTCCTGCCAGTCGTAGCTCTCCAGCCCAGAGCCCGGCCCTGAGCTTCTCAGTTGCCTCATGAAAGGGAGCCAAAGCATCCCTGCCCGGGAGCTCTCCCTTTCAGCGCTGTTACATGATGAGATCAGGGCTGTGAAATGAAGAAGGATCCCAGCTTGGCATGGGCCCCAGAAAATGGTCTTGCGGGGGTGGGCACAGAGATGAGGAATTGAGCAGAAGCGACGTTCTCAGGAGGAGAATCCAGAACTGGCCCTCGGGGGTGGCAAAGGCGGGTGTGGTGAGCGCCATGCTGGGGTGCCAGGGAGTGGGTGGGAGGCGAGGAACAGCCTCCTGGGCATGGGTGGGGGGGGTCTGGCTTTGCCCACTACGGGATCCTCAGCACTTGGGAGTGGCTGGCTCAGAGTAGGGCCAAATAAAAGTTCATTGAACAAATAAATGAGTAATGGTGAACGTGTCTGCAGAGGAGAGAGCAGGTGGGAACAGCCCTGGTGGTCAGGATGGGTGTCGGGGACAGGGATGGATAGGAGGGTGTCTGACCCTCCCTCAGCTCTCCTGTCTAGACTCCACAGGCCCAATGCTTTCCCCAGCTGGAAGCTTCCAGGGGTCTCACCCTGGTTCCCTGGGCTCCTGAGGCTCTCCTCCCCACCGGGCTCCTGAGGCTGGCCAAGGACCCTCTTCCAGGCCTGGTAGATATGCCGGGGCGGCCTCTCCGCCTCCCTGTCTGCCCTAGCCCAGGCCTCACTTTACCCGAAGCAGAGTAACAGGTTGACTAGAGAGGCGTGGTCTCCGGAGCTCCTTCACTCTGACGTCCAGAGGTCTGCGAGGAGCAGAGGACCAACCACAATCACTATCTTTCAGAGAAAGTGAAACCTGGTCCCCAACCGTCACCACGGCGACTCCCCCACCCTGGCTTCCCCTCTGAGCTCACAGCTTCCCCATCTCCTCTGCCCCCAAACTACCCCTCAACAGCTAGTACTTGGAATTAGACTTTCGTCTTTCTTTTTCCCTTCAAAGGACTTTTGCCTTTTATGTCCATGATAGCAGCAGCACTACGAGCCTGGCCCAGGAAATGCTTTTCGAATCCTCATTTTACAGGTGGGGCCGCTGAGGCCCAGAGACGTTAAGTGACTTTCCTCTGGTCACACAGCATGTCAGCAGGCTTGAACCCTAATTTCTGTAAAGAAAGGGCCTGGCTGCAGGCTATGGGCCTGGGATAAGGAAGGCTGATTGCTGGGGGGCGGGGGGCATGATGGGAGAAAGGAGATGGCTGGGAGCCCCAGTGGGGGATGCAGGTCCTGGGGCCAGAACCACAATCTCGGGGCTGCCAGCCTGGGTCTGGCTCTGTGCCCAGAGCCTGGTGGTTTCCGCTCACAGATGTCCCAACAGCCCTGGCAGGAGGGCAGGAAGGGCACTCAAGAAGGAAGATGTCTTGCTCCCCTCAGCCCCAAACCACAGTGGCTTGTGAGGCCGACGGCTCCTGGGCCGAGCCTGGCCTGCGGGCCCTCCAAGGACCCAGTTGGCACACTCTCCCCTCTATCCTGGGCACGGCTCCCTGCAGATGGCGTGGACCCCCTTGCTCCCTGCTCACCCCAGGAAGGCTGAGGCTGCGGTTTGCATCATCCTTGGGCGTGGGGCTGACCTCGAAGAACGAATTCGAAGAAAACAGGAGGAGGAGCAGTTTGCCACCGCACCCAGCGCCCATTGGCCGCCCATGGAAACTTTGGTTTTTGGGGTCATGTTCCCAGAAGGCCTGCCCTTCCCCCCCCTCCCCACCCACCTCACGAGGTGTTGGCCAATCGCCCTGGCGGGCATAAAGTGGCTGCCAGCCCGCAGGGCTCCCAGCCAGGAGGTGTCACCCCTAGCAGGCGCCGGCCGGAGCTTGGGCACCCAGCATGCGGGCACAGCTTATGCAGAGGACGCTGCCCAGTAAGTACTTCCTTCCTCTCCACCAGCACCCGCTTGCTGTGCCCACGGGCACCAGCGGGGAGCAGGGGCACCTTCTGTCCTTCGGGAGCTGGGAAGGCCAGGCACCAAAAGGATGCTGAGAAGGGGAGAGAGCTGGGAGGTCAGCAAAGAAAGTGGTCCACTGAGAACACAGCATCTTCACAGGATAGAGAAGGAGTATCCCTGGAAGGCTTCTAAGGGGAGGTGATATAGAGGCGACTGCGGGAGCAAGAGAATAAGGAAAGGGGATAGATTGAGGGAGAAGCCAGGCAAGCAGGAGGGAGGTGGGTGCCGTGCTGGGCAGAGGAGGAAGCTGCAGAAGCTGAGCAGGAAAGCAGTGTGATGTCTGGAGGGGCGGTGAGGCCTCCTTCTTACCCTGATTCACAGGGTCTGGGATGGAGAGACACAGTCCGCCAGGCCCGGGGACCCTGGAGCCCACACAATCACACAGCACGCATAGCCACACCCACAGGGTGACATGCACACAGAGCCACGTGATGTCATTCAGAGCCCTCAATCTCACCAACCTGGGAACCCCCACATGCAGCCTGGGCCCCCAGGGTGGGCTGGGCACAGCGATTGTGTGCAGCCAGTTCTTTCCTCTGCCTCACTCAGACCTGGACACACACCAATGAAGACACCCTAGTCCCACGTGCACACAGCGCTCACATGGAACCCCACCCCCACCCCGCCCAACCCGGCTGCAGATACCTGGGGAGGTAGCGAGGAGTGCCCTGTGGTCTCAGTGCCTGGGTGGCCAGCCCCTCAGCCGTCCCCAGCAGCGTCTTCCCCAAGGGGCTGAACGGTTCTTAGGAAGGGAACATGGTGTCACCGCCTTCCGGGCCATTGCGCCACAGGCCCCTTCCGACCACATGGCTGCCGGTGCCTGGGGGGTGGGTGTGGGGAGGCTGCCAAGCAGTAACTATGCCCCCCCCACCCCAAACAGCCTGGCTCATAGCATCCCTGGTGGGCATGATAGAAGTGGCCACTAATGGAGAGAAGAGGAAGGTGCATGAGGTCGAGGACAGTGCTGGCCTTGTGTGACCTGGGCAAGCCCTTCTCCCTCAGTGCCTTGATTTTCCTGTCAGTAGAATGGCGCTATGGTCTAGATGATCCCACACATCCTTTGCAGACAGAACCTTCTGCGGGAAAGGCAGCCACTCTGGCTTGTGCAGGCATGACTCCGGGCACCAGGCTGCTCCCAGGCTGAGCCCACCTGCACAGAATGCCAGGGTCTGTGACAGGGGAGCCCAGGGTCTTGGCCCAGAGGTCTTGCAGAGAGCAGCCCCACCTGGGCTGCCCTGTGTCAGATCCTGAGGTTGGCAAGATTGGCAGGCACAGGAACTCCTCTCAAGGGCCTGCTTGGTGAAGCCCAGCCACTATTCTGGATGCTGGGCAGTGACTCACTGGGGAGGTGGTGGTGGCCCCAGCAGGTGCTGCAGTGCATACACAGGGCCCAGCCCCACCCTCGACAGCACGAAGCCTGAGACGATGGGCTATGCCCTCTGAGGCCCTTGGGGGTGGCCTCCCTGACCTCCCCAAGTCAGGTGACACCCCCTCCCTTCTCCGCCCCAGGTCTGGTCCTCGGACTCCTGTTCCTGAGCACGCCGGCCATGGGCAGCTGTTTGGACAAGTACCAAGAGCTGCTTGGGCAGCTCCAGAAGCAGGCGGACATCATGCAGCGCACCAGCCTGCTCCTGGACCCCTATGTGAGTGCCTGGCCCTTGGTGGCATCTGAGGCTCAGAGAACTAGGTTAGGGCAGGAGTGAGCCCAGAGAGGATGAGGCCCAACTCCCATTCATGCAACTCCTACTCCATATGGGGCCGGTGGGGAAACCAAGTCCCTGTGTTATTCCAGGGCCTCAGTGAACTTTCCAGGCCTAACTCTGAAACACTAAGGAGACGACAGAGCTTTCCCAGCTTGTCTCAACCCTCAGGTGTAGTGTAGAGACACAGCAGTGACCAAAACAGAGACCTGCCCTCCTGAAGCCCACGGTTACACTCCCCGCACCACAGTCACCACCTGGGCAGTCACCCCAACCAGCCCCCCAGCATCCTTCTGTCCCCTGACACTGGGGAGTCCTCACCCCTCTCTGGCCTCAGTTTCTTGATCTGTACAACGGGAGGATTGGATGGGGTGCATGAGGTCCAGCATTTCAAGGCAGACCAGAGCAGACTTGTGTGTGTGTGTGTGTGTGTGTGTGTATGCACGCGTGCACAGTGGGGGCTCTAGCGCTCACCCCCTGATTCTCCTTTCCCTCCAGATCCAAAGCCAAGGTCTGGACAAGGATGGACTGAAGGAGCACTGTCGGGAGCGCCCCGGGGCCTTCCCCAGCAAGGATGCCCTGCAGGGGCTCGGCAGGTGGGAATTCCTGCGGACCCTCGACACCACGCTGGGCCACGTTCTGCACAGACTGACTGCCTTGCGGCGGGACATCCCCAGAGCCCAGGACTTGGAGATGCTGAATAGGGTGAAGCAGAACATTCGTGGATTCAAGAACAACATCCACTGCATGGCCCAGCTGCTTCCAGGCTCCTCGGAGACAACGGAGCCCACTCCGACAGGCCCGGGGACGTCTCCGTCGCCCACCCCCACCTCAGACACCTTTCAGCGCCGGCTAGAGGGCTGCAGATTCCTGCATGGCTATCACCGCTTCATGCACTCCGTGGGGCAGGTCTTCCGAGAGTGGGGGGAGAGCCCAAGTCGGAGCCGGAGACACAGCCCCCACCAGGGCCTGCGGAAGGGGACCAGCAGGATGCAACTCTCCAGGAAGAACAAGAGACTCCTGCCCAGGGGGCAGCTGCCCCGGTAGCCTTAGGGGCAGCCCTGGCAGATAAAGGATCCACAGGTACTGTGTAGGATGGCATCTCCCCTGGGGCCTCCAAACCCCGCTCCCTTCTGTTCCCCACCTCTCAGAAGTGCACTTTAAGGGGTGGGAGCCAGGCAGGCCGCTCTACCTCCTCTGGGCTGGGACAGTAGGGTCAGGCCATTGAGCCCCCAGCCCTGAGTTCCCCAATCTCGGTGGGGTGGCCGGCTCAGGCCACGTGGGGCCAACTTTCCATTGATTCAGGGGTCTGATGACACAGGTTGACTCATGGCCAGACTGACTGCCCCCCCTGCTCTGCTCCCCAGAGGCCTGCCGGCCCTTCCCTCTCATGACTTGCGGGGCTGTTGCCCCCAGACTTCCTCCTTTCCATGGTGGCTTGGTTCCGAGGGGGAGGTCAGGGCCTGAGCAGGCCTCCTATGCCTCATTGCCAGTCTCAGGCCAGACACCTGGACATCTGGGTGACCTCACTTTAGGCAGCTGTGACAGAGGCAGAGTGTCCTAGAAGGAGCACTGATCTGGGTCGGGGGCGGGGGGGCACGCTAAGAACAGGGCTCAGGTCCCAGCTCAACCCCTAACTCACTGTGTGGCCTCAGGCCACTTTACCTCTCTGGACCTCAGTTTTCTCTTTGTGATTCAAGGGGGTTGGTGTAAAGCCCTCTCTGCTTGCCAGTCGCTGGGATTCGGTGACATAGAGTGGCTATCGGAATGCAGTGCAAACGTACATGGCCAGAAGACTTGAGTTCTCTATAGACCTATTGCCTGGAAGCGCTCAGTCGTGGGTCCCGGCTGCTGGCTGCTCCCCCTGGTGGTGCATCATGAAATATCCTCACGCTGAAACAATGGTTGGGGGGCGGGCAGAAGCGGCTGGGCCAATTCTTTGGAGGGATATGACTAATTTATCGATTTTTATCAGTTTTTATCTGTTTCCTATTTATAAGGCTTATTTATGATGTGTATTTAATGTTAATATTGTGCCAACATATATTTAAAACTTGCCTGGTTTCTAAAGCCCCTGTGTCTCTCTGTTACCTTGTGGGAAAGGATTTGGGGAGTCTGGCCTCTTGAAGAGATGGAGGCTCCGACTTGGTGGGGTGTCTCAAACACAGACAGGGCATTTATCTCATCTGAACGTGACTCCTTGAGATGCTAGGGGCTAGGGGTGTCGGGGTTTAGGAGCAATAAGGGAGGGAGGAAGGCTGGAGCTGTGGTCCCCTGTGGGTGTGTGCCTGGGAGTCTGTATGCTGATGTGGGTTCCATGAAATAGACAAGATACTAACAGACCCTGCTTCAGATGTGGCCTGTGACCTGCTCTGTCCTTGAACCTGCTTCCTGGGGGGCCCTAGGGGGTAGGAATTCCACCTGGCCACCAGAAAACTGGGCTCCCTCCTGATGCTCAGAAGCTCCACCTTTTCTTTAATTTTGAAATTTCTTAATGCGTGAAAAGAACATCCCCAAAACAGAACAGGTATTAACAGTGAAGCACTATATAAAGGAGCCCCCTCCCCACTTAGTAAATAGGGATATAGTATAAACAGATGTGAAAGAAGGTGAACCCTTGAGGATTAAATGCAAACCCTAAAGTTGTACACAACATGACGTCGTATATATGTCGACGAAGGCTAAGGCAGCAGCTACAAAGGAAGAGCTAACAGAAGTGGATGAACTTGACCTGGATCCGTCCCTGGCCACCCCACCTCCTGGGACTGGGGGCCAAGATGGGAACAGGACTTAACATCAGGGGTGGAGGAGAGCCTCATGTGGGACTCTCTGTAATAGATATGATCCACTTTGCAGATGAGAAGACTGAGTCTTAGGGAGACTGAGTGACCTGCCCACGTCCTCAGAACAAATTTACAGGGATGGTGGGCATGTGTTGAATTCAGGTCCTTCAGATGCCAGGGCAGGAGCATCTTCTATTACCCTTCAGCCTCTGTAACTTGGCCAACAATGTCATTGAGTCCCTGAGGGCACAGAGTTCCCAGGCTAGTGGGCAGACAGGCAACAGACACGCAGAAGAACCAACAGGACATTGCAGCATGAGTTCGGCAAAAACTGACGCAGGGTGATGTAACAGTGAGAGACCCAAGCAACAGGGGTGGTCAGGGTGGCATCTGGAAGAGGCATCTCTGAAACTGGAATGATGCACAGGAGAAGGGGCGGGGCCTGCAGGTGGTGGGAACGGCTAGGGCAAAGTCTCCAAGCATTCAAGGATCAGCATATAGTGAGTGGGGGGCATCGCTGATTTATCAAAAAGGCCCAGACAAGGAAAGTGTCTTACTCAAGATCACAGATGGAACTCCAGTGCAGACTCGCAACCAGCAGTTTTCCCGGGCAGTGCCCAGTATGTTCCAGGTGATTTACCAAGTACCTAGTAAGAGCTTCCCACTGTCCCCCACTGGGCTCTCCGCTGCTCTCAAGGCTCTGGCCACACAGGCCACCTTTTGGCTCCCGATATGCCCAGGGCTCCCTCCTACCATGAGGCCTCTGCCTCTGTTGTTCCCTCTCTCTGTAACCCTGTTCCCTGTCATTTTGATCAGTTCATCCTCGGCTATTCTTCCCTATCACCCACGGTCTGGGTCCAGCAACTTGGTTATCTGGAAACTGTCTTATTGGCAGGCCCTCCCCCGCTGTGATGTTTTACCATCTGCCTCCCCTCGCTGGCCTGGAACCTGCCAAGATGGAGATGTCACCTGCTTCCCTCTGCTCCATCCCAGCACCCAGGAGGCGTTCATCAAGGAGCAGGGCAGGTGGGGCCCTGGGGGGAGTCAAAAAGCTGAGCAGCATGCCCTGCCCTAGCATGGGGGTGGGGGGCTTTCCTGAGGCTGAGCTGCTGGGAAGCTGTGGGTGGGAGGTAGCAGACACTGAAAGCCAGGCACGCTCAGGTTCTCAGAGTGGAAGGGGAGCTGGGGCTGCGGCAGGGCGTGAGGTTGCCCACGGAGTGAGCAGACGTTGGTCTGTGGAGGAAGAACTGGGAAGCCCGGGGTGGCTGCCCCCCCACCCCTGCCTGGGCCCCTTGCCAGCCCCCTACTCTGTGGATAAGCCCCAGGAGAGGTGTCTGGCTTTGAGCTGGAGCAGCACCCACCACCCACCTACCCACATAGGAAGCAGATCAGGGAGCTCCAGAATCTGGAGAGGGAGTCTCAGGGGTCCCACCTCCGAGGACTTGTCACCTCCACGCTGTGCCCTGAGAGACCATGGCTGCAGGTGCCCCTGAACTACCAGCTCCAGCCCGGCGCTCTCTCAAGCCTACAGACCCAACTGCTAGGAACTGGGAGCTGGGAGCCCTGTGGATACCTCAAGGACAAGGTCACCCCCACCCCACACCTGATTCCTGCTTCCTATTTGCCCCCACAGAAGTTCCAGAACCCCAGTCCTCACCTTCTTTCTCAGCCTCTCCTTTCCCCATTGATCACAATGTCCCGTGGTTTCTCCCACATCCTGCCTCAGGCACATGCCTCCCTCTCTCCCGACAGACAGCTCAGTCCTGGCTCCCTGGACACGGCCAAAAATCTCACTGCTGCCGTATCTTCTGCTCACAAGTCTTCAGGGACTCCCTCCTGTCCTCCTGCTGTGCACCAGTTGCAAAGCCCTCATCGTATGTGACATGCCAGGCCCCTGCTCTCATGCCCAGCCAGCTTTGCTAGCTCATGTCTGTGTCCGATCCATGCTCTGCTGCCCCCCCAGCCCATCCAGGCCTCCTGACCTCCCCGAAGCCTGCGTTTTCCCACCCCCAGCCTGCTACCCTCCCACCCTGAGCCTTAGTTCAAATGCCCCCTCCTCTTCGATCCCCCCATCCAGAGGGGCTTAGGTGCCTGCCTGCAGGGCATCATTTCTGGAGTCAGCATCTAGAATCAGAATAAGCTTTCTCTGATCACCCCGGTGAGACTGGGGTTCCCACAACCATCTGCGGTGACAGGTGGTGGGGCGGGGCTCAAATATTGTTTTTGTGACCCAGAGGCAGCGTTTTCCCTGGAATGGTGGTACCCTGTGAGTGGGCAGGTAGTGGATGCTTCCTCCCTGGTGGTTGTGTGAAGGGACGAAGCGGCCCCGTGCCCCAGCTGAGCTGGCACAGACTGAGGAAGATAAAAGGGTCCTGGCCTTGCTGCAAGCATCAACTCAAAGCCAGGTTTTCGTTTTCTTTTTCCAGTTTTTCAAGGTGACAGTCAGCCCCTCAGTCAACTGCATTTAACACACAAGGATGGAAAGTTCCCCAGGACAGGGGGCCCAGAGGGCAGGGAAACTGCTGGGAAAAGGCAGGGTTGGGGTGCTCAGCACTATCTACCCACCAAACAAACTCAGGGTTTGCAAACAGCAGAGTTGGGTCTTTGGCCTCCATGACCTTCACTGTCCACCACTATCAATGTGATTCTTTTCCCCCTTTCTCAAGGGATGAGAAAAATACTTGAGAGTCAAGCAAAATGAGTTCAAACCCCAGCCACCCTGCCGTTAAACCTGTGTGACCTCCAAAGCCGAGCCTCAGCTTTCCCCTCTGTCCAGTGGGCTAACTTGGCTCGCCTCCCTGGCTGTAAGATTTCCCAGGAGAAAACAGACACACACAAACACACACACACACACACACACACACACAGCGCTATTTCAACGTTATCATAAGCTGTCCCTGAGCAGGTGTACAAGCAACGTTCTCTTTATTTTCTCTCTCTCCTTTTCTCTTCCTTATTGGTTTTCTTCACAGCTTCTCTCTCTTTGTCCCTGTCCCCCTGCGCTCCTCTCCTCCACACCAGGCCTGGGACCCAGGGTGCACAAAGAACCCCTTTTCCATGCTGAGGCAATGCTCATAGTCCACCGTCAGCGTCAGCGCTGGGGAGGCCTTCCACTTGGCCAGCCCCACTCCCTGCTTCCTGGGGCCGCCCCAAGGGCTGGGCTCTGCTCCCTGGCGCGGGGAGGGGCGAAGGTCTCCCAGGGAGGTGGGTTGGGCAGGTGGGGCCCTGGAGCCTGTGGAGGAGGGCCAACCAGATGGGCCGGGTAGCTCCAGGGTTCTGAGGCGGGTGCCAGGGCAGCGCGGGGTGGCTTGGGGGGCCACTCTGTCGGGGGGGGGGGCGGCTGCGGCCCTGTGACTCTCCTGGGTACGAGGACAAGGGGCATGGCCCTGGTGCACACGGCTTGTGGCAGGTCTGAGTCAAAACACCTAAGGCCGACCCCGGCCGGTCATGCGGAGGGCTGCTCAGTCATCGCCTTATGCTGGCCTGGGTCACCCAGGCAGGCTGGGTGCGGCCCAGTCAGTTGTGACTCAGGTCCCAGCGGCCTTGCCACGCAGCGCTGGGTAGGGGTGCTGGGCACAGGGTCGCCCCCTCCCCACCCCCACTTTACTCCTCGGCCACCCCGAAGACCCTGCCCCACCTGTCAGGTGCAGTCTGGCCAGGAGCCTGCGGTTCTCTGCCCCTGTTGCACCCAGACCCTCAGCCAGGGGGTGGGGTGGAAGTGGGGGGAGCCTCAGGGCCACCCGGCACTTGACGGGAAGTCAAGTGGGGGGCAGTGTGAGGAGCTGTCTCCAGAGAAGATTCAGCAGGGAAGGGAAGCAGAGGGGGCCTGGCCCTGAAGTCCATGGTATCCCACTGAAGATCTGGAAAACACCTGAGAGACTCCCGGGGGTCCTGCGCGGGCACAGACCACGGTAGGCCTCCCTGATGGGGCAGGGCTGGGGGGTAGCTGCCAGCCCCTGAATTTATCCTCAGCCCGAGCAAATCCTCCAGTGTCTGGGGGAAGGGAGTACCTGGTGGCCCATAAGCCTTGGTCTTCTCAGCTGTGTAACGGGCATGGTAGGACATTCCTTGCCCATCTCACCAAGGATGTTGAGGTAAAGTGGACAGACCAGATGCGAAAGTGTCATGGGTCACTAAGGGGTTAAAGATCCTGGAAGAGCAGAGGAGAGAGAACTAGATGGAGAAGCCAGAATCCTGGCATTGCATGATCCCAGAGGGGTCACCCTCTCTGGGTTGGGGGGGTGGGGGGGGTCTTGATTCCTGGATTCCCAAGGGACCCTCAGTCCCCTTTACCCCAGAGCAGTAGAGGGTTCTGAGTCTGTGGCAGCTTAGCTTTTCCTCAGATGGAGATGTGGCAGGCGGAGGTCTCTGTCCCTCCAGAAGGGGCTGTGGTGGGTCATGGGGTGGACTCCGCCTGCTTCTGCTTTGGGGAGAAGGGCGGGGGTCTTTACCAAAGTGAAGTCCCTCATGCGGGGCTCTGGGGTGTGTGGTCAGTCAACGTCATGATCCCTACACTTTTGTCCTTGGGCCAGCACAGCAGGACTCGACCACTCTGCTCTGTTTACTCTGTAAGATGGGCCTAATTGTGGAAGCCCCAGCTCACAAGGCCATGGTGAAGAAAAAGGAAAAACATAACCGAAGTCTGTGCAGAGCTTGGCACCGGAGGAGGGGGCTCGTTGGCACAAATAACACGGAAAGGGGTTGGACCCCAATCTTGTCATCAGCAGCTCCTGATTGCAGAGAAGCTTCCGGGATGGCGGGGACACTGTACCCAGGGCCTGTCCCACGGGGGAGCTGGGTGGTCCTGGGGCCTGAGGTGGGTAGGAAGGGGCGGTGATCTCCCCAACTCCCTCCTTCCAGATCTCCAGCTGGATCGAGGCACGCCGCCCCCACCCCAGCCCACTGAGTGTAGTCCTTGGCGCCCCCTTGCGGCCGGTCCTCAAGGCTGTCCCCTTCCCTACCCCCAGCAGGTGCTGGGCCAAGCCGAGGCCCCTCCAGGGCCCCTCCGCGTGTCTTCTTCCCCTGCCTGGGCCAATGGCCTTTGCTTACCCTCCATAACGAGCCTCGGGCATGCCCGCCCACTTCCTCAATCCCCAAATCCCGCCCTGCCCAACCCGGGGGGAGGCCCCGGCAGAGCTACGCCAGCCTGGGGCTTGGCGGTGCTGTGGCCAAGGCAGCTGCTGCTGGCTGGACAGTGGGGGGCGCTGCAGCCCGCGGCTTGGAGCGGACCTAAGTGGCTGGGCGTAGGAGAACGCAGGGCCGGGAGCAGGGGGACCTAGCCCTCAACCTTGCTGGGCCCAGCTTTCCAGGGCACCTGGAAGGCTTTCTCTATCCTCCACGACCAGACCCCAAAGTCCACACCTCGAAAAGCCTTTTCTAGATCCTTGGAGACTGGTGGACTTCTCTAGACCTGTTTTACCGCTGGGGAAACTGAGACTCCAAGAAGCTTCCTTCTGGAATTCTCACAACTAATGGGGACTGAAACTCGGGGTTCCTGGCCCCCTGTCTGGGAGTCCAAGTGAGGCAGGCAGCCCACATGCTGTTGGGGAATGTGCCACTAATTTGCTTGTGGCCTGTGGCCTTGGAAAAAAGCAACTTCCCTTCTCTGGGTCCCACCTGTGAAATTTTAACAGCTAGGTTAGTATCAGCAACTCAGGCACACCCTCCAAAGGGTGTTGCTCCCTTCGTGGGCTGATGACACCGAGTCCCATTTTGTAGACGTCTGAGTGACGAGGCCCCCTGTCTGAGGGCCACAGCTCATAAGTGTCAGACCTACGGCCGGATCTGTGGTCTGGCTGATGGCTGAGCCCACCTAGTTCCCCTCCACAGCCCCCAATCTCATCTTCCCAACATATTCCCTTTACAAGTGGGGACCCTAAGGCCAGGAGAGGCCATGATGGTCTCTAAGTTCCCTCCTCCTCCCCAGACCTCTTGGGAGGTAAGTGGGCTTCTTAGAAGGGAATCTAAGGATGGGGAACTGCAGGCCACCATCCTCCTTCTGTGAGGGTCCCCTGCTGGCCACCCACTGGCCAGAGTGAATGTGGGAGCTCCTGGCTGCTGAGGGGCTGGCAGGGACACCGGCTCTCCAGACGGCCCACTGTGATCCCAGGGCAGGCCGGGGTCCCACCCAGAAAGGGAGGAAGCGGAAACAGGGTCCAGGGGTGGGGCGGGGTGGAAGGGGCCCCGCTGGGCAGGAGATCAGAGCAGGATTGTGTCATGGAGTCCTGTGGCTGATAAGCAGCTGAGTGGCCAGCCCAAGCAGAAGGAGGGGCTCCCTGGGGAAGACTCATCCTGGGGACCCCCATGCCCCCTGTTGCCAGAGAGCCCTGCCCATCCTGGCCCCTATTGTAGGGAGCCTGTGGGGGTGGGGGGGACGTGGGGGACAGAACGGGCAATGTCACATCCTGTGTGACCTTGGGCAAACATTCAACTCTCTGAGCCTCAGTTTCCAAGTCTGTGAAACAGGATTAAAATGTTTCCCTTGGAGGTGGGGGCTAGGACTGGAGATAATAAGGGGCTCTAGGCAGCACTTTGTAAATGGTTTGCTTTGGGGGACATGGGTGGGAGAGAGGCCCCTGATGGCCTTTGGGGTTGGCAGTGTGCCAGCCACGTGCCCCAGAAAAGGCGGGAAGCGGGGCTGGGGTGACCCAAAGGTGCAGGGTTTGTGGGAGACAGGCATCATTTCCAGGTTGCCTGAGGGAGGCAGGGGGAGGCCTGGCCTTCTCCTCCCTGCTCCCCACGAGCTGCTCCCCTACCTGGTCCAGTCCTTCCCCTGACTTCAGGGAGCTCCCCCTTTCTTCACTTCCCAGGGAAGAGAATGGTCCAACCCTGACTGGGCCTCTTTGCCTCCATCCTCCCCACCCACTGGGAGGGGGCCACTCTGTTCTCTCCATCTTATCACCTCCCACCCACCGTCCTCAGAACATTTCCTCAGTCCCTACAGGCGCTGAGGGACAGTTTGGAGAGAGGGCCTGCCTGCCTCCCTGACATCATCTCTGGGGTCAGGTCGGGGTGGCTCCAGTGAGCTTGACTCTGGAGGGAGCCTGGGCCCCACCTCTGGCTGGCCAGTTTCAGGCTGAGTGGGTCCCCGGGGCTGCTTCCTGTTCTGTTTATTGCCTCTGAGTTCAGGAAATCATTGAGTGAAACATCCTCCCCCACCCCCCCACCCTACCCCCACCCCCCACCCCGCCCCGCGATTATTTAATAGGAGCCGAGCTGTGGTCTCTCTCTTTTGGAAAATCCAGTGGGAGAAGGAAGCTGTCAGCTCAGCTCTGACATCAGCTTTGTCCCTGCGCCAAAAGTCAGGGTGGTCAGGGCAGGGGGGCCTGGGGCGGGGTGGGGAGGAAACCAGCTGTTGGTGGCCCCCGTGACGAGAGGCTGCCACACGGTTCCTAGGGGTGGGAGCTGGAGGGTGAGGAGCAGGGATTTTGGAGACACACACGTGCACGCACACACACACTTCGCGCGCAGGGGTCATGCCTCACCACTTGTGCCCAGAGACCCCCTGCCACGCAGACTCGCACAGACACAAGGTCAGACTCATGCTTGCCCAGGATTCACGCACACGGTCACTTACACATCCACGCAATCACAAAGAGGGCTCACAAAGTCAGCCGGAGCTGCGCGTGCTTCGGCCCTCTCCCACTAGCAAGCAGACCAGCACAGACACACATGTGCACACCCACAGGGTCAGACACAGCCCAACGCAGACACGTGCCGACACACAAAGACCCTCACTACACACACACGCTCGTGTGTCAATGCCCATTCAGACCCAGACAGACAGACCCGTGGGATGCCCCGCAGGTGCTCCCAGACACAGACTCAGTCTCTGGGTTGCAGGCTACCCTGGGAGGGGGGATGGTGGCCACTTCCTCCTGGCGCCACCGGCGGTGAGGATGAAGGGTTCCCGTGGAGGGGTGAGGAAAGGCCCGTGACTATTCCCGCCCCACCCAGGTGGGGCAGGGTGGGGCGGGGAGCTGGGGGTCTGGGGCTGCGGAAGGGAGTGGACAGTGAGGGGCTGGGCCCCCGGGGGGGCCTTTGTCCCACGCGGGGTGATGACAGGCCTCTGCCCCACACCAGGAGCGCCAGCCCCGCCCCGCCCCACCTGCAGCACCTCCTGCCCATTCCTGAGCTGGAAGGGACCGCGGATGACATGGAAGTCCCGAGTCTCAGGCTGTCAACCACTGAGTGACCTTGAGCCAGTCGCTCCTCAGCCCCTCAGGGCCTGGCTTTCATCACCGATACCAGTGGCTTACAAATGTTTTTGACCGAGACCCACAGTTAGAAACGTTGCACCTTGCAACCAGAGGATGATGTGTGCACTGACACATAGAGACAACGGGGGGGAAAAAAAAGTTTGCGGAGCAGCGCTTGCCCTCGCTCCGGGCGATGCCGGGTGATTCGGCTATTCCATTTCCTTTTTGAAAGTGCTGGTGGCAACCCTCTAAATTGAATCCATGAGCTGCCAAATGGCTGGCCTCCGAAACCCGTAGTGTGAAAGCATTGCTCTCTCCACGCGCCGACTCGGGTCTCAGGCTAGTGGGAGACTCCGGGAGAGCCTCAAGGAGGTCAAAGTGCTTACAGAGGCTATGCTGAGGAATGATGAGAGAGGACAGCAGCCCATTCTCAAGATGGAGATGCTGAGGGCAGAGCCCGGAGCAGAAGCAGGCTTCATGTAATGGCATGGTCCTTGGAGGCAGGCTTCTGACCCTGCCGGTGATGTGATCTGGGCTCTGTGGGCTGCTGCTTCCCTTGCAATTTCTGTCAGAATTGAAGAAAAAATGCAATCACTCTGATTCACCTCCAGGGGGGTGATTCCTGACGCAGGACGAGTCGGGAAATGTCCGGGTAATGATGGGGGTAGTTGGTGGCAGGCCAGGATGGCTTCTGGCCCGTGCTTGGCCCTGAGGGGTATAGCTGGTCCCTGCCAGAGATTTGATGGGGTGAGGGTGAGAAAGAGCAGACGATATGCCCAAGAGCCTGGGCCTCAAGAGCCTCAAAGACAGCTGGGCTCTTCAGGACCCCGAGGCGGGAAGTATTACTTATTCCCCTGCTGAGGTTCTGAAAGGCTGTCTGTTCCCCCAGGACCCACGCCATGCTCTGGCGACTGAGAGGACCCAGGAGCCCTCCCTGGCCTCTCAGACCGAGACCCCTGACTCAAGCTGGGATTTGAGCCCCTCCTCTGACCACTCGGAGCTCTGGTTAGAATGACTGTCATGTGGTAGGCACTTTGCGTTTCCCACTGAACATCCTTATGACAGCATTCCAGCATTCCCCACTTCCAGAGGGGAAATCAAGGTTCAGAGAGAGGCCAGTTGCCCCAGGCCACACAGCTGGTAAGTGGTGTGGGCAGGATTCGAACCCAGGTTCTCCTGGTTCTGAGCCGCACCCTTACCCACAGGCTCTACCACCAGCCTAGCCCTGGCTGGCCCACAGTTGACTTGTGAAACGGCGCCAGGGGCCAGGAAAGTCCACGATGGTTTCTTGGTGCTTCGGGGTGCAGGCTGGGGCCACAGGTGTAACTACACCTCCATTGCTCAAGTGTTGAATAATGAGGTGCTTTTGCCTTTTTGGACAGGACACCCAACTGCCAGGGCTGTGCCAGGAATTCCTGAGCTGCTCATGGCCGCCCCTCACCGGCCCTAGTCCTGGACCACAGCCTCTGACCCCCAACTTCCTCCCCAGGGCCCATCTGACTCCCCTGCGCTCATTTCCCAGGTGGAGACATCGAGGCAAGGGGCTGGGCGTGAGCTGGAGGCTAAGAGCCGCTGCCGGTTGGGTTTTCAGAGAACCGAGATCTTAGCTGGGCACAGGGGAGGGGGTGGTGAAGGAAGGAGGGGGCTGGCCTGGGCAGTGGGGGTTGCCCAGAGCACTCAGTTTCTGGGTCACTGGGCTCGGGGAATTCCCCGATGCCCAGAGAGCTGCTTACCTGGTGAGTAACTACTCTGGCTGCCCACACAGGATGCCTGACTTGTGAGGGTACCTCCTTGCCACCCCCCAGCCGATGGCCGCTGCCCCGCTGCCCTCTCCCGAGTGCCTCCGAGGCCCAGGAAAGAGACGGACAGACCGGCAGGGGGCTGGCCCCCACCCCCGCATCCCCCCCTGGGGCTCCGCAGGGGGCGGCTGGTGATTCAAGCCCCTCTGAGCTGAGCTATGTCTCCTTCCTTCTCAGATGGAGCCTGGGGGTGAATCAGTTCCTGGGGGCGGTGAGCCCGGGTCAGCCGCTGTCCTTAGCTCAGGCCTGGGGTGGGGGGTTGGGGGGGGCAGTCAGGGGCCAGTGTGGGACATGGGGAGAGTGAATACCGCCATGCCATCCCCCCCGCATATAACCTGTTTTATCTGTCTGGGGTGCCACTGAAAGAAGCTGGAGCCTATCACAGTGTTCTGCCTCATTATCCATCAGGAGAGGCATACAGTTCCTCTCAGCTTTCCCTCCTCAGCCCTAGAGTGTGCCCAACTGCCTCACTTCTAAAATGGGGACAAAAACCCCTCCTTCACAGGTGAGGTGAGGGTCTTCACCTGGTAAGAATAAATGCTGACGTATGGAGGGCTTGTGGGGTGCCCAGAACTGCGCTGAGCCCGGACCCCTCACAGCAAACCCACAGCATAGGTGCCATTATTCCCATTTTACAGATGGAGAAACTGAGGCCAGGGGCGCTCACTTCCCCAAAGTCACCCAGCTCTTAACTGGCAAAACCACCTGGCTCTGACTGAGGCCAAAGTCCACGCTTCAAGCCACGAAACTCCACGCCGTCTCTCCACGAGACATTTGGCCCAGACGGCTTCTGGAAATTGTGAAATGCTTTTAAAAAATACTTAGCATCGACTCTGGTGTAACCCTGAGCCAGGTGCTGTCAAGAGTACAAATGAGTATCAGACCCCATCCAAGCCCTCAGAGAGTGAGGAGGAAGACTTGTCTCCACTTGAAAGGAGAGCAGGCAGGACCAGGCAGACTCGAGCTGGTCTGGGCTGTGGGCAGGGGAGACACCCTGGAAGAAGCGGCCTATGTGTTCCTCATCAGCCTTTGCTCCTCTCTAGAGCTGGAGGTGCTTCTGGCATTACGGTGGCCTGCGAGCCGGAGGCCTGGGTTCCAGACCCTGCTCTAGTGTCTCTGCCCGGCCCTGGGCAAGTGGCTTCACTTCCCCAAGCCTCAGTTTCCCCATCTGAAAAATAAAACACCTGTGATCTTCTAGGAGAGGCGAATGAATGGCAGGCAAGAATCAGCACAAAAGGAGGACCGGGTGGCCGCATTCGGCAGAGTGCGTAGGACCGAAAGAGCCCCGAGGGGCCCTGGGAAGGCCGACACATGGGCTGACTTCCTGGAGAGGGGAGATGAGCAAGTGGTTGGCACAGCCACCTGGAGACGGCACCCCGGGGCCCTGACCCGGCAGTGCCCTGCCTCGGCGGAGAAGGGTCCCTTGTGGACCCTGATGGTCCCCCTCACCCTGAGGCGGATCAGATCCCCAGCAGGCCCAGTGTGCAGGAGCAGGACAGGCTGGGGATGAAGTCACAGCTGGAAGGGGCCGAGCTGGGGCTGCCACTCCAGGGTGGGGCCTGGGGTCATGACCCCGGGAGCATGCAGCCAAGAAGGGAGGATGCCTTCCGTGAGGAAGCGAGGGGAAAACACACACACACACACACACACACACACACACACACACAGAGCGTAGAGAGGGAGGGAAGAAAACAAACTCCAGGAGACCAAAGCTGGCCTGGAGCGCGGTCTGGGCGGCCGATTCCTGGGGACCAAGGCCACGTTGCAGGCAGCTCACGGCCTGGCGGCTCCAAGACCCTGCCAGAGCTTCCCCCCAGAGGCCCAGTGCAGGTGGTGCCTGGACATGGACAGGAAAGGGAGGCCGGGCCTAGGGTGCCGAGGGGCCCACAGCTCTTGGGGAGCACAGACCAAGTCAGGTACCGTGAGAGGGGAAACTGAGGCATGGGAGGGGCCAGTCGGGGAGGGAGTTAAGTGTCTTCTAGACTCTGCCCTCACTTCCTGTTTCCTGTGGGGTGGGGCTGAGATTACATGGCGACTGAGGGTGGACTGTGGGGCTGGCGTGGGATCTGGGGAGCTGGAAGGCAGTACAAAGACCTGCAAGCCCACTCAGAAGGATGTAGGGGAGACATGGGGGCAGGAGAATGGTGGGACGGGGTGGCAGCCTCCAGGAGAATCAGGGCGCCTAGTGAGAGTCTCAGGTGGGGGAACAAGGGGACCCACAGAGGGGGCCACAGTGGGGCCCTGGTCAGATGGATTTGGCGTCCACAGCAGAAGCACCAGGCCAAGTCAGGTGACAGGGGTCAGGGAGATGTGGCGGTGGGACCAGAGGCTGCTCCAGCGTTTGTGTTCATGTGCTCTGTGTTCATGTCAGGCCCTCATGCAGGAGAGAAGAGGAGTGGGGGGATTTCTTGTGAGGGGAGGGAGGTGAGCTGGGATGTTTTGTGCCGTGGGGTTGTCTGAGCCAGGCTGGGGTAGGCGGGCCTCCTGGGGGTGTATGCTGACCCCATAGTAGGTGTATAGGAGGGGCAAGTGCCAGGTGGGGTCTTCTAGGGCCTTCCAAGGAAGAGACAAGGGGGGAGGGGGGAGGAAGAGGAAGGAGAGCCAGTCTGGACTCTACCAGCCTCCTCCCTGCCGGGAAGTGCCAGCTGGGATGGGCATTTTTATCACCCCACATCCCAGGTCCTGCTGGGAGAGCATGAGGGAAGTGAGCCTGGAGAGGGCAGAGTGTGTGTTGGGGGAAGGGGGACCGCAGCAGGCATGAGGGCTCGTCCTGGCACGATGAGGGAGGAACGCGTGGCCGGGCAGGTCTGGGATGTGGCAAGAGGCGGGAGCTGGGAGCATGCATGGAGGATGGGTGAGGGGGTGAGCGGGGGCCAGAGAAAGGCCGTGGGTCTCCCTGGTCTTGGAAAACCAACTCTTCCACCTTGTTTCCTGGTTAGGGTCAGGCCGGAGGGCTGGGGTGAGGTCTCCAGGGGAATGAGACATCTCCTGGGACAGAGGGTGCCCCTGACAACTTGGGGGACAGTGTGGTGCCAGATACGTGTTCCCTGGCCAGCACTCCTTCACATCATTTTTTAGAAATGCTTTTTTGGGGGAGGAGTCCTGTGCTCATTTTGCCCTGGTCCCCACCATTCCTTCCTGCCTCTCCTCACGCGTTTACAAGTCTAACTGGCCATGATAGACACCAGGATTTATTTGTGACCCTGCCTTACAGACTCTAGAAGCACCTTTTGGGGGGTCACCATTATTCTCTGGGGCTGAGCCCCAAGGGGCTTCCAAGGCAGGTTTTGGAGGGCAAGCTATTTCTCTTCTCCCCAGCCAGCCCTCAACATCCTGAGGAAGAAACCTGGGTCTGGTCTGCTAAGCTTCCCTAGGTCTCTGCTCCAGGTGTCCCTCCAGAATGGAAATGCTCCCTGAGGGGGGAGGTGGGACTGCAAAGAGTTTAGGTAAACCCCAGACAACACCTTCCCAGAAATTCCTCCCCAGGCTGTCCCCTGAGAACTGAGTCACAGCAACCTCCCCGCTCCCCACCTTCCCAGCCCCCTCCCCAGCCTCACAGCCTACCTGTGGTCAGCAATGGAGGCTTGCTGATGGTGGTCAGGAGGCCTGACCTTGTGGGACTCTGGACAACCTGTGCCCTTTGAAGCCCCACTTTGCCCAGTGGCAATGGGCAGGTTGGAGGAGGCTACCTCTGAGGTGCCCACATTCAGTTCTGCTTTATTACTGTCTAAAGTCCAAGCCGGGCCCCAGCCCCTCTTCCTGGAGCCTCCTTCTCAGCCAAGCCCCAGCCTGCCTCCTCCCCACTGCCCCCAAAATCCCTTGATCAGGGGGCCACAGGTGCCAGCCTCCATCTGCTTGCCTAATGTCAAGCCACCTCCCCAAACCCAGGTGAGTCAGGGCTGTCTGGAGCACCTATAGCCTGGGGGACCCCGATGACTCGAGCCTGGGGACCCTCCTTGCCCTCCCCAACTTCAAACAACTCTTAGGGCAAGCCACTCAGGAAAACCACAGGGTGTTTTGTTGAAGAGTTCATTATAATTTTATCAATCAAATTCTTAGAAGAGGGAAAAAGTCTGCTCTCTCCACCCTCCCCCTTCACTGCCCCCCCCCCACTCTCACTTTCTTCCATTCATAATTTCCTATGATGCACCTCAAACAACTTCCTGGACGGGGATCCCTGCTAAATATAGCTGTTTCTCTCTCTGTCTTACAACACAGGCTCCAGTATATAAATCAGGCAAATTCCCCGTTGAGCATGAACCTCTGAAAACTGCCGGCATCTAAGGTCTCCTCCAAGGCCCTCTGGAGTCCAGCCCATAATGAAGGTCTTGGCGGCAGGTAAATCCACCCGCCCCGCGCCGGCTTCCGCGCCCCACTGCGGGTGCTGCGGCAACTTGGGGCACTTGGCGATCGCGAGCGGGACAGCCACTCTCCGCAGACACACGGACACTTGGGGCACCCGTGCAGCCGGCCCGGGCCGCCGGAGGCGCTGGGTGGCGGCCGGGAGCGAGCGCAGGCACATGGTCCCGGCACCGCGCGCCCAGCCCGTCCGGGGGCCAGCAGGTTGGCGGCGGGCAAGGGAGGGGGCTGCCGCAGCCTTCCTCCTGCTCCTCCTCCCCCTCCACCTCCTCCTCCACCTCCTCCTCCTCGCTCCTCGCTCCTGCCACTCTCCGGTCTGTTCTTCCCGCTCTGCTTTCTCCCGATTCACCCTCCCTCTTTCTTTCTTTCTGTCTTTCCGCTTTCTCTTTTCCAACCGCGTCCCGGGCTGCTCCCAGGGAGGGGCACCGGCCTCCGAGCAGCTTGCAAACTCTGGCCGGGACGGAAGCAGGTGCCGCCTCCATCTGCTAGTGCCTGGAAAGCTGTGGTCTCTGCTAGGTGAGCCGGGCGTGTGGGGGCCCCGCAACCCTCCCGGGGTCTCAGCGCTGCCTGGGGATGCTGGGAGGAACAGGGGACCCAGGAGAAGTGAACTTGAGGCTGCTACTGTCCCAGCGGGGGAGATCCCAGCGCTCCAGCGCCCCCCTTCACCCCAGCCTCACCAGTTCTCCAGCCTCACTGGTCTGCTGCCCCTACCTCCTGCTGCTGGGCCATTGGGAGAGGCCCCTCGGAGGGAACCCAAGACAGTAAAGCGGGGAAGCAGGCGGGGGGGGGGGGGGGGGGCCGGGGGGGGGGGGGGGACCCAGGACAGGCCCGGACAGCTCCCAGCTCTCCTGTCACCTTTCACTTTCCTTCCTCCC
>NC_138381.1:61078784-61088584 GCF_054177405.1 Leptonychotes weddellii
CCATTTCCTCTCCCTCCCCAAGGCTCTGAGGGCCTGCGGGACCCCAAGATTCTCCTTGTCCTAACCCAGCGCCTGGGGCAAGTAATAAAGAGGGGGATGGCATGGAGGCAGGAGCTGTGCAGGGCTGGGGGCACAGGAAGTTTTGAATGATGATTTGGGGTTGGAGGGGGGCAGAATTGTAGAATTGGGGTGGACTTGAAGGTCCTAAATAGGAGAGTGGCCACATTTGGAGAAGAAGAGCTATAGAAGAAATGGGGGAGGGTGGCAGAATTTTTGGAGACAAACGGCCCAGGGAGCCAAAATCAAGTGACAGGTTTGAGAGGGAGAAGAGTGTCAGCAGATCCCCCAACCCCCACCCCGGGTTCCCGATCTGGGAGCTATGGCCTGCAGTGGGCCAGTGAGCATGAAGCAATGCACAGGAATCTGACCATCCTGCGAGGTGGGAAGATAGGGGCCTCTCTTTCCCCTGAGACCCGCTGGGCCTGGGGCATGGTGCCTTCCAGCCAGAGGGGCAGGAGGCCTCAGGGGCTTTTGCCTTCCTGAGGGAAAGGGCTGGATGGTTCGTGTCACCCTGGCCCCAGCTCCCAGCTGGTGGGAACAGCTCATGTCCTACCCCCTTCCTCTGCTCAGGAGAGAGAAGGAAAAAACAAGAAAATGGAGAGAAGCAGAGACAGAGATCTGGAGAGAGGGAAGCAGAGAGAAACAGATGTAGTGAGGCGATGAAAACCAGAAGCAGCCAGGGGAAGACAGAGCTGCAGGTGGGGCTGGGGCATTGGCGTCCCTGGGGAGATGAGGCGCATCTTCTGCCCTGAGCCTCCTTGCTCACCCCCAACCCCCCTGCTCATGGCTCCTTCCTGCCTGTTCCCAGGAGTTGTGCCCCTGCTGCTGGTTCTGCACTGGAAACACGGGGCGGGGAGCCCCCTTCCCATCACCCCTGTCAACGCCACCTGCGCCACACGTCACCCATGTCACAGCAACCTCATGCACCAGATCAGGAACCAGCTGGCGCAGCTCAATGGCAGTGCCAACGCTCTCTTTATTCTCTATGTAAGTCCCCCTTCCAGGTCCTGAGGAAGGAGGGAGGGTGGGGGGGTGCCACACAGACCTGGTCTGGCGGGACTGGCCTGGGAAGAGAGCGTTTGGAGCTGGTAGGAGAGAATGGGGAAGGGGCTTGGTTCAACCGCGCCCAGACTCCCGCTGCTTCTGAGCCCCCGCCCCTCCCCCAGCCCAGGCTCAGACAGGAAGCCCCTTTTCCGAGGTGCCCAGTTAGGTCGGGGGCATAGCTGGGGGGAGAAGCGGGAGGCCGGGCACTGCTGGGCACTGCTGGTCTAGGGATTCCTCCACCACGTGGAGCAGGAGGCCAATGAGAGACAGAGAGGAAGTAGGGTGGCCAGGGTGATGCTGTTGGGAGAGAAAGTGGTGGGCTGTGGGTGTCCGGGGTGCAAAGCCACGCAGGGAGAAGGTGCGCTCAGTGGGTGAAAGGGCAGGTGTGTGTGGTGCACCTGCAGGAGGTGAGACGTGCTGTTTTCCTTTCGGTCCCCATACGATCCCGATGAGGGTGATGATAATCCCTTGCACCGGGATTACGTCTGGCTCACACGCCAATCCTGAGATGCCTTGTGGGCAAGTAGCCGGGTCTCTACGCCCGAGGTGGGAAACTGAGACCCGAGAGCTTGCCCAGAGGCTTGGTGGCAGGGCTGGGACCCTCGACCCTGACCCCCACGTCACCTCCCCTCTCCCTCTCTGCTCCTCAGTACACAGCCCAGGGGGAGCCGTTCCCCAACAACCTGGACAAGCTGTGTGGCCCCAATGTGACGGACTTCCCGCCATTCCACGCCAACGGCACGGAGAAGACGCGGCTAGTGGAGCTGTACCGCATCATCGCGTACCTCGGCGCCTCCCTGGGCAACATCACCCGGGACCAGAAGGTCCTCAATCCCAACGCCCTCAGCCTCCACAGCAAGCTGAACGCCACTGCGGACATCATGCGGGGCCTCCTCAGCAACGTGCTCTGCCGCCTGTGTAACAAGTACCACGTGGCCCACGTGGACGTGGCCTACGGCCCCGACACCTCGGGCAAGGATGTCTTCCAGAAGAAGAAGTTGGGCTGTCAGCTCCTGGGGAAGTATAAGCAGGTCATCGCTGTGGTGGCCCAGGCCTTCTAGGCAGGAGGTCGTGATGCCTGCAGTGAGCAACCTGAGATCCTAGGCTCGGGTGGCTCTCAAACTGTGGCCGGGGCCCAGAGCATCGCCGGACCCAAGTGGGGGCTGCTGGCAGACCCCGGGGGGTTCCTGGCCAGTCCACTCCCCTCTAAGGTGGGCTGTGAGAAAGCCGAGCAGAATCTAAACTCCCGTAGGCAGGGCCTGTCTACAGCGCCAATTAGAAGAAGGACCCCTTCCTCTGGGAGACCGCGGCCGGACACCAGGGTGTCGGGCTGCTGAGGGGATTGTGGGCTGGACCTCTGTCCCCACTCGGCCCCTTGGCCAGGGCCTTTGTGAGAAAACTGCACAAGTCGTCCATAGCGACTCTGACCATGGGGCAAAACGGCAGGGGTCAGGGGAACCACCCAGCCCCGCAGAATGACCACCATCGGTGCCTTTACTGCCCCTTCCGTAGGCTTTGGAAGGTTTGATGGGGCTCAGGCAGGCCAGAGGAGCTGGGGTCCAGAGGACTCCTTGGTCCCCATAAGTCTAGTGAATGGAAGTTAGGGAAGTTCTGGTTTGGGATATTCCTTCTCTTGAGCATGATTGGAGAGCTCAGGCCTAGGGCCTGGACTGTGAGGCAGAAAGTTCCAGAATGAGCTCACTGGCATTCAGGCTTCTAGGGCGGCTGAGAGGCCACCTTCAGGCGTGGGAAGGTAGAGAGGTCCTGAAAGCCTTGGCAGGCTCTCCTTCTTCCCTGCAGTCTTTCCTGAAGCCTGGGATGGCCAGGGGTCTGGTGGCTGGACCTGGAGGTGGGGTTTGGGGAAATGGGCAGGTGGCAAAGTCAGGTGAAGAGGTTCCGAGGGGACCCAGAGTCTTCCTTCTGGGCCGGGCTCTATAAGGGATGGGAAGGGATGGGAAGGACTGGGTAGTTCAGAGTGGCAGCTCACATCTGGGGCCCCTGGAGGTCCTGTGAGGTCACACAAAGGTACTTGATGGGGACTAGAGGCCATCTCTGGTTCCTAGAGCAAGGGGACAGCAGGACCTGAGGTTAGGGTCTCAGTGAAGCCTGAGAACCAAGAGTGCTGTGTGTCTGACCCAGTATGATTGTCTATTTATTATGATGCCCTATTTATATTAACTTATTGGTGCTTTAAATGGCAAAGTTAGTTCCCCTTTCCCTGCTTCCTACTCAACAGAAATAATACGATGGCTCATAGAGGAGCCAGGGCCAAGCCTTAGCAGGGACTGGTCCAGAAGTCAAAGATGTTATGATGAGACTAAGCCTTACCGGTGAAGCTCAGAGAAGGGTCAGGATCTGAGAGAACTGGTCACCCTGGGTGGTGGGGGCGGGGGCAGGGGACCCTGTTCCATACCCCATCCCAACTGTGACCTGATTTAGGGGTATCAGAATCCTGGCTTCACGGCAGGCTGGGCTGGCTTGTGGAGTGGCCAGGGGCCTTCTCCCAGGGCCACCATCTTGCTTGGCTCCAGGGGGCTCACTCAACACTGTGTTTTCTGGCAGCCCTTGGAATTGTGCCGTGAGGGGTAACATTCACGGCTGAAAGGGTGTCCGGGAGCCCTGGGTAAGGCAGGCCTGGTGGCCTGCTCTGCTGCTGTTTCCTTGTTCCCATGCTGTCTCTAGACCAGCAGTTGAGGGGCTCTGGAACAGTCCTGACCCAGCATCCAGCATGCTTGCACACAGTGGGGAAGCTCCTGCTCGGGTGGCCCAAACACCCCCAAAGGGCCAGAGGGCCTGGCTGGGCCTCTGGGAAGCTGGGGCAGTGCAGGGAGGAGCTCCCTGCTCTGGAGAGGAGGCTAGGGAGGCCCTGGGCCCACGACCAGGAAGCTGTGGTCCCTCCTGCTCCCCCTCCCCCCACGCCCCCACCCATGTCTGGGCTCCCAGGCAGGGAACCCGATCCTTTCCTTTGTGCTGGGGCCAGGCTAGTGGAGAAACGCCCTCCAGTCTGGGAGCAAGGGAGGGGGTGCGGAGCTGGGGCAGCTGCTAAGAGCAACATTCTGGCTTTTTCTCAAACCCTGAGCGGTGGTGGCGGTCCTAGAGGTTCAGCCAATGTGATTATGGTACTTTGCACTCACTTTGCACCTCTCTGTCTTCCCTGAGCATTTTACCCGCACACACCGGGTGGCAGGTGGGCAGGCAGCAGGCAGGGGTGGGGGCGGGGGTGGGCAAGGTTGTTTTGTGGCAGGTGGTGGAGGAGACCATGAGGTTTCCTGAGGTTGTCTTAACCTGGGTCACACTCACCCTCATCCAGGGTCTTAGCCTGCTGCCCCCTCCCTGCACTCCGCTCCTTTGGTGAACGTGGCTCTGAGGGCTTGGGGCCAACTGGGTCTTCAATCTTCCCATCCCCTCGAGTACACTGACTCCCTCGCTGAGCCCACCTGGGCGGCCTCTGGGGCTCAGGGACCAAGGGAGTCTCTTCCCCTGGACCCAACACCGCCCCCCTGCCTCGCTCTCACTGCCTCTGCCCCCCCATCTCCTGCTCTGCTCCTCAGCCCCCATCCTTAGCACTCTTCCTAGAACCAATCCAGCAGACCACTTTGCACAGCATCCCGGAATTTATGGAGCCTTTGTGTGGAAAAAGCTTTGCAGGGCAGGAAGCTGTCCTTTTCCTCATTTTTCATCTGCTGGTATTGACCCACACCTGCATCCTGGGTCAAGAGGAGGAGGACAGAGAGGCTGTCAACAGAGGATGGGGTAGGACAGTCATTTTGCAATTTATGGAGAAAGGAGTATTGGGAACTTTTATTTATTTAAAAACATTTTAAACAAAAAAAAGCACCGCCAGTTTATTTGTCTCTCCTCCCCCCTCTCCTTGTCCCCTCCTTGGGGATGCCCCCTGCCCGCCCCCTCCAGAAGCAGCTCAGCCCCACCTTGTTGGCTCTCCAGAATAGACAGAGCATGTGGGGTTGGAGGCCAGAATCAAGTGAGAATTTCCCTTCAGATGGTACAGATGTCCTTACTTTCGAATGACCCCCAATACTTGTGCCTCGATCCCAGTACCTGGGCATCTCTCCCATCCACACTGCTAGTTCGTCTGTCCCTCGGTGTTTCCCTCCTCCCTCTCTACTGGATAGGACTTGGCCTTGAGGGACAAATTCCTCTTTGATGAATGTACCCTGTGGGAATGTTTCATACTGACAGATTATTTTTATTTATTCAATGTCCTATTTAAAATATTTATTTTTTATACTGAAGGAATACTTTTTTTTTTAAGAAAAAAAGAGAAATTAATAAAGAATCTGCTCTTGGCAAGCTTTCCAGACTGTATTGATGTGGGGAGACAGGGCTGGAGGGGCCGAGACTGTCTCTGTCTTGGACACCCAATCGAGTGGAGTTCTGCTTGACAAAGGGCAGGGGGGTGGGAGGAGGGGGCGCTTCCGCTGGGCAAGGATGCTGGCATGGGCGGGCCGCATGGGCAGAACAGGCACAGGTGGAACGAAATAGGTGGGGTTCCAGATCGTGGGGTGCCGCCCAGAAAGGCCCCTGCCCTGCCCCTCCCCTCTCACATGAGTTTCTAAGAGTCATGGTCCCCATTTCACAGAGAGGGAAACTGAGTCTCAGAGCGATGAAGCCTCTTGCCCAGGGTCCCACTGGCAGACTGTTTAGCGCCATCCCTTAGCTCCACATCTCATGTTCTTTCTGCTGCATGGAACTCCAGGGACCTAGAAGATACCAGCTGCCAATTTTCTGTCCTCAGTGGCCCAGTGACCGTCCACGGGGAGCTAAAGGGTGGAGGCGTGAAAGACCCTGGAGCAGGAAATCTAAGGGTCCTGTCCAGAATTGTGCCAGATGCTGGTGCCAGGACCAAGGCTTTCCTGTGGGGCTCTTCTGGGCCTGAGCAGCCCTCCCGCTGTGGACACTGCTGTCCTGTCCCTCTGTTTCTCACTTGCGGACGCCCCTTCCACTGCAAACTTCTTCACTGCAAGCCTCGTGGGACCCCTTCCTTGGGGAATAAGGGAGGTTGGAAGCAGATAGCCATAGACACAGGGGCCCTGGGATTTGGGTCTGAGGCTCCCCCAGCTGAGATTAATTTGAGGATTTGGACAGTTTTTCTGAGAGTCACCTCTTTGCTCACTCATGAATGTTTAGAAGCGTCAGGTCCTGTGTTGGTTTCCAAAGGAGAATAGGATCCAATCCAGGCCTTCTGGAAGCTCACAGGCTAATGGGGACAATGAGCGAGGGCGTCTGGAAGGATGTGAGTGATGGAAGAGGCACACAGAAGGTGCCAGAGGCCAAGGTGGAGAAGGCCCTCACCGTACTGGGTATCAGCAGGGGCTCAGTCGGTGGTCCTCCCCACTCCGTGCAATGAAGGGACTTGACCCAGGACAATGGGCAACATTGGCCTCACCCGGGAGCTGGTGAGGAATGCAGAATCTTGCCCACACCCCCACCCCAGACCTGCTGAATAGGAATCTGCCTTTTAATGAGATCGCAGGGGATTTGTGTGCGCGTCCAAGTCTGAGAAAGGCCACCCTGCGCTCCTTCCATTTTTCACTCCTCCTGAGTCTATGAAGACGCCAAGTGTCAATCGCCCAGGGCAGCACAGGCAGCTGCTTGGGAGGGAGAGGCCTCCTGGTCCCTGGAGCCTGACCCACAGCTGTTTGGGTCTCTTCCTCCCCAAGTACAGCCGGCCGCGGCCCCTCCCAGCGGGCTGGATCCCAGGGCCAGGCCACACCCTGCCAGCATCGCCCCACTTCCCCTTCGCTCCTGGGAGACAAGGTTGCAGCTTTTCAAAAGAAACCTTTACTAGGAAACGAGAGGAAAACAAACAGCAAAGCACAACAAGGAGGGAAGGACGGGGATGGCAGATCGTCACTGCCATCCCGCAGGGCTGTGGGGCCGCTGGGCCCCAGGTACTTCCCTCACCTGTGTCTGCTGAGTGTTCTGTTCCTGAGGTGGGGGCAGGGATTCTATTCCCTGCCCAGCCCTCCCCCCGCAACCCCGCCAGAGAGAACAAAGGACTCTTGATTGGTTATTGCATTTACCGTCCTGTCCCCATACTAGGTGACAACAATCAGTAGGTGGGAGGAAGGGAGGCCCTGCCCTTGAGGCCTGGGTCCTCAGCGGCTCTGCCACGTGCAGTCCTGTGACCCTCCCGGGTGAGCTCAGCTCTCTTATCTGCGAGAGAAACCGGCCATGAATGCTGTTCTGTCTACTTCACAGGGCTGCCGAAGGAAGCCCGTGCGCAGGGAGCTGGACACGCGGTGGGAATCAGGACCTGGCAAGGTGCAGATGGAGGAAGCAGAATGAATCTTAGACACGGTGCTCTCTCTGCAGGGGAAAGGAGTCCTCCCCGCCACCCCACCCCCACCCCCCCCACCCCCGCCGCCAGGAACGCAGAAGGCAGGATCTGCAGCTCTGCGTCCAGGGGGCCCGGGAGCCAGGCTGACGGGAAAGGGGGCAAACAGAGTGGACAGACTTCCACCTGATACCTCCTCCGACAGTGCCCTGAGCCCCAGGCTTGGAGGAGACCTGCACAGAGGGGCCTCCCGACCTCAGGGATGTGGTGGAGCCAGGGGCAGCCCATTACCCAGCTGAGCCTTCTCCCATCCTGGCTTGCAGGAGGTCCACAGAACAGGGGGACTCCCACCCCAAGGAGATGATTGCCAGCAGCTGTCCCACTGGACACGTCAGCCCACGGGCTCTATGATGGTGTGGCACTTTGGTTTACAAAGTGTTTTCTAACTCATCATTGCATCTTCCCAACCATTTCGAGGGTGGGGCTAGACTACTGGCTGTTTCCATTTTATAGATGAAGAAACGGAGGCCCCAGGAGGCTAAGGGACTACCCTGACATCACTCAGCTTGCGAGAGATGTCCTTCATATTGGCTCATCTTTATGTTCACCATCAATACACTCACCTGGTCAAGACCAGGAAGGGCCTCTATGTGCCAGGCTTTACACCCAAGGAGTTCAAAGATTAGTGGTAGAAGAAAGATAATTTCCCAGGTCACCTCTGCCCTAAATTCAGACTTATGCAGTCAAGGAATTCACTTATCCCATGAAACAAACACCCTTCCTTCCTTCCTTCCTCCCTCCCTCCCTCCCTTCCTCTCTTTCTTCCTTCCTTCCTTCCTCTTTCTTTCTTTCTTCTTTCTTTTTCTTTCTTTCTTTCTTCTTTCTTCCTTCCTTCCTTCCTTCCTTCTTTCTTTCTTTCTTTCTTTCTTTCTCTTTTTTAGATTTTATTTGGGGCACCTGGGTGGCTCATTCGGTTAAGCATCTACCTTTGGCTCAGGTCATGATCTCAGGTTCCTGGGATAGAGCCCCACATCTTCAGGCTCCCGGCTCAGCAGGGAGTCTGCTTGTCCCTCTCCCTCTGCCCCTCTCCCCTGCTCCTGCTACAGAGAGAGAGAAGGAGCACTGGGGAGGGGCAGAGGGAGAGGATAAGAGAGAATCTCAAGCAGATTCCTCTCTGAGCACGGAGCTCAATCCCAGGACCCTGAATCAAGAGTTGGACGCTTAACCTATGGAACCACCCAGGCTCACTTTCAGCAATAAAATTAACGTCATAATGGAACCATGGTGTATTTATTTATTTATAGTCCTCTTTTTTCTAAACAGCACGCAAAGCAGCTTACAACATAAGGCACCTAATAAAAATATTTATAAAATCGATAAAGAGAATCAGCATCAGAGAATATAAAAGCAGAGTGAGAAAACTAAGACCACGGAAAGAAAAAATAAATGTTTCAGATCACAAGGGGCCACATAATTACTATGGTTGAGCTTCAAAGTTGGCTCTGAGATTCCTGGCAGCTAAAGGAAAAAGGGAAATGTGATCTGTTATGCAGTTCTCATAGTCAGAAAAGAAGAGGCTTTCTTGAGGCTCAGGAAAAACAGAGCCTATCCTGGGACTGGTTCTGAAGGTGAGTTCTCCCTTGAGACCCAAGAGGGTGGTAGCAGTCATGTGATGGGCCTTATAGCGAGTAGGTTCCTAGGGGCTGTTTCTGCAGCAGTCTTTGCAAAAGGTGTTGCCCAGCGTCCGATGCAGCCCAAAGAAGGGGATTCTACAGAGCCCAGGATGACACAGGCGCAAACATTGGGCTTCTGAGTCCTGAGGGTGCAGCAGGGGCTGACAGTGTCTCAGAAGCTCCCTCTGTCCCCAGGAATTTGAAGAATATTTTTATGGATGTATAATATACCCACAAAATAGACATCAGAAGACTTCCTCCAGGAAGATTCTCTGAGCCTGGAGTGATGCCAGGTGGTGCATGAGGGGGAGGGTGGGAAGGACGGCACCCGTGACAAATGCAGGGATTTGGGGCCTTGAGTCTCGGCCCCTGACTTGCTCCAGGGCCACTTGGATCCTCTGGGGCTGAGCAGAAAGCCTTTCGCTGGCCACTGACTCCTGTGTCCAGGCCACTTCCCACGCCCCCTCCTGCCTGAGCAGAGCCCAGCTTGAATCTGTCCCTTTGACTTGGGGGAAGCACCGCCCTGCTTTGGCCTCACTGGAGGGGCCAAATATTTGAATTATGAGGACGTGGTCAAGCCCTGCCCACTCCGGCCCAGTGACTGGCAGTGGAGAGAGGGTGACTCTGGGGGGAGAGGTGCGGGGGTGGGGGGTGTGATGAGGGAGCTGCAGACGGGGCAAGGGGATGGCGGGCCGAGCGCCGGAGCGGGGGGGGGGGGGGGGGGG
>NC_138381.1:61088684-61115652 GCF_054177405.1 Leptonychotes weddellii
CCTCTGGCCGGCCGGCCAGCTGGAACCCTCCCAGTTCCCCAGAAGGACGGTTGGCTCTTCGAGGAAGAGTGTGTCATAGGCAAAGGCCAGACGCGGGCAGCCCACGGGTAGAACTCTTAGCTTCCTCCTCTTTCTGCTTTTCTGGTCCCTTCTTGGAGAGGGGCGTAGCCTACGTCGCCTGCATCACCCACTCCTGTGGGTTGAACGGTGGCCCCCGAAAAATACATCCACATCCTAGTCCCTGGAATCTGTGAATGTGTCCTTATTTGGAAAAAGAATTTTTGCAGATGTAATTAAGTTAAGGACCTCCAGGTGAGATCATCCCAAATGATCCGAGTGAGCCTTAAATCCCAGGACAACTGTCCTTATAAGAGACACACAGAGGAAAAGAAGAGGAGGAGGCCCCGCGAGGGCAGAAGGAGGGATGCAGAGGGACGCAGAGGGACGCAGCCAGGAGCCAGAGAATGCTTGGGGCCACCAGACACTGGAAGAGGCGGGGAGGGGTCCTTCCCTAGAGCCTTGCCAACCCCTGAATTTACGGAGAACCTACTACACACAAAGCAAGTCATGGGTACGTGACATGGGTAATAGACATGGAAGCTTCCAGGTACTGAAAGCCCATGCCAGGGACCCAACTGTGTTAGCCTATGCAAAATGAGTGGAGCCCAGACTGGCTGTGCCCACACCCCTGGGAGCTAAGAAATTTAGAATCTCGGCCCTACTTGAGACAGGCTGAATTGGAATCTGCATTTCAGGGTGATTCTCAGGGGATTCTGTTCCCTTGAGTCTGAGAAGCGCTGACCTATAGTAAGCACCCAGCCCAGGGCCAGCCATGGGAGCTCAGACAAGCTTGTTAAGTTCTCTGCACCCCAGGCTCCTCATTTGTCACGTGGGCCTCCTACAGCCATTGGGAGGAGTAGACGCAGTAATGTCTGGCACGTCGGCTGAGTGGCCAGGGAGCATACAGAAAAACCACGTCCCCTCTGTCTCTCCCTACGCGGTCCCCAAGGGCCAACCAGTCTTGATTCATTTCTAGAACTTTTGAAAACCCCTCTACCGTGATGACTCTCCTAAGGAAAACCTCAGATCTCCTGTAGGCAGCAGAGGAGGTATTGTGGTGCAAGGGAGCCTTTCGTCTCCCCACCTCCCACCTGCCCCTGGCCCTGGCTAGGGACCCAGCCCTCAATGCGTCCTCCCCCCTCCCCCCGCCCCGGTTCAGCCTGTGGCATCTTCTAGCTGCTTCCCTTCCCCCAGTGACCCCAGGGAGGTCCTGCCTCTCAGCCGCAGTGAACCCTGAGGGAGGTGCTGGAGGATGGGGAGCCGATAGTGAGGTCAGCCCCACGTCAGCCCCTCTCACTTTCCCCGCCGTGGCTGGGAAGAGGCCGCTGAGCGGGTGCCAGCCACGGGGGAGGTCTGTCCCCTGCTCCCGGGCCAGACCACAGGCAGCCAGGCTGGGCTGCAGCCAGGCTGGGGGGAGGTGTTCTCAGCCCCCAAGCTCCTCTCCGTCTGGCCCTTGGGACCCCTCCCCGACCCCAGATCCCAGCAACCGCCCAGGGTTCTTCCAAGCAGGTGAGGTCATTTTCTCCACCAGACCAGCCTGATGCAAAGAAGTCAGCCACCCACGTGGTGGGAGTCCAGCACCTCCAAGTCCCCTGCGCACAGCTTCTCCCTGAGAGCAGCCCCGGGGCCCCCAATTCCCTCCATTTCATTCCCTCTGAGGGGCCCTCAGGAGTCGGTCCCAAACACCTATTAGAAGAGAGCTGGCTGGGTCGAGAGGAAACGGGACAGACAGCTGCCCGGACTACCCTCCAGAGGCCATGTGGGTCCGTGAGTGGCCTTCGAACAGCTCTGGGGTGCTCTGGGGTAGAGGCGGGTTCCAGAACCTCTGGCTTCAGGCATCGTCTGCGGCCTGCAGAGCACGGCTACAGGGACTGGGTTTATTCTGTGTTCACAGCAACTTTTATCAGCCCTTGGCTAGGCTAACATAAACCCTTTCTTCTGCTTTTTAGGGTTTCCCAATGGTACTGTTCTCAAGGCTCAGAATGTTTTTGCCAGAAGTGTAGGGAGCTCTGTGGGCCTCTGGCTGGTGGGTGAGTACAGGTTTCCCCAGGAGACCCTCGAGGAGATTCAAATCTCTGAATCCGGCAGAATTAGTAGTTCTCAGCCTGGGGCTATTTCTTCCCAACCCGGCTCCCCATTCCCTTAACTCTGAGATGCGTGGCAAAGTCTGGAGACATTTTGGGGTGCCACACACAACCGATGGGGGTGTTACTTACTGGCACCTGGTGGGGAGAGACCCAGGGTGCCGCTAATCATGCCCCAACACACAGGAGATCCCCCCACCCCCCACGCAAAGTATCACCGGCCCAAGTGTGCCAAGGTTGAGAAGCCCTGGTCAAAACAAATCCATCAATCAACACATCATTTTGCAGCATCTAATCTGCAACCAGACAAGCTCCAGCACCCCAGAAACTGACTGGACCCATGACTTCTGCTCTTGTTTACCCGTGTTCATGGGCGTGTGCGTGTATATACACGTACACACATGTACGCACACACACACACACACAGGAAGTAACCCAGTAGGTCAACAACAACGTAAGCTCATTTACAAAATTGTTGGGTGCCCCCCGAAAGCGCAGAGAATGAGGCGCCAGGAAGCCTTCATCCTAGTCTGGGCCAGACTCCCCATTGCTGTGTGCCCAGGCCATGTTACTCCACCTCTTTGAGCATTGGTTTCCACAGAATAAAATGAGATCTGTTTAAAAGAGCACTAGGGGGGCACCTGGGTGGCTCAGTCGGTTAAGCGGCTGCTTTCAGCTCAGGTCATGATCCCAGGGTCCTGGGATCGAGCCCCACGTTGGGCTCCCTGCTCAGTGGAGAGTCTGCTTCTCCCTCTCCCTCTGCCTGCCTCTCTGCCTACTTGTGCTCTCTCTCTATCTCTCTGTCAAATAAATAAATAAAATCTTTAAAAAAAAAAATAAAAGAGCACTAGGTTTGGATCCTGGCTCTCTCTCTGACCAGCTATGAAAAGTTGGGCTCCTTCTCTTCCTTAAGTCCTCATTTTCTCGTACATTGTCAGAGGGGACCCCACATCTCACCATGCAGGGCTGCTGGGAAGATGAAAGGAAGGTGTCCAGCCCGGTGCCACCCACATGGTAGGCACTCTGTGATGATTTTTTTCCCTGTCTCCTCCCAGGTTCATGCCAATCCAGAATCTATGCCCAGGTCAGCACACTGGACCACCAGCCTAGGGTTGTAGACAAAATGCAGGACACTGAAATTCAAATTTAACTTGATGTCCTATATTTTGATTTGCTAAGTCTGGCCCCCTGCCTGCTTTTGTAAATAAAGCTTTATTGAAACAGCCACACCCATTCATTTACATATTGTCTCTGGCTGCTTTTCATCCTCCAATATTGTCCAGCATCTGCAACAGAGATCTTATGACCCGCAAAGTCTCAAATAGCATCTGACCTTTCACAGAAAAAGTTTGCTGAGCCTTGGTTTATGTCAGGAAATGATTGCCATAGAGTGGTGGGGTGTGTGGCTGGAGCCCACGGAGTAAATACTCCTTTCTTGGGGTGGTGGATAGAGGAGATATTTGCAGAAGAAAGTGGGCACTGTCACCCTGGGGACACAGTCTGGAAGAAAATAGAAAGTGCCCTGGCCTGGGGGTCTAGGGGCCCAGGTTCTAGGCCTGGATCTTCACTGACTTCGGAGTGACCTTGGCAGAGTCCTTTTCCCTTCTCTGGGCCTAGTTCTTATTTCCTTCATTCGTTCAACAAATATTTATTAAACGCCTACTGTGGGCTAGACATAGCTGGACACAGGTCCCCATTCTCATACACTTTCATTTCAAGGTGGGGTGAGAAATGATAAACGAGTCGACACACTAGCTGATGTCAGCAGGTTAAGAAATGCCTTGGAGGAAATACCAGAGCTGGGTGGCCAGGGAAGCAACATTTGAGTGGAGACATGATGGAGGAGGAGGAGCCTCAGTTTCCCCATCTGCTGTCTCCTCGGGGCTGCCCGGACTGCCTATGGTAGGAATGAATCAGCTCGTGCCAAGAGACATTTCTTCTAAACCCCCTTGCAAAAGACCCTTAAGAGAGAATCCTCTGGTTCAGACAGGAGGGGCTGCCACCTGGTGGGAGCTGAGGGTGGGGGTCTGGGGAGTCAGGAGTAGAGATGGGGAAGGGAGGAAGGCCCTAGTCCTGACCGTGGCCAACAGCAGCTACCTCCCTTCCTGTTTTCCTTTTTTTTTTTTTTTTAAGATTTTATTTATTTTTTAGAGAGCGAGCGAGAGAGAAACAGCATGAGAGGGGAGAGGGTCAGAGGGAGAAGCAGGCTCCCCGCTGAGCCGGGAGCCCGATGTGGGACTCGATCCCAGGACTCTGGGATCATGACCTGAGCCGAAGGCAGACGCTTAACCATCTGAGCCACCCAGGCGCCCTCCTTCCTGTTTTCCTGCATCCGGTCCCAGGAGTGTCTGGTCCCGAGCCCATAGCTGGCCGAGCTGGCCTGACCCAGTGGCCTGGTGGAGGACCAGGAGGGCTGTGTTGTGTGGGCTTCCTGCAGAGCACAGCTCAGACCCCCTGGGCAGACCGGCAGCCCTGGGCAAACTAGGGCAGACTTTCTCCCAGCCCTGGCCTGTCCCCCTCTAAACCGTCTGACCCGGATGTCCCGGGAGGAAGGAACATGGCTCAGGCCTGTCTGGATGGGAGCAGAGGTAGAGGTTGGCGGTGTGACCATCAAGCTTAATTTATAGCCCCACCCCTGCTCCCCAGCACCCCAGAATCCCCAGCAACATCATTTCACATCCCACGTTCCCCCCTTCCACATAGGAGCTTCCCACTTTTGAGTTCCTTCGTCTGAATCGGATTCATCTATGGACAAATTGCCAACGATAATGGTCTGATGTCGTGTCAGAGTGCTGGTGGCCCAAAAGCAACACTGTTAGGTCACACATTTACATTTTAATTGGGATCTTCAGCACCCTAAGGCGAATGAGTGACTAATGGTGGAATTTTAGGCACATGGCAAGTTAGTGGGGGGTAAAGCCCCCTTGGATTACAGGGTATATAAAAAATAGTCCTTTACAGGTGAACAGGGCTATAAAGTTTACTAACCTAAAACTCATCTTGTAGGCATTCATTTAATTTCCTAATAATCCCATTGGAGAGGCAGGTCTCATTTTAGACTCTCATTCATGTATTCATTTGGTGCCTGGCTCTGTGCCAGGCACTAGATCCTCGTGGTGAAAACACAAAACCCCTTTTACATGGAGGCCATGTGGTTCTGTAATACAGAAGACAACTGCCCCCAAAGGAGGCAGCCGGGAGGAAATGGGGGCTTTTTAGAGAAGCGGCGGGTGTCTTTGCAAGGACCAACTCTAATTCCACCTTCTGACTCCTGTCCCGGTGCTCCTTCTTCTGTACCAGCATGGCCCAAAGTGGGTTCCACTGCTCTCCATTCTCAAGGGAAGTTCACTGGCATTCAGAGAATACAAGGACCCTGCATCAACTAACATAACACTATGTGTCAACCATACCTCAATTAAAAAAAAAAAAAACAGTTTGGGGAATACTGGGTTAAACAAAATAAAAAAGATGTCTTCAGGGGCACCTGGCTGGCTCAGTCAGTAGGGCATGTGACTCTTGACTGCAAGGTCGTGAGTTCAAGCCCCATACTGGGTGTAGAGCTTACTTAAATTAAAAAAAAAAAAGTTTTCATTGCAGGACTTCTCAGAGCCTTTAAGACAGTAAGATGTGGATGGAGCAGACATTGTATTCATCGGTCTTCCAGAACTACATCCATGGACACAGCTTGTGAAATGTTGATCGGCAAACTTCTTTTAATGCCCTATTAGGCATCTTTTCCAGAAGCCACCACTTGCCTATCCCACACAAAGATGCGTGCAGGGCTAAATTCTGTCTGTAGACCTTTTCTCTTCCATGCCTCCAGTCTTCCAGCATGACCTGGACTTCTAGAACAGAAGGGGAGAGGAAGGGGAATCGGCCAGGCACAGATTCTCCTGCTCCAGATCTCAGCTTCATCTCACACCCGCCAAGCCAGGGACCAGAGCTGAACTTCGGGTGCAGGGCCTATGGCACCCTCAGGAGGGGTCCCTGCAGAGACTCCTCCATCTAATCCCAACGATACTAGGCCTGGCCCAGGGCCTGAGTCAAGGCTGGGGCCCAAGTAATCTTTCTAGAACACAAATCAGCCAATGTAGCTTCTGCTGAAAACCCTTGGTGACTCCCCAGTACCCTCAGGATGGAGTCCAAAACCTCAGCCTGTGCTCGGCCTACCCCCTGAGCCTCATTCCCCGTCACTTTATGTTCCAGAAAAGACAAACCGCTTGTGGTTGCCCAGGCCATGCCATGCTCATTCTTGCTTCCCTGCTTCTGTGCACCCAGTCCCCGTGCCTAGAACATCCTTCCCATTCTTCTCCCACTGTATGATTTCATTCCTCCTTGGAGGGCTTCCTAATGTTGGCCTCTTCTCCTGTGAGATTCCTCCCTGAACCCCTAGGCTGGCGTCTCCCCTGCATTCTACGAAATGATCTTGTTTGTGTCTCTCTCTCCACCTAGACTGCAGACTCCTGGCCTATCCCCTTGAAGCCTCAGAGCTGCACAAAGGGCCATTCCACGGCCGGCACTCTCAAACATGTACTGACTCGTACGTATCAGGAGACACATGGGGTCCTCGGGGGAGAGTGTGGGCTCGCAGACTGGCTGTGTGGCCTTGGGCGAGTTCCTGGACCTCTCTGTGCCTCCATCCTCTTCCGTAGAATGCGGTCGCTCTGAATGGATAAATGCGCAGCATAGAACCATGTCTGGCCTATGCTAAGTGATATGTGGGTTATGCTATGGTCGCAATGGTAGCATCAGTACCAGGGTCCCTGTGTCAGCTCTATCACCGACTGGCTAGCCACAGGCAAAAGCCTTTCCCTGGCTAAGCCTCAGCATCCTCAAAACAAGGCTATGGGATGGTTGATCTCTGTGGCAGGTTGAATGGTGCCCCTGAAAAAGAGATGTCCACAACCCAGAACATGTCAATGTGACCTCATCTGAGAAAATGGTCTTCTGTAATTAAGTCAAGCATCTCTAGATGAGATCATCCTGGATTATCCAAGGGGGCCTTGAATCCAATGACAAAATGTCCGTATAAGAGAAAGGCAGAGTGATATTTGAGACACGCAACAATGTGTGAAGACAGGGGCAGAGCCTGGAATGATGTAGCCTAGCCACAAGCTAAGAAATGCCTGAAGCCACCTTCTAGAGAAGCCACCTGGGAGAGGCAAGGAAAGATTCTCCCCTAGGACCTTCAGATGAAGCACGGCCTTGCCAAAACTTGATTTAAAACTTCTGGCCTCCAGAACAGTGAGAGAATAGATTTCTGTTAAGTCACTCAGTTTGTGGTAACTTGCTATGACAGCCACAGGAAACCCATATAATCTCTAAAGGGCTCTCCTAGCTCCTGCAAGAACTGATTAGGAGATTCTTACAATTATCAGACAGATTTCCCATGGGCAGCCCCAGGGTCCCTGAAGCCCAAGAATCTGACTCTGGTAAGAGACCCTTATTCTTTCTCTGAGCTATTGATCCCAGGACACCCACCTTTTCTCCCCCATTAGCCCTTAACGACCCACCAACACCCGAAGCAGTTAGAGCTGGAAGAATCCTTCGGGATCCTCTCTCATGCCTCTGCACCCTAGCACCGCTCTTCCCTGTGGGGGAAATGCGGTTCCCTGCTGCCTCCCTCTGCCACTTGACTACTCCGCCTCCAAGCAGACTCAGGCATCCCTTTCTCAATGAAACCTTCTTCAGATGCTCACCGACCAGCTGCCTGGCAGAGTTACTTCTGGCCTCTGGTCCCTCCGATGTAGCAGAGGCCATGTGTTTATTCACTTTCTCTGCTATCAGCAGCTAACTCAGTCCCCTGCCCGGAGCCGTCTGGGCCTACACGTGTGGACGGGAAGGCACGCTCCATCAAACGCGCCCAGTTCCCAGGTGAGGAGCCCAAGCCCGGGTTTGCTGCCGGCCGGCCATTCAGTGGATGGTGTGGGAGGCCTCTGACCGTGGAGCTGAGGCCTCTGGTTTCTGCTACTTGCACGTGATTTTACCTCTCGAAGCCTCAGTTTCTTTTCTTTTCCTTTTTTTAAAGATTTTATTTATTTATTTATTTGAGAGAGAGAGCACAAGAGTGGGGAGGGTCAGAGGGAGAAGCAGACTCCCCGCTGAGCAGGGAGCCCGATGCGGGACTCAATCCCGGGACTCCAGGATCATGACCTGAGCCGAAGGCAGTCGCTTAACCAACTGAGCCACCCAGGCGCCCCTCGAAGCCTCGGTTTCTTAAGCAAAGGGATGAGAAAGTGCTTGTGGGACATTTCAGAGTTCCAGGCTCAGGACAGCTGCATACCTCGGGGCTGTGGCCACTGCTGTCAGGCTGGGACCACACCTGGGTGTCTCCACTGTGGGCTCCAGTCATCCAAACACAGCAGGGCCTGCTGGGGTGTGCTCAGGTCCTGGGCCTATAACCCCTTTTGGGGTAATGAGTTCCATAAGTTTATCTTTGTTGGGTACTGTGAATTCCTGTTTATCCAGGAACCCACAGAAATAAACAGAATACTCAGATGACCAGAATTTTCCATCTCAGCATGTTCAGGGATAACCCAAGTCACAGCCATCCCCCAGGCCTTGGAAGACCCTGAGGGGCCACCACATACACCCCAGCCCCCCATTATGTTTGGTTGCATTTCACCATTTGGTGGGGTCATTTGTAGAATTGCAGACCCCCGGAGCTAGAAGGGCCTCAGAGAAATCCCTGTGGGTTTCAAACTGGGCCCTGAGGGAGCCCTGTGGGAAGGAGAGGTAACCCAGGACTATTTGCGGGGGGCGGGGGGGGGGCAGAACAGAGCATGCCAAGAAGACAGAGCTCAGGTTTTTATTACATGTTGGGATATCACATGAGATTTTCCTTTAAGAGGGGGGCTTCTTTTGCTAAAAACAAAACCAAACACCCCACAAAATTCAGAAACCACCAATGCCATTCAAATCTTCCCCACTTTACAAAAGAAATCTCTGTGGATCCAAGCTCCATAGAGCCTTAGCAGAGGTCACCCGGCCGATGGCGCACGGGGCGGGGGCGGGGGGGCGGCCTGCATTTCAAGGCCCGGCCTGAGCCCACAGAGGGTGGCGAGCTTCCTGCCATCCTGTGCCACAGCTAACCCTCGATCAGGATACCCAGTTAACAAAAACGTCCTCTGCCCTGACCATCCCCCACCACCCCGGCCAGGATTTGACCGGGCTTCCCTTGTTTATCCCCGAGTGACCTCCTTCCAGCTTTGAAGAAAGGGACCTGCTCGGGGACCCGGGATTTACTGAACAAGTCTGTGGTCACTCTCCCTAGCCAGGTCATTTCCTCCTGCAGGGGAGGGTCTGCCCACGTGGCCCGCCCCTCGTCCTTCCTGTGGAGCTGGCTCTCTGGACGCCGGCCAGTGTCTGGGTCAGAGACCTGTGCTCGGGAGGAGCCAGGGAGTGACCAGGCAGCGGGTGGCTTCCCCTCCAAGGGGGTGTTCGGGGCTGGCTCAGGTAGCGTGGGCTGTGGGCAGCTCAGGCTGCAGACTTAGGCAGCCCCGCCGACTGGAACAGGTTGGCGATGTGCTGAGCTGACCCCTTCCCCTGGATCCCTCAGTGTATGTGCGTGGAGCCCCTACCATGTGGGGACCCAGAGGGGAGCAAGCCCCAGGTGGCCACTGGGTGCCCGCCGTCTAGCAAGAGGACAGACAAGGAGGCACTCAGACACTGTGCTATGTAGGGGAGCCATGGGGTGCTGGAAAAGAAATACAAAGAGGGGCGTGAATGAGACAGAGAGCAGAAAGGGGCTCCAGGTGGAGTGACTTTAATCTGGGACCTATGGAGTAATGGGAGTAAGGCAGGCAGAGGGGTGGGGGAGAACGGAGTAAGAAGACAGACCCACCAAGGCAGATTACGACATTAAGTGAGATGATGCGTCTAAGACTCTCAGCACTGTGCAGGCCGCTAGGGGCTCCGAAATCGGCAGGGATCCTTGTGGCTCCTTGTCTAGAACTACGGAATCATGGCATCTTGGGGCATCTTAAAGGTCACCCAAGCCAGTTTGTCTCAGCCGGGGGTGCGATTTTGCCCCAGGGGACCCTTGACCATGTCCGGAGTCATTTTTGATCACCACAAAGTGTGGGGAGGGTGGTGGCACTGGTCTTAAGTGGGCAAAGACCAGGGATGTTGCTGAGTGTCCTACAGGTGCAAAGACAGCCCCCCACGTCAAAGAACACCAGTCGTGCCCAGGTTGAGAAGCCTGCCTGTAGGCTCACCTCCCTCAGAAATTCACTCCCCTCTGAGCTGTGGCAGGCCTGCACTTGAGCACCCCCCAGTGACGGGAAGCTCACTATCCCCTCAGGCAACCCGTTCCATCTCTAAGGTTAGTGTGTTCATCATGTTCCTTCTCCGCGTCCCTACAACCTCTCAGAGTTTGCCCTAGTTCTAGTCCCGGAACTAGCCTAACCCAGCATCTGCTTGAGAAGGCTTTACGTATTTGAGGGCTTGTGAATCTTCCCTGCTGCCAGGCCGAACATCCTCCACAGGACCCAGGAAGTTTGACCTGGGGCGCGGGGTGATCCCCTGCCTGTATGAAAGCTACCAGCATCTCCCCAACCCCACTCAGGAGAACGGGGCCCACTGGTGGTGAGGTCCAGGCCCGAGGAGCCCAACGTCCCGGTGTCCTCCTGCCTGCCGCACGCGCCCTCGGTCATGTAGCTTCTCTGAGCCTCGGTTTTGTGTCTCGTCAAATGGACAGGACAGCCTGGCCTTCCTTGCTCAGGGCCAGGATGCTCAGAGGAGGTAGCACATGGGAAGACGCTTTGAAAGGTAAAAGCGCTGCACAGAACAGTTCCGGAGGTTACTGTCCTCATGCCCACAGTCCACCCTTCCCCTAGATCTGCATTGCTAGCCAGCTCTTTCCACATGACCGTCTTCCTCCCTGTACACTAATAGCAGCGGCGAGCCCATTTCACAGATAAGCAAACTGAGGTGGCAGAGACTGCAAATAAGACCCCGCAGGGCCCAAAGCTGAACCCAGATCCTCTGGCTCCAAATGCAGGACCATAAACGTCAGAGCCGCAGGGGCTGGGGGAGGCTGAGAAGACGGGAGGCTGACAGGCACCATCGGCGGGAAGCAGTCTACCGTCGCCAGGGCCTGAGCCCCCTTTGGAGTCGCCCGTGGTTGGGTTCGCCTGCACGTCAGCGGTGGGGTGGCCGTGAGCCGCGTGCCCACACCCAGAGCACCTGGTGTTCTCTCACAGCTCCCCTCCTCCCTCGCTTCCTCTCGCGGCTTGGGGTTCCTTCCTCCCTTCAAAGCGCATGGGTTCTCTCCTTTAGAAGCCACTTTCTTTCCTTTCTTGGAATCTGCCCAGGGAGAGACACCTGTGTTTCTGTTTCGATTTCTTCTCAGGCACCCATGTTTCCTGGGAAGGTCAAGGTGGGGGACATGGCCCATGGGCAGCAGGTCATCATCCGGCTCCGACAAGCTGGAGAGCTTGTGTCTGAGAGGCCCCAGTCCCTCTGTTTCCAGGCCCTGACCCTCAACCCTCCCCCCAACTTCTGCCCCCCTGTCTGCCATTGGTTTGCCCTCTTCTCTCCAATCTCAGCCTCAGAGACTCACAGAATCAGGGATGGGAGGGTTTTTTGTTGGAATCCAGGCCCAGAGAGGGGCAGGGGCTTGCTTGAGGGAACACAGCCAGATAGAGGCGGATGGGAGTCCCCTGCCCTTCCCGCTGTGCCAGGCAGGAATCCTGTCTCACATTCTCCCCCACTCCCACCAGCCCCTTCGAACATCCCCTGAGTGTGCCTCTGTCCCCTCCACCTGCAACATCTTTTTCTGCCCCTCACTTTCTTGCCTGACTTGTTCTTCAAGACACAGCCCAGTGTCACCTATTCCAGGAAGCCTCTTTGGATTGCCGCGTCCTTCACCCCAGCTCCCTAGGCTGAGAGACGTTCCCCTCTCTTCCCGTAGCAGTATACCTACCACTCATTTCCACTCATGTGGAAAACTCGTTAACTTCCACACCAGGACTCAAACGCCTGTCCTCAGCCAGACCCACTCACCCTCACCCTGGCTTATCCCTTCTGATGTCGTGAATAAAAGTGTTTGCTTCTCTGCCTTCCCTCACTCATGTTCACCTTAAAGGCCCCACCTCCAGTCTTTTCTTTTTAAACAGCTTTATTGAGATCGAATTCACATACCATACAACCGAACCATTTAAATGGCTTTTAGTGTCTTCACAGATCTGTACCATTATCACCACAGGGCTTTTTTGAGCATTTTTGGTAACTTCAAAAGACAGTCCCTACCCTCTGGCTGTTACCGCTCCCCAGGTCCCCACCCCACCCCTTGGCCCCCACCCTGAGCAAACACGAATCTCCTTTCCATCCTTGTGGATTTCCCTATTCTAGACATTTCCTACAAATGGAATCATACCATATGTGACTTTTGTGACTGACTTCTTTCACTCAGCATAATGTTTTCAAGGTCCGTCCATGTGGGAGTGCAAATCAGTACTTGATTCCTATTTATGGCTGAATAATATTCTGCGTTATGGATAGACCACATTTTGTTTATCCCTGTGAATTGTTTCCACATTTTGGCTACTATGAACAATTTGCTCTGAACATTCCTGTACAAGTCTTTGTGTGGACATATGTTTTCATTTCTCTTGGGTAGATACTTAGGAGTGGAATTGCTGGGTCATAGGGAACTCTGTGTTTCATTGTTTGAGGACCTGCCAGACTGTTTTCCAAAGCAGCTGCACCATCTTGCACCCCCACCCGCAGCTCCGAGGTTCTCTGATTTCTCCACATCTTGGCCATCACTTGTTATTATCTGACTTTGATTTCAGCCATCCGGGTGAGGGACACTGACGTCCTTTTTTTTCCCAGAGTTTTTTCAAAATTTATTTATGGACACCTCAAACAGATGTGCTTTTCATAAACAACCTATTGGACGAATATAAATTTTAAAACAGAAGAGATGACATTACAGTTAACAAGGAGGAAGGAATTGCATTTATTGGGATGACGGCAGCCGTTTGATATTGATAAGAGTCATAATGAACAGAGTGAGTGTACATCCTGTGTGTGTATGTGTGTGTGTGTGTTGGCGGGGGGTGCGGACGCATACCTCTTCTATTTGCTGGGCAGCCAGGCCCTGGAGCAGTGAAACCCTGGAGGCAGACCCAGAGTGGGGAGCGCACCTCTTTACTTCTGCTGGGTCTTTTCACTTTGCTGAACCTCATCATTTTCTTCTGTGAAATGGAATAATAGTAGGTGGTCGAGAGATAACGAACATTAACTACTTAGCATAGTTGCTGGTTTACAACACAAGCTCAATCAATGTAAACTACAATAACAGTTACGATGATCTCTCCAAAATCCTTGCAATTCTTGGTGTGTGGTGGACCCTCATGGATGTAGGTGGAGTGACCGGCACCAGAAGTCCCCCCCAGGGAGGGTGTCAGCTGAGGGCCCGGGCTGGATATGGGGATGCCCAGGGAGGCCCTCACAGCCTCTCGTCCGGAGGACCCTTGACCAAAGCTCCTGTCCAGGCCGGCTCTTGCCTGGCACGGGGAGCAGTTTTCTTTCTACAGGCGTTTTGAGACTCAGCACATGTAAGCCTCCTCTTCCTGATGGTTTGAATTAGAAGGCAGCTGGTGCCTTCTGGAAAACCCAGGGAAAAACATTATTGTTGGAGGCTGGTCTCCTCTCTGGCAGAGCCGACTGCCCTGGCCTGGCATTCCAGAGCACAAAAGCCTTTGCTGGCAAAATCGGAGCCTCCCCATCCGGGGCTCCCCTCCTCCCCTCCCTCCCTCCCTCTCAGCCAGCCTCAGCTGGGCCTGGCAAATGCTGGCTGCCAGATGGGAGTTAGGACAAGAATCCTCTGGCTGTCTGGGCCCGTCTACCCCAGCAGCATGTTGGTGGACCAAGGTCTGACTCAACTCCCAGCCTGGTGTCTGGTGGTGCCCTCTGGGGAAGGTGTGGCGGGGGAGGGGACTTGGGGGAGGGGACGGGGCCAGGAGGAAGGCAGCAGCGGGCTGGGTGGACACCAAGCTCGGGGAAAGGAGAAAAGGTGTTGCTGCTTCCATTGGACAGATGAGGAGACTGAGGCTCAGAGAGGCGATGTCACCTGCCCATGGTCACAGAGCTGGCCATCAGCCCTGCTGCGGCTTCTGCTTGGTCACTGACAGTTAGGGCCACATGACCGGAGTCGCCTTATCTCCCGGAGGGCAGCAGACCCATGCTCCAAGAAGCCCGGTTTCAGATGGGCAGTGGCGATTGTCAAGACCTGTGGGGTCCTGATAAAGCCACTGCAGCACGGAACCAGCCTCAGGGGAGGTCCCCTCATGCCCGGTCCTCCCCGGGTCCCTGCTGTCCCGGCTCCTTCCGCTCCTCCCTCTTCCTCACAGGGGGCCCGGATGTGCCCAGGCCCCAGTCCTCGGCGCCCATTCCCGGCCACCCCTCTTGATGGTTCCCTGGACTTGGGAATTGACTCAGCCAATGAGTGTGGGTGCTTCCGCTTCTTACTCTAACAGGAGGTCTCTTGGCTCCGTACCATGGGGTTTGGGGAAGATCAAATGAGGGAACACAAAGCTGGGACATGTGAGTAGGTGCCCGAACAGCCATGGTTTTTTAGCCGTTTCCTGGGCTCTGTGTCTTAGCCATGCTGTCCCCTTGCTTGGAATTTCTCTCCTTTTCTGTGGTCTTTCCAAACCCTGCCTCTCCTTTAAGGCTGAGTCCAAATCTCACCTTTCCCCAACTCCATCCCAGACCTCCCCAGGCCCCATAACCAGCTTCCCCCTCACGGCACTTGGAACCTGCCGGAAGACTGGAAGAATGTACTCTGCTTAACCGGGTTAACCAGGGCTGTCCAGGGTGGCAAGCTACAAACGATTTTGACATTTTTCCCTGGTGTGTGTGCATCCTTTCTTTCCTACATTGTGCATCATTTGCCCATATAATTAGGAAAGAATGGCAAATAAATGCTTTGTCGAGAAGGATCTGCTCTACTTGGTTGAATGCTTCCTTGAACGAGGCAGTTTTGCGTTTGTCACTGCTGTGTTGACAGTGACCCTCCGGGCAGAGGGTCCTACACCTGATCCCCCTTGCCCGCTGCTCACTGTGGGATAGGCATGGAGCAGCAATTCGAGGCCCTTCAGTGTGGCCTGCACTAACTCACCAACCTCAGCTCCGTCTGCTCTAGCGTCCCAGACGTCCACCACTAACCTGAGGTGTCTCCGGAGTCCTCACCCACTCTCCCATGTCCGAGGGCCAAGCTACTGTCGAGGTGCAGCTCAGATTTCATCTCCTCTGGGCTTCCCCTGCCACGCCTGCCCCGTGCCCGGCTCCTTCTTGGACGCTTCGCTGGCTGCCTCGGGTTGCTAATTAACTGCCTCCCTCACTAGACCGTAAGTTCCTTAGGAGCAGGGGATGCATCCTACGCCTCCCCGCCTCTCAACCCCTGGCACAGTGCCTGGCACACAGCCGAGCAGGTGCTCAGGGAGAAGCCGAGCGCCAGAATCAGAGAGTAATGATTATGGCTGTGATGTTAATGATGGCAGCCACCGTTTCCAGAACACTCACCTTGAGCCTCTACCGGCTCAGCCCTTTTCCTGGCTTCTGTCACGTAAGCCCCCTGGCAGCCCAGAGACTCAGGTGCTGTTGCTAAGTGCATCTTACAGAGGAGAAAAGGCCACCATGAAAGGAAGACGTGCCAGGGGTGGGCCCCTGGGAAGGCACACTGCCTCTGCCTTCCTCAGTTTCCTCTGCTGCGCGGGGGCCTGACACCTGCTCGCCTTTCCTCCCTCCAGGTGGTTGTGAGGGTCAAACAGGACAGCAGGCACACTGTCAAGTGCAATCCGCTGCACAAACTTATGGTGTGATGGAATAAATGCTTATCGGAGAATCCATTCAAGCCCAGCGAGCTGGGGGGGGCGGGGGGACGGGAATTTCTGAAGTCCCCTTTCTCACATGTTCTCTACGGATAATAGTGAAAGTAAAGATGATGACAGTGGCCCCACGTCCATATGGGAGGCCTCGGGCACTGGGCAGGATGGCACAGCCCTCGTCCCTGGCTTCCCCCACCCCCAACTCCTGTCCTCCTCCTGCTTGGCTCTGGCGACACTGTTGTCTTACACCGCAGTCAGAGCCCAGCTGCTGCCCGGGCTGTGCCCTCTGCTCGCCTCACCCCAACCCACCCTACAGCATTCAGCTGAGAGGTCAGCCCCACGGCAGGCCCTCCCCAGCTCCCAGTCCTGGTCTGTGTCCGTAACAGACTGGGAGAGCCTTAGCCCTCCTTGGTGGCACCTGTCTGGGCTCTAATGAAACAATTAACTGCATAATTATGCCATTAACCTCTCCTGCCAGGCAGGCCAAAGGCTGAGTGGGAACAGGGAGGGCCCTTATCCTATTCAGGCTGTGTCCTGGGGCCACTCAGCGGAGGGCACCGGTGGAGCTCGGGGAAGGCTCGATGACTGGCAGAATGAACGAGGGACAGAATGGTGGACATTTCTTTCAGGGCCATCCCTGCCCAAAGCTCAGCCTAGCTGTGCTGTGAGCCTTGTGGGGTCCAGCCCAGGATGCCAGCTGGTCCTGAAATGTTATTGGAGCCAGATGGAGTCTGAATCCCACCTCTGCCACTTCTTAGCTCTGTGATATTGAGAAAGTTGCTTGAGTTCTCTGGGCCTAACTGTAGAACCGACATAATAGCTCCTTGTTGGTGCCATTGATAAGAGGCTTACATGAGTTAAAGATTACAGCGACTATGACCGCAATTATTATTATTATTGCTGGTAATGACTCAAAGGATTCCTCCTCCCAATTTATATCTTTGTCCCGTAACAGCGGGGGCCCAGGTCTTGACAACGGAGTTGGAAAGGCCTGGGAAGGGTGCCAGAACCCCGGGGCCCCAGCTCGGCAGCCGGGCCTGGCCGTGTGACCAGGAGGAAGTCACTCGATCTCGCCTGCTAGCCAGATGACTAACACCAGCAGCAATCCTGTTTCCTCATTTGCTACCTCACAGGGGTGTGGCTGGAAGATCAAACAGAGGCATGAATGAGAACTATTCTCTCTGCAAATATTTGTTGAACACCTACTGTGTTCCAGGGCTTGAGGAGGACCAAACAGTGAACAAAACTCCAGGAGTCCTTTCCCTCTGGGAAGCCAGAAATGAAGGGATTCCTGCAAAGCGAGCAAGCGCCCTATAAATGATCATTCTGCTCAAGGAGGGGGTCATGAGGCAGCCGGGGCACCTCTGAATCTGGTACAGCCTGCCTTCCTGCCTCCTTCTAGCAATGGGATCTCGTAGCTCCCTCACTCTCAAAGCCTCGGAGTCTTCGTGTATGAAACGGACCTTCCTCACGTTGCTGGTGTAAGGATGAAGTGCGTTCATGTGCGTGAGGGCTTAGCCCCAAGCCAGACAGGGCTAACCCCTCACTGGATGGTGTCATTGTCAATGCCATGACCTTGCCGTGACCTTGCTGCTTGGCCCCGAGGGGTACCTGGGGTTTGTGAGATGGAGATGTGACATTATCCTTCAAAGAGACACAGAGGGAGAGAGACCAGGAGCATAGCTGGCCCCTGGGGACTGTGTTCCCTTCCCACCTCGGGAACTTTTGTCACACACACATACATGATTGTGCAGGAATATAGAAAGGTTTGAAGGGGCGCCTGGGTGGCTCAGTCGGTTAAGCGTCTGCCTTCGGCTCAGGTCATGATCCCAGGGTCCTTGGATCGAGCCCCGAGTCGGGCTCCCTGTTTGGTGGGAAGCCTGCTTCTCCCTCTCTCACTCCCCCTGCTTGTGCTCTCTGTCTCTCTCTCTCTGTGTCAAATAAATAAATGAAATTTTTTAGAAAAAGGTTTGCAATATTCCAAACTGTTAATAACAGAGGGTGGATGAGGACATCTAGTTATCTTTTACTTTTATGTATTGTTTGAACAACAGATTACCTTTTTTGGTTTGTGTTTCTTGTGATAAAATATACTAACTAGAGTATTTCCCATTTTAGCCATTTTTAACGGCACCGATCAGTGGCATCAGGTACCTTCGCACTGTTGTGCAACCGTCCATCTCCAGAACTTTTTCATCTTCCCAAACTCGACCTGCACCATCGAGCACCAACTCCCTGTGCCTCCTCTCTGCCATCCGCCAGCCCCTGGCAACTTCTATTCTACTTTCTGTCCCTATGATTCCAGCTCTCCCAGGTGCTTCATGGAAGTGGGCTCATACAGCAGATGTCTATTTCACCGGACACAGCATCTCCAAGGTTCATCCATGTCGTAGCATGGGTCAGGATTTCCTTCCTTTTTAAGGTTGCATAATATTCAATAGATTACTTTCACAGTTGGAAAAAATAAAAATTGGGAGGAAAAAAACCCAACAACAAAAAGAGCATGTGAATGATCGAAGAAGAAACGGGTGGGTGAACCCAGGGGGCTGCCTGGGAGTGACTCCAACTCTGAATTTCTGATGGGGGGCAGCAGGTCGGCAGAGTGATAACCGAGGGCAGGCACCCCATGAATTAGCCCCCGGTTTCTTCTAACATAAGAGGAGGGAGTAGGGCCCCCCACCCCCGTCAGGGCTCTGGGCCCACTGTCGCACGGCCAAGTGGACAATGAAGACACTCAGCCTGCCAGCTGAGGGCTGTGACTCACAGGCCCCCACGCTCGGCCCCTGCTGCCCTGGCCATTCAACCTGGGCAGTGAGCAGCGCGGAGTTCCGGGTCCCCTCTGATACCAGCCCTGCTCCCGGGCTCTGGGGACGACCCAATCAACCTGGTGAGTAAGGAGGCTCTGGACAATCCCTCCTTTCATAAACCGCCGCTGCTGACTAATGCCTCCCAGTCACGCTGGGCCCTTCCACCCCAAAACCATCCCTGCCCTGGAGCGGCCCTGCGGGGTTTTGAGGGGGGCTCCCCCTCTCCTGGCTTGTGCTGCCCTCATGCCCTGCCCCACCAGCCTCTGGGCCCTGCTGGCCCGTTTTCCTTCCCTCCTCCCAACCCTGAGTCCCTGGGCCTTGCTGTCACACTTAGGTCCATCCTGCCACAATCAAACCTTGGCTGAGGGCTTTCTTGTGTACCTTCCTTCTGCCCATCCCTGACCTTCCCTGGCCACCTGTGACTGGAGTCTCTGGGCGATGGCTCCAATGAGGGACTCCAGGCTGGGGGCATTTCTGAGCGTGGATGCAGAGGAGTCTTGAGACACCTCCAGCTCCTTTGAGGCACATGGGGAAGGTGTCTTGGGAAGAGATGGGTTTTGGAGTCAGACCTGAGTTCAAATTCTGACTCTGCCACCCACTAGCTGGGTGACCACGGGCAGGTACCTTAACCTCTCTGAGCCTCAATTTCTACATCAGTTTAAAAAGATGGAGTGGGTATGGGTAATCCTCCATTCCAGAATGGATATGAAGTACCTTCCAGAGAGATGCTCTACCTAGCCTGGGAGAGAGGAGATAATCTCAACAGAAGAGCTCAGGAAATGGGGCTGTGATGCCTTGGGGCGCCTGCTCTCCCGAGGCGAGGCCTCTGCTGACGGGCATGTGGCAGCCCTCCTTCGCCTCAGCACTCATGGTGGCTCGATTGCCCAGCCGAGAAATGGCCTTTTGTCCTCAGCGTTGACAGGAGGGTGGATGACATTCTTTTATGGCATCACGTGAAGACAGGGAGCTGCACCCCTAGAGGGGAGCCTGGACTGGATAGTACAATACAGCAGATGATGAGGGGGGGAAAAATAAAAAAACAACGACCCTGTTTGGTTCTGGAACGGAATCTCTTTCCTTTCTGGTGAGGTGGTGGGGAGGGAGTGAGAAAGGACCATGGCCAGCTTCTCATGCTAATGGCCCTCCGCCGGGCCGAGGGAGGAGAATGTGGAAATGACTTGGCGAGATCTAAGAGGCAGCTTGGAAAACCGGGAAAAGCTCCGGCCTGGGAGGGAAAAGCTCCAGCCTGGGAAGGGAGAGCCACGGGATGGTCCCCGCTGGGTCTCCCACCAGCTGTGTGGCTGTGGGTGAGTCACAGCCTCTCCTAGTGACATGGCCCTTATCTACAAAGGGAGGAGGTCAGATGTGAGGTCCTTTTAGGCCTCTGCTGCCCTGAGATTCTCGAACTCTGCAACCATCTCTTTAAAGATGGAAAGCAGAGATGCTGAGCTAGACCAGATGTGGTGGATAAAGCCAAGATAATCAGCCCAGCGGTTTCTCTCTCTCCAGTGCCCTGCGTCAGCAAGGCCTTGGGTGAATTCTGGCATTTGCTCATTTTGATAGGTAATCAAGGCAACATCTGTGGGCCCGAACTTGTGGAAGAGGGGCTGATGAAACAGTTTTTACCCTCAACCCTTCCTCCTTCCTAAAGGGCATGCGACTGATGGGCCTTTCTGAATCCATGAGGCTCCAAGCTGGCTCCCCTGCACCAAGCGTATCTGAATCACAGTTTCTTTGCTCAGACCCCCACCTCCTCCCAAACTTCCACAGGCAGCCAGAGCCTGGGGATGCCCATTCCCTAAAGAAATATTTATTATGTGTCTCTCCAGGACCTGGCACCAAAATAAAAGGTTCTGGGGCACGTGTGTCAAAGGGAATTCCCACACGGCGCTGATGTGTGAGACAACTCGGCTTCCTGCCCCTGAAAGGCTTGTGAGCCAGGGACAGAAATAAAGTGATCCAATATCCACAGGGCAAAGTGGCAAGTGGGCGAGAAGGGCTCCGTCAGGCAGGGAACCCCCAACCCCCTGCCCTGCAAAGGTGGGAGGAAAAAGGGAAGCCGGGTGGGGAAATGACACGAGCTAAGGCTGGCTGCGGGGCAGGTGACACATTTGACAGTACACAGCTCCGAGGGGTGCATGTCATTTTAAAGTGACCCCCTCCACCTCATTTCCATCCTGGTCCTGGTTGGTTTCCTTCATCAACTTGACTGCTTTCTGTAACTGTGCAGCCACTTGTTTGTTATCTGAAGCCCCCACCTCTGGAGGGAAAGCTCCCACCTGATTCGCCGCCCGATTCACCGCTCTCTACCCAGGGCCAGGACAGATCCCCACACAGCGAAAGTACAGGAAAAATCCCTGCGGCATCCACAAAGGCATGTGAGCAGGCAAGCAACAAAATTAGGATGGTGGAGTCTCAAGGCCAGGTCAGAGTTGGGCAAAGAGGTTGAACATTCTGTCTCTTTTGTGAGCCCAGGACATTTTTTTTCTTCTTGCTTCCTAATCAGTGGTTTCTTGCCCTTCACCGGAGCCCGGGGCACGGAGCATCCGGGCCTGGAACGCAGACGGTGCGTGGGAGGGATGGGAAACTGTGCCGGCAGCCCCAGAAAAGAATCAGTCTTTGTCTTCATCTTCGAATGCACCTGTCGTCCCAAACCCTTGACAAACACTGTGTCATTCACCTTCCAAACCTCTCTGTGGATTCAGCCTGGGGAGCAGGGGTGGAGGGGGGTTCAGGAGGAGTGCGCGGAGCCGCATTCCACGCATTCCTGCCTCCTGACAGCTCCTGGTACCACGGTTGTGAGCCCAGGGTGTCCAGAAATTCCAGCTGACTCATCCGTGGGTGAGCAAGGCCAACACGAGGGGACGGGTAGAGTCTCCTGGAGCTCTGCCTCTGCCGATGTCCCCAATTCAGAGGGGAAAGTGGCGGGGTGGGGGGTTGCGATGGCCAGGATTCTGGCCATTCCTGCTTGAATGATACTCAGGGGTCACCTGAGGTGCCAGGAAGCGGTGCAGGTGCAGCACGGAGTGGTGGGTGGCAGCCTGGGCTGGGACCTTGGATGCCTGGATTTGAGTTCTGGCTTCATCCTTATCACCTTTGTAACCTCATCAAACCTCTCGGCTCCTGTGTCCTCGAGTGGAAACATAGAAACGGGGGTGGTAATTGTTGACTCTACAGCCTAGTGGTGAGGATGAAGCAAGAGAATGTGTAAGATCCCGAGCACCATCCCTGGCACCCGGGAGTGGCGTTAACAATGATGAGTCATGCTAGCATGTTCCACTTCTGATGCAATGACATGAGAGTCGCTTCCATGCGGGCAGGCGAGTGTGCAATGGGCCCTCGTGCGGTCCCACAGGACAAAGGCTGCAAAAGGGCACGGCGGAAATGTCCCTACCCTGCTTTGGGATTCATTCAGGGCAGAGCCACTCTCTCTCTCTCTCTCTCTCTGAGTCTCCCTGGTCGTGGCCACACCTCCTGTGAACAGAGAGCTGTGACCTCACTCAGGGAATGACACCACACTGAACAGGCAGCCACTCTCCTGGTCCTCGCACCAGCCTCCAGATGGCTTATAACCAGATTCCTGCCAAATTCCTCTCCCCTCCCCTGATGACTTGTTTGATGCCAGAGCATTTCTCAAAAGTGGGAAATACAGTACCATCGTCATCACCTCATCACCTCATCACCTCGTCACTAGAGCCCCCAGCTTGGCCCCACCTTCCGGCCATCTTCCCGGGAGATGTCTCTGAAGTTTTTCCCCAGCTCCATCCTGGGGCTGTCGGGGAGAGTGAAGTCCGGGAATGAGGACAGGACACGGGGCGCGTCGTGACCCTGGGCCAGTCCCTGGCTTCTTCACTTTCCCTGCTGTCTGAACTGAGGAGGCTGGCTGAGGTCATCCGTTTCCGGCAGTTGGGTCCCAGGGGGTTCTAGCCCCTGAGTGCGGGGGAGAGCCGGGAAGATTAACACTTACTCCTCTTTAGCAGGAGAGCACGGGGCTTGGAAGACAAATGGGCTCTGGATTCAAATCTCACCCTGTACCCTGGCCGGCTCTGTGATCTCAGGCAAGGCTCACGCCCTCTCTGAGCAGTTATTCTATCTGTCAAAGGGGCATACCTTCCACACCATCGCCACCTCCAGACTTAGTGTAAGGATTGAGATGGTGCATGTGCAGAACTCAGCACGGTGCCTGGCACTCCCAATGTTATATTTTTATTTTTTTCCCCCCCAGAAACATGGGCCTGTTCATCTTCACTGAACTCTTCACTTCACCGAGCAAAAACCCAAGGCCTGGTGTTGGTTGGTGGGAAGAGAAGTCAGGCCATGTTTCCCCCATGTTTCAGCCACCACACCAGGCCAGCTTGAGGAGGAAGCTACAGGAACTCAGGAGAAAAGTCCCACAGTGTCTGCTCCAGCTCCCTCAGGCAGCTCTCAGAGCTCGTGCCAAGAGCTGGCTTGGCGCCACATTTTCCCTTATGCCCATTAGTGTGTTTCCAGATGTTTCAGGCAGCAACCCGTGGAGCTCTTATTCAGGTTCTGTTTCTCTGGATCTCCTTTCCTGTGGCTTCTCTTTCCTCTGCTTTTCCCCAGCTGGCTACCGCAGCTTTAGAGACCAAAAAAAAAAAAAAAAAACAAAAAACAACGACATCTTGCTCATCGCCTTCGAAATCGCCTGCCCACAGTCCCTTTCTCAGAAGATCCCTGGCCATGTTTTGGCTAGACAGCTGGATATCTTATAAAATGTTCCTTTTCCAGCAACAATGTGAAATGCCTTTTGTATTTTGCTCTTGGATTTCATTAGTCCCGTCTTGCACGTGCCGGAAGCCCTGGGAAATGGCAGCAGAATGGCCCAAGCTTTCTCCTGAACTCCTATGCCACATGGCGTTGAAGTAGGTGGTATTAGCTCCCCTCTTTTATGAGAACCGAAGACTCAGAGAGGCTGTGTAACTTGTCCAAGGTCACCGAGAGAACCATATTGCCCACTCCAAAGCCCCAGCTCTTTCCAGGGCAGATGGATGGCAGGAGCGTGCCTACATGGCCAGTGTATGGCCTGGGCTCTGGGCCTTTGTGACCAGTCGTCTGCCAACCTGGGGACCAGGCCATGGGTTTCAAACTGAAATCTGGCCCAATAAGGAAGTCATTGGCTTTGCCTTATCACAGAGGAGAGGGTTAAATCAGCTCCAGGAGAAGCATCAGCAAAATAGGTGTGTGTGTGGGGGGGGGGGTATAAGGATATGCATCCATGTGTGAGGGTATGAGGGAATGTGTTTGTGAATGGATGTGTGTGAGGATGCACACATGTGCTTGAATCTATGGGTGCACGTGGTGTGAAAATGGGTGCCCGCATGTGGCTTCGTATATGAGGTGTGCTTATATGTAAGGATGTGTGTGTACATGCGTGTGTGCATACATGCCAGGGGATTGAGGGTGTGTGTTTGTGTCTGGATGTGTATGCACGGTGTGTGTGTGAGGCTATTTGTGTGAGATACACGTATGTGTGAGAATATATGTGAGGATGTGTGCTTTGCATGAGGATGTGTGTGCATGTGTACGCTTGCATAGAAAGGTGCACACGTGCATTCTTGTGTGTGAGGGTAGATGCAGGCACGCTCATGGAAATGCGTGTGTGTACATGTGTGAGCATATGTGTGGGGATGGGCATGTGGAAGGGTGAAGCTTAGGGCGAATGTACAAATATGGGCATGGATGTGCCCACGTGTGCAGAGATGGCAGAGTCTGTGCACACATGTGCGTGTGCATTCCCATGTGAAGACATGCATGCACGCATGGGGAAGCAGATGGATTGTGGGGGCGGGAACACTGATCACGACCAGATGGATTCTTCGTCTTGTGAGACCTCTCTGGTGTTGAGTACCAGGCGTTTCCCAGCACTGATGACAGATCTTTTTAAAAAATGTATTTATCTTGTCACGTGGTCAAAGGGCAGCAATCAAGCAAAGATGGGGTTTCTTTTCCTGGACGAATGGACCTGCTCCCTCCTGGGCATCACAGACCCAGGTTTACCTTGGAGAGGTACGGACTCACAGGCCCAGCTTCCTGGGCCTGCGGTGCCCTGGGCCCGCTCTCTCTCCACCTCAGGGCGTGGCTCCCCCTATCTCAGGGCAGATTAACTTCCTTGGCACGGGCTTTGTTTTGGCTTATTAAGGAGGAGCAGCCGCTGAGAGTGGAGGCCTCTCCCTTCCACCCCCGGGCCTGGTTCTGCTGAAAACACTTGATTTAGAGCTTCTTGCTTTGCTTTCCCTGGCTGGGTGTCCCGGGCAGAAGGGGAAACACCTAGGGCCCGGGCTGTTTTGTCTGCTGAGATTGGGGAAAGGGATTTGATTTCCCCACTGCAGTGGCCCCAGCTGGAGCAGCCACGGTGAGTCTGGGCTGTTTGTTTGTTGAGCGTCTGCCCCTCGGGTTGGGCGGTGTAAGGCTGAGAACGCTATAATGGGAGGCAGGAGGGCCTAGATAAAGTTCCGCGGGTAGACGTGCGTAATGGCTCAAGAGAGCCTGTTTTCCTGCATGTGTCCTGTCAGGTAAAGCCCCTCTGGGTCCATCTTAACCCTTTTTTTTCCTTTGTTCCTAGATTCATTTCACCCCCACACTCCCACCCCAAACCTCTGCTTTCCTTTACAGTTTGCCTCAGGGCTCATAGAGACCACAGTGCCTTAGCCCCGAGGGAACACGGTGGCCATCGAGCCACACTCTCTCCAAAGAGAATCTCCTTCATAACCCCTTGAGCGCTGCAGCCAACCCCCTGCCTGGGCCCTTCTGGGGCCACTAGACTGTAAGCCTCCTGAGGGCAGGACCTGTGTCTCTCTGGAACCTGTCACTGCCCCAGTGTCTGGCCCAGTGCCTGCGGCCTGGCACATGCTAGGCCTCAGTACATATTTGTCAGATGGGTGAAGGATGATGTAAATTGTTCCTGCTGCAGATAGACAGCCCTTGGCAGACGGCCTTAATCCAAAGATCCCTTGAGCCAAAATTTGCTTCCCTCTGAATGTCACCCTCTGGAACGACACAGATTATGTGTACCACCAAAGCCCTGTAACAAAGCGAAGGCAAACATTATACTCCTCTCAGCGCCTCCTGGATCCAAGCTGAATGTAGTGACCATAACCGTCCCTCACATCACACAGATTCCGAGCAATATTTTCAATGGACATCTTGAAATAGGGTTCATGACTTGGACCCAACACTCTAGAAGTAACCTGGTCAGAGACAAGCACACTGGATGTTGCGGGATTGTGTCCCCTCAAAAAGATTTGTTGAATTCCTAACCCCTGGTACCTGTGAATGTAACCTTGTTTGGAGATAGAGTCTTTGCAGATGTCAAGTTAAGATGAGGCCATATTGGATTAGAGTGGGCCCTAAATCCAATGGCTGATATCCTCACAAAGAAAGAAATTTGGAGATACACAGACACACTCATGGGGAAGAAGGCCATGTGAAAACACAAGTAGAAGATGAGTGATACAAGGATTGCCAAGGATCCTTGACAACTAGGGAAAGCTAAGAGAGAGGCCTGGAACAGATTATCCTTCAGAGCCTCCAGGAGAAACTAACTCTACTGACACCTTGATTTCAGACTTCTGGCTTTCAGAACTGTGAGAAAATACATTTCTGTTGTTTGAAGCCCCCCACTTTGTGGCACTTTGTTACAGCAGCCCCAGGACACTAACATACTAGACTACTACCCCCTTGACTCGTGTAACAATACAAAGCATCATTCTTTGCAACCCTGTGGTTGCACTCTTAAAAAATTTAAAGGGACCAGATAAAAACTACTGGAATTAATAATAAAAATATTTAGAAAAATGACTGGACACAAGATAAACACACCAAAGTCAAGGCATTCTTCTATTCCAGTAAGCTACCAAAACCCCTGGTCACAGTATTACCTGAAGCCATAAACCATTTCTCGATAAACCCGCCTGGGATCCCAGTAAAGAACATGACACAATTTTACTGGGAAATTTTAAAAGAGATGTGAAAAAAAAAATAGGTGTTGCTAAGTGGGGGAATTCAATTTAGAAAAATTCTTTAGCCTCAAATTGATTTGATTCACTGTAATTCCAATCAAAACCCCAAAGGAGTCATTGATTTAAAAAATAAATAAATAAATAAACAAATCTACATTGAATGAATGAGAGAAAATGGCAAAGACAATTCTTTTTTTTTT
>NC_138381.1:61116152-61188045 GCF_054177405.1 Leptonychotes weddellii
TAGATTTATTCCTAGGTATCTTATGGTTTTGGGTGCAATTGTAAATGGGATCGACTCCTTAATTGCTCTTTCTTCTGTCTTGTTGTTGGTGTATAGGAATGCCACTGACTTCTGTGCATTGATTTTATATCCTGCCACTTTACTGAATTCCTGTATGAGTTCTAGCAGTTTTGGGGTGGAGTCTTTTGGGTTTTCCACATAAAGTATCATATCATCTGGCAAAGACAATTCTGAAAAAGACAGGTAAGGTGGGGTTGGGAGAGACTGTCCTAGCAGACACTGAACATACTATTAACTAAAAATACAAGTATGATGCAAAATAGTACCATAAACCAACAGATGCTGCCTCAGTGTCTATTACTCCCTTCCAGAAATGGGTTCTAAGTGGGGTGTGATGGGCAAGACAAAATGGCAACGTTGGAGGATTTGAGGCACCTGGGTGCTTATGCAAGTTGAAGAACATTCCCGTGTCTACCACTGACAACCTACAAAGCAGAGCGTCATCCCCACCCAGAGGAGTGGTTTATAACCCCATCAACTCGGTTGCTTTCTTGGCGGAAAGGAACCCCCTGAGTCCTGTGTCTGCAATGGCATGAAATGCTGGTCTAAGGTTAGAGCTTTCGAGGCGGGGCAGGCGGGGAGGGTAGGGGGCATGGGCATCTCTGCTGATACCTGCTGCGTTTCCCCCGCTAGGTTCTGCCACTCACTGCATTCTCTGAGAGGGGGTTTCATAATCACCCAGACATCTTTTCCTTAATCCAGTCGTTTGAATTTCCAGAACCATATTAGGTTGGGGAAGCACCCTGAATTTGCAGACTTAACATTCTTAGTTTCATCAGTTTGCTGAGCATCTATGAGGTGCCAAGCTCTGGGTTGGGCCCTGGGCCCTGAAGGTTCACGACATGTAGCTATGGGTGCCTTACACGGGATGGATTTGCCCTGGGCCCTTGCAGTCAGGTGTCACAAAGTACAGCTTGGCGTTCCACACCTCATGACGTAAGGATGACCAGATGTGTTACAAATACAGTCATTTTTATTCAGTCTGAAGGAGTAAATTAGAATGTTGATTTCTACTTGAGGGCGTTTTGGGGAGACCTGTTTTGCCACGGTGATGGTCACAGAGGAGGCCAGATCCCAGATGCTGAAGCCTGGGATGCAGCCAGGGTTTGCACCAGGGAGAAGAAACATATGCTAGAGCAGAGGGATGTTGTCCCAGGAGCTGGTGATTGTGAGCTTTGGGGGCTGGTGGAGGGAGGCTATGTTAGGGGCTGGACTAGTTCAGTGGATTGCGACCCTGGGTGCACACTGCCATGGATGTAGGAATGTGTCCAGATCCCAGCCCAGCCCAATCAAATCAGAATCTCTAGGGGAGACACTCAGGCTTCCCTGTGTCATAGACAATTCTCTGCAGGGTTTCTTATGTGAAGGCAGGTCTGAGAACAGAGCCCCAGCCAGGAGTGATGTTGCTATTTCTTGCTTAATGGTACTTGACCTGGTGCAAATGAAAATGTACACACACACATAGACATGTACACACATGGAAAAGCCCTGGTCAATACTGCAATTTTAAACAACAACAAAAAATCTTTAGCATGTATGTTGTCTGGTACCATCGTGACTCTGGGGGACGTGTTGATGATGAAGGTTCAGAAGACAATTGCAATGGTATTTTGATTTCAGACTGATCTCTAGGTCTCATGAACAGTGCTTGACTTTTTTTTTTTTTTTTTTAAGAAAAGCTGATTTCTTTTCAGATATATATAGGAAAGAAAAGATTCTGGAGATAACAGAACCAAACAAATTAGGTCTTACTCATCCTACAAGGTCAGTGTCCCTGTCACTTACCTCTTCATCATCCTTATGTGGTTTCCTCTGACTAAAAGTAGTTATGTCTGTGAATCCCTTCTTTTTGGAGGGTCTCTCTTGGCCGGTCTCTTGACTGGGGGCATCAACAAAAGGTTAAGAAGGTTCTTTTTGTGCTTTTTAGTAATTTGTCTACAGAATATGTCATGAGATGGGGAAGCCTGCAATATTTTTTCTAGAAGTTTCTATTCTTCTTAGGGATTTGCTCCAATGGAAGGGAGGGTCATGGTTCTGAATTAAGCATCTACTTGCTGATGCCAGTTAGCGGGACACATTCTGACATCAGAGTCCTAGCTCGACGTTCCAAATGTGAGCTGGTCACCACGTGGTGTACCCTAAGAAGAAAATCATCATACGGTTTAGGGATGGGGCTTCCCTTGTATGTGTGTAAGAAACAAACCTAGGTCAAGATCAGAATTGAAACTGAAAAAGAAACCCAACCCTTTTCGGAAGACCCAACTCTTCCCTGTCCATAGGTGTCCCTTAGATCACCACCCAGTGTCACCTCCAGGGAAAAGCCTAAAACTCTGGTCCTAAGAAAACCCCTACTCGGAGAAAGAATGGGGACAGCACGGCCAGGCCTCAGCTGCTGTGGAAGGAGCTAGACTGGGGATGATGACAAGGCAGTCCTCTGTGAAAATCTTCCAAGGAGGTAAGGAGAAAAAAAAAAAAAGATTCCTCATTTACATTGAGAGTAAACTTCCTGTCCTATTGAACAATGAGGCATTCAAAATCCGCCTGAGTAAAAGTCCCCTGATGCTATGAGGGGGTGAGCAATTTCATGTCAGGCTGTTGTTATGGGATTTATACATGTCCTAGCTAGGGCTTGAGGTGAAAATGGGAGCCAAAAACAATAGCCCTAAACCCCACATGCACAGAAACCTCATTCCAATGGAGTTTCCTTAAGAGAGAGCACAGCAGACTTTTCACAAACAAAGTGACTTCAAAGGTAGGCTTGCATCACGAGCCTCCCCCGACTTGACACTTCCCTTTAGCCCAGACCTGGCCCTTCTGTTTCTTGGTTTACTTTATGAGGTTCTCACACACACATCGCAAAGCAATTATCTGAGCTCGCAGGCCAACAGGAAAGTAATTGTAACTGAGTACTTCCTTTGTCAAGTGCTGACGCTGGCCACGGCCACAGCCACGGTGATGGGAGGTGTGCTGGGCAGCTCAGCACCCAGTGACTCGGCAACCCCTCCCCCACAGTGTGCTCAGACTGAATTCCCCGGGGAGGAGGAAGCCAGTGGGATGGGGGAGTGGGGGAATTTTCTTACATCACTTGACGTGCCTGCTTTCACTCCCAAAATCCTGAGTCATGATTGAAGCCGTATTGCCTCAGGTCTCTGGCTGAAACCAGGAGGTTATAGATTTGGAAACCTGACTCCATCGGCTGACTCGCGTCCAAATCATCAGAGGAAACGTGTATTATTTTAGTTGCCCCTCTTCAGGCTGAAGTGCCTTCTAATCGAGGGGATTACGTGAGGAAAGTGGCTATGTAGTGGCTTAGTAAACTGATGCCATGCTAGTGAACAATATTTGACGTTCGGTGAGTTTACAAAAAGGGCTGTCTCTCTGTTTGTTTAAACGGAGATTAAGTGAAAGGAAAAGTTTTTCTTTCCCATCCCAAGACAAATGTGAAACACATGTTTTCCCTTTTGACTTTGTAGTTACAAGGCTCAAACAATTCTCCCCACCCCCCTCAGCTGTGAGATTTCAAGGATTGCAGAATGTTTCCTCTCTTTGGTGGCCAAAGCCAATATGAGCCTTTACATTTCCAGACAGTGGAGCGAATGCTGATGGTCCCAGTGATTCCAGGTAATTGCGTGTGGGGCTTTCCTGAGCCCACCATTGTCTGGGGGAGGTGGGATGGTAAGATCCAGTGCCAGGAACCCAAGAACTGGGTTCAAGTCATGGCTAGGCCTTTGCCTGTGTGGCCTTGCGCAGCCTCACCTTCCTTATCTGTCCTGCAAAGTGAAACTGGTTGACACTGAAATGTCTCCGGTCATTTCCAACTCTGGAGAGACTGCTGGTTCAAGTTGGTTTTTCTGGTACGTGGAAGACATCCCTAGTCGAGGGCACCCTTAGCATGGGCTCTGGGCAGTGTGGCAGACCTCAGTCAAGAAGCCTGCCCTGCCGCTGACTCATTGCCGTGACCCTGAACAACTCACTGGCCTTCTTTGTGAGGTCTTCCCCTTATCTGAGAGAGGAGGTTTGACAGTCTTGCCCCTGACATAGCACTTCAGATATGTGACAAGCCTGAACGAGACTAGAATGAGTTCCTTGGACTTAAAAGATCACTCATCTTGGAAGATAAGTTAAAAAAAAAAATGTTAGCCCCCAAATATTTTTTGGATTATCTCAAGAATAAAGTAATGAAAATCAATATTCCTTACTCTTGGCTTTCCTTAAATCGCTACTGGTTCAGGGAAGGCAAGCATCAAATGACCAACACGGGCTGTGATAATCAGGATTTCTCCCCCAATGCTGGCCAAAGCAATGTTCCTTGCTTTTGTTGTGTTGCTATTCTGCTCAGAAACCTCCAAGAGTCCCCTTGTCTCCAGGATTCAATCCAAACTGACACTCAATCCCATTATGACCTGGGATTGCATTAATTAATAAAAAAATCCTAGAATTCACTAGAATCTCCACAACGATGCCAGAACTGCCTCTGTGAATATCTTCTTACGAGTGGGGCAGGCTTGGACACAGTTGAGGGAGAAGCTGTTGACACTCCAAGCAATCTGGAATTTTCTAATAATCCCTCATCATTAGAAGCTTCTCCCCTATATTGAATTAGAATATGCCTCATCATAAATCCCTACCGCCCATAGGTCCAATAGAAGCTACCCCAATTCAGCCTCATTCTTCTTCGTCCGTTTGAAGATGGCCATTAATCATGTCACCCCGAGAAATCCCTTTTGCAGACTAAACAACCACAGTATCTTTAACAGGTTTTCATTGATTTGGTTTCCTGATTCCTAAATGTCATGGTTCTTACTTTTCCCTGGATATGCTTCAAATGGCCAGTGTCTCTTTTTTAAAAAGTGACCCTTTGAACTAAATGCAGTGTCTAAATATGGACCAGTTGGTGGGGCTAGTATCTCCTTTGTTTCTTTAATAGTTAGGTTTAGGTAAGAGGTGTGGCAGTAATTCAATGGTTTAAAGAGTATAGGACATCTCTTCTCTCTCAAGTAACTGTCCGAGGTGAGTGATCCAGGTAAGCAAGCACCCTGCTCTCTGCAGTCATCCGGGGACTCAGACCCCTTCCAACTAGGGCTCTGCTATACCATGGGGTGTTCCTCTCCAACCTAGGTTGCTGCCAAGTCCCAGATGCAGCCAGGAAGAGACGAAAAGAGCATGGGGTGGGGAGTTGCGTACACACCTCTTACGGGCACCAGCTCCCAGCACAGACCATTTGTTAGCACTGCACCAGCAAGAACTCAGTCCCATGGCCATGTGCAACTTCAAGGGATGCTGGGAAACGTAGTATGGCCGGGCACCCCAGGGTGGGCATCCCATCACGGCGGAAGAATGTGACAATAGATGTCGGTGACTGCAAATATAGACAAACCTCATTGGTCTTTCAGTTCCCAGAACACATGGAGCTCCTTCTGCACTCAGGGCCGATGCACTCCCTGTCCTGCCTGGCATGCTCTGCCTCCCTGCCTCGCTTTCCCTTCACATGGCCTCGGCTTGACTGCCACTTCTTCAAAGAGGCCTGCCATGACCACCCCAGGAAAATGGGGGTCCCCCATCACCCTCTTTCTGACCTTTATTTGTGTCTCTCCGGGCCTCTGTCATAAGTTGTAGTGATTTTTTGTGTGTTTGTGTCCTTCCCTAGTGAACTACAGGCTGCCTGAGGGCAGGCACTCTGCCTATCTTGTTCTCCAGTGTGTTCACTGCCCAACCTGAGCCTGACCCATATTGGTGGGGTGGGGTGGGGGGAGCTAAATAAGGATTTGTTGGATTAAAGAACATATAAACACTGTATGTTTACTAAGTAGTGTTTTTCACCAAGTGCATCATTCTGTTAGGACATACCGTGGTAAACTAAAAGGTCTCTTTTCACATTGACTGTAGCTAAGATATATTTCTCCATCTGCTTCTGGAGTAGTTGATTTTTTTGACCCTACTTACAGTATTTTACTTTTATACCTATAGTATTTTAGCTACTTGTTTTTGTTCACTTTTCTAGCTGAAAAATATCTTTTTCGATATATCAATTGATACATTTATTTTTCCCTTCCAATTTTATAATATCAGAAACTCTAACAGATGCGTCCTGTATGTTTCCTTATATCACTGGCAAACATCGATCAAGATGGAAAAAAGAAACGGGCCTAACATGGAGCCCCAGTCAGTACTGGAGCCTGCCCTCCATCCTACCAACAATCCATCCTCAGCTCTCTTTGGGGATGAATGTTTAGTCATACAAACCACACTCTGAACAAGAATTTCACTGCACCTGACTATGTCAGATACCCTACTGAAATGAGACACATGGTAGAATTCAGGGCCTTCCATTCCACTCCTGAACAGGACCATAAAAACTTCCAACCAATCACAAGAATCCTCCTGACTACATCCTCTAGTTTACCAGTCTAGTAACCTTATAAAAAACAGGAAATGACTAGTTCTTAATGAATCTATGCTCAGTGACTCCTAAAAATTATTGTTCTCTCATAAATGTTTACAAACCTTTATTTCATAATTTTTTCTGAAACTCTTCCAGGATCTACCCTCCTCTCCTTTCTGGAAACCGTGCCACATTGGTGCATCCTCTGTCCCCAAACTCTCCATCCTCATGCCTCTGAGCAGTTTCTCCTTTGCTCCTCCTGGTAGAAAAAGTTCTTCCTGACTCTTGAGTATCCAAACCCTCACCTCCCCTCAAGACCTAGCTGGAAAGTCACCCCCTCTAGGAAGATGCCCTGAGTCCCTGTGATATTTGTGGACCCCGTCTCTCCGTATGGCTTGGCGCTACCACTTGGGCTGACTTCCTGAACAGCGCGCAGGCTTTCTTGTCCTGATGCCCAGACTGTGCCTTGCACAGAACCCTCTCCCAATAAGGCATGTGGGTTGAGCTGACCACTGAAAATCACCATCCACTTATGCTCAGGAACTAGCCCTTCATTAAAACTTCAACTTAAGCTGTATTCAAGGGCCAGATGATGTGATTTCCCAGTATATTTAGAAAACTTTTTTTAAGGTTTTTTTTTTTTTTAAGAAAAATTGGGGAAGTATTATGAAGTTCCAAGGAAGCTATAGAATTACTAGATTTTTCACATTAAAGGAAACCAATCTGTTTGATAAAACATTCTGGGAAATCAAGATGGAGAGTGACAGATGATTAACCTAAACTAAAACATTTACAACATTCTGAATATTCTAGCAGCAAAGGAGACAAATCAAAATTCAGAGCTATAAGCGAAATATTTTCAAAATTGTTTACTCACTTTTCAGAAGCCTATTTAGATTTATAAAAGATTTCAAGTAGGGCTTCTTTAACTACCTTGGTAGATTTAAAATGACTTAATTTTCATATAGCTTTGGAAGAATAAATCAATGTTACAAATGCAGTCCACCTGCATTTAACTTCCCTTGGGTAGCAACAGAATCTGGCAGAGATGATGATGTCACATCATACTATATTTGAGAGGAAAAACTTAACTCTATTAGATCATGGAGTCCAATTTCTCCCAACTGCAATTGAAAACTTTGTACCCTGGAGGGGAGGGGGCTCAGAAGGGAATGGTTCTGCCACTGCTGGAGTCCCCGGGGCCTCCCACAGCCCTCACAAAAGAAGCCCCCTCCTCTTCGCAGCCTCCTGGGAACTGCCACCTCCTTCAGACCAGAGAGAAAAAACCTTCCTATCAAAATGCTGATGACTCCGGCTCTTCATGAAAACCCTCTCTGCTGCTTGCTTTCTGAGCTTTAATAAATCCTGGATTAGCATGAAAGCCACCCAGGCACTGACTCTCCACATTTCCCAACGAGCTGTCTGGAGTTGGCTTCTTCTTCATGAGTAACTTCCCCAAATGTTTGGACAATTGCCCAACACCATGAACTTGCGACTACCAGATAAACTTCTTCGCTGAGCAGAGCAAGAAAACTCATCACAATGTCAGTCTCAAAGGCTAGCACTGACCTCTCTTTTATTTTTCGCTCTCTCCTCGCTCCCCTTTCTTGCTCGTGGTAATTCATGCCCCCTTTTTCCACTAAAATGGAATTTGTGTTCCCAGCTATTACCAAGAAATTACATGTGGCTTCTCAGCCTGCTCTTAGCTTACTCCCTCTCTTTTTTTTTAAGGTTTTATTTATTTGAGAGAGAGAGAGAGCACAAGCAGGGGGAGGAGCAGAGGGAGAGAGAGAATCTCAAGTAGACTCCCCGCTGAGTGGGGATCCCCATGTGAGGCTCCATCTTAAGACCCCAAGATCATGACCTGAGCTGAAATCAAGAGTTGGATGCTCAACCTACTGAGCCACCTTTCTCCTTCTCTTTCTTATAACTTATAAAAAGCTTTCTCTTTCTTATAACTTCTCAGTGATAGGACATTTTAGAAATCAGAAGGAAGCCTGGTTTCCAGTTACTTCTATTCAGTGCTTCACTGTCTTCAAGCATGTCTACCCATATTTCTAGGAAATTCCAATGTTACAGCTAGTCTCAAAAAGGGGCCACATTAAAGTTTCCCATCTTAATACTTTCCCAGCTCTCACTCCATGTATTCTTAGGTCCACGTTCACTGTTTCCAGAGTTGCTTCCAGCTTCACTTTTCCTTCTCATTTCCTTCTGCTCTTCTTTTCCTCTGGGGTGAGTGCCTCAAGGCTTACTAGAGCATGCGGCCTCCTTACTCTCTTAGCAGGTGTTAGGCTGAGCCATAAACAGGTAATGATGCAGAGGCTCAAAAGGTGGCACCATGGGAGTGACTACGAGAGAGAACCATTGCGGGGGGAGAGGGCAGGGGGAGGGGTCCAAAGCATACAGTTAGAGCAGTTGAGGGAACTCACCGTCCAGAACCCACAACCAGGAGCCAGCTGATTTCTAAATGTGTCTTCCAATCTATAAAATGGTGAATGAAATCTGCTTGAAGTGCAGAGAAAAATTTGTGGGTTTTTTTTTATTGTGGTAAAATATGCATAACACAAGATTTACTATTTTAACTATTTTTAAGTGTACAGTTCTGTGGCAATAAGTACATTTGCACTGTTGCACAACCATGACCACCATCTTCCAGCACTTTTTCATCTTCCTGAACTAAAACTTTATATCCATTAAACACCAACTCCGGGCACCTGGGTGGCTCAATCCATTAAGCATCTGACTCTTGATTTTGGCTCAGGTTGTAATCTCAGGGCTGTGAGATCGAGCCCCATGTCAGGCTCTGCGCTCGGTAAGGAGTCAGCTTGGGATTCTCTCCCTCGTCCCTACCCCCTTCTCTAAAATAATAAATAAATCTTAAACAAACAAAAAAACAAACCACCAACTCTCCATTACCCCCTTCCCTCAGCTCCTGGTAACCACGATTCCACTGTCTGCCTCTATTTGATTACTCTAAGTACCTTATATAATAATCATACACTATTTGTCCTTTTTAGTACAATGTCCTCAGGGTTCATCCATGTTATAACATGTGTCAGAATTTCCTTCCTTTTTAAGGTTGAATAATATTCCATTGTGTGCATCACATTTTGTTTATCCATTCATCTCGTTGATTGATTTTGGTTTTTTAAAGTAGCGACGTTTGTATTTTAACAACTGGGAGCTTCAAGAGTCAGTAAAATATGGGAGGAAAAGCACTGAATTGGATGTCAGGAAACCTGGGTCTTAGATCCAGCTCTGCCACTAGTGACCTTGGACAGATGGCTCCCGCCAAAGTGGGTTGGAGGAGCCCCTGCATAAGAACCGGCTGGGCTACCTGGGAGGGTCGCAGACTCCTTGACTCTGTCTCTTGAGGGTAGAGACTGGGAATTTGCATCTCTAAAAAGCTCCCAGGTATTTTCATATATTCCAGTTTGAGAACCACTGCTCTGGGCCTCATTCTCTCATCTAGGCTAGATCAGAGACTTTTTAAACCGGGCTGCACCCTTGCTCAGAAGAATGCCAGGGTTTTGTAGAGGGACAACAGGAACTCCCAGGTAGATGGGTGTGAGGCCCAGAGCAAAGGGGAAATTCAAAGGCAGGACTTGGGGTCCCCGTCCCTACTTGCTTTATCTCTTTTGCCTCTAAAAGTCTACAGAATTCTTAAAAGCAAATTTAAAAATCAGTAAAATCTAGGGGCACCTGGGTGGCTCAGTTGGTTGAGCAGCTGCCTTCAGCTCAGGTCATGATCCCAGGGTCCTGGGATCGAGCCCCGCATCGGGCTCCCTGCTCAGCGGAGAGCCTGCTTCTCCCTCTCCCTCTGCCTGCCACTCTGCCTACTTGTGCTATCAAATAAATAAATAAAAAATATCTTTTAAAAAATCAGTAAAATCTATATTAAAAAACCACTTCTAGTGAAACTAAATGAATCTCAAAATTACTACATTTTTTCTTGAAATCATTATTGGGCTTTAAACATGATTGTTCTACAAATTTAATTGGTTTTAGATTCTCTTGTTTGGGATTTAACGTAAGTTTCCTTTAATTTAATTTTAAGCTTTGGCAAAAGGTTTCCATAGAGATTTGGATGTTTTTCCTGCCAAGCTGCTGACAGGCCATTTCTGTAAATTTAGTACTACATGGGCACTATAGAATACATATTTTGGTCCATATGTCACAACTAATCTCAATATTTCTAATTCTTAATTATAAAACATGATTGGAGATCTTTGGGCAGTCGATGTTCGACTCCTACTCTCATCTTGGCTTCACCTGGTCCTCCTTTGCTCTCAGACAAGTCCCTTAACGTTCTTGTAGGGGACCCCTTTCTCTGGAAACGTTCTACCTTTCCCAGACCCTCTTATCATCGCCACAGGGCAAGGAGAATTGCCACCCTGCTCTGTTGCTGTAGTCGCTCCCTGACCTGACTCAGCTGGGCCATCAGAGCATCTCCCTTGAGGGCCTGTGCCTGGATCCAAGGACAGTCTGTCAGCCCTCTCATGTGGCTGGGCCTATGACTTGACCTTGGAGCCCTGGGCAGCCATCTTGGCCAATGGACTTGGTACCAAAAAGGCATAATGAAGAGAGAGAAGAATGAGCTGCACATGTGGAAAGAAGCAGAAACAAAAACCTCAAAGGCTTTGTAATGATTGACTCTGTGCCTTGGGTTCCATGAGACACCCCTGTCTGGTTACAAATTCCCTTCTGCTTGGGGCACCTGGATGGCTTCAGCTTGTTAAGCATTTGACTCTTGGTTTTGGCTCAGGTCATGATCTCAGGGTTGTGAGAACAAGCCCCATATTGGGCTCCACACCCCACATCGGGCTCCATGCTCAGTGTAGAGTCTGCTTGAGATTCTTTCCCTCTCCCTCTCTCCCTCCCTCTCTGCTCCTCCCCCTCTACTCCTCAGCACCACACTCTCTCGAATAAATAAATAAAATCTTTTTAAAAAAAGTTCCCGGGGCGCCTGGGTGGTTCAGACATTAAGTGTCTGCCTTCGGCTCAGGTCATGATCCCAGGGTTCTGGGATCGAGCCCCGCGTCGGGCTCCCTGCTCAGCGGGAAGACTGCTTCTCTCTCTCCCCCTCTGCCCCTGCTTGTGTTCCTTCTCTCACTGTGTCTCTGTCAAATAAATAAAATCTTAAAAAAAAAAAAAGTTCCCTTCTGCTTTTTTAAGCTAACGAAGGATGGTTTCTGCCACTTGCAATTGTATAATTAATATGCCTTGTAAAATATGAATCCAATACAATTCATAGTATTATAAGAATCAATTGAGATATTTGTATGAGTATGCCATAGAAGTATTAATTCTAATTTATCTTATGGTATTATTATTATCTGAGTCTCCCTTTTCCCTTTTGGATTAAAAAATACTGTATTTGTTGGTAAGACTTAATGTCCCAAAGTTACTCTTCTATTTGGAATAAGGTGTTAAAGGCAGGAGGAATTTTCAAATGCAAAGAAGAGGGTGGGGAGTTTGAAATGCAAATATTTTCAAGTAAGAGTCACAGGCTTGAAAAAATAATTGAGTACTTTAGGTGTTTCAGGACAGGTGCCAGAAATATTCATTCACTGCTTTCTTGCCTGCCCTGAGTTCAAGCTCTGAAGGAGCTTATGGGCAAGCAAGGGGCAGGCAGCCAGGCAGTTACGCTGTGTTCTAGGTGCTAGGATGGGAGGAAGGACAGGAGAGGGCCGCAGAGGAAGGCATCTGACCCAAGTCAGGAAGGCTTCCTGGAGGCAATGATACTTAAACTAAAGAATGAAGAGGCTGGATAGAAATTAGAGAGGGGAAAGAGAGTTGTAGAAGAGAGAATAGCGTTCTCAATGGCCTAGAGGTAGAGGAGGGCTTGACACACCCCTGGCACTGAACATGCGAGGTGAGCACTGAGCACTGGTGAGGTGAACGGGGACAGAGCATGCAGGACTTGTGGACCACACCAGGGAGCCTGCACTTGACTCTGAGCCACTGGAGTGTTTAGGCAGGGGATAACTCTGGTCGTATTTGTACTCTGGAAAGATACATTCGGCCAGGGTGGAGAATGTGTGGCAAGGACCACGTCTGGAGGAAAGAGAGGCTGCTGCAGTAACTGGGGTGAGAGAGGAGGTGCCCTGAAATCTGCTTTAGGAGAGAAAGACAGGTTTAGGGGGAAAAAAGGAATCCTGCTGAGATCTATATAACACCCAGCTGATTTCACTTGTTCCTCACTTGTAAAGAATTATTGTCTCCATTTTACAGGTGTGGCTCAGCTCACAAACTTGCCCAAGCTCAGAGAGTCATCAAATGGTCCAGAGGGGTGGGGGGTAATAGACTATTAGGCCCCAGTGCCAGCTTTTAGTGTCTCAGCACAAATTGCCCCCTCATAGGACTCAGAGAGATGAGAGGCAGAGTAAGTGAGGTTAATTGTGGGAGAAGAGGTCTAGTTTCAAGGCATGAGGGGTTATCCAGGAGAACAGGCCTGGGTGGAGTGTTGCCTTGGGGAGTCCTGGGAGAACAGGAGGTATGGGTACAGCACGTAATGGGAGTTTCAGAAGAGGAGACTTCAGATAGGGTTAGAGGGACACCAAAACCAAACACTATTTAACAAGATCATTTAACAGATCGGTATGCCTTGGAGAGATAGCCTTTGAATGTGGCATGTGGCGCTGCAGGAGAGCTGGACAAGGTGTGGATGAGGGACACTAAAGGTGAGGGGAGAGCAAGGCCACCGTGCACACATCAAGGCACTCAGACCCAGGTTCTACATCACCTGTATGATCTGGGGCAGTCAACACAACCTCTCTGGGCTGGGGAGAATGGTCCCTGCCAGCCCCACAACACAACTGTGAAACTTTGGAAGCCCTTTGTAAATCCTAGATAAAGGTGAGTTCTATATCGTCCTGAGTCATAGTTATTATAGTCTGGTCCTCGCCACACACTTTTCCCCAGATCTTCAATTCCTCCCTTGAAGGAGTCTCTGAATCTGAGAGAAGCGGTGGCAAGGCTTTTGGTTGGAAGAGCTGATTGGTTCCCTGTCCCAATGCCCTGTTGTTCCTCTAGGACTAGAAGACTCTGACAGAAAGAAGTAGAACTAGTTTTCAAAACACTCACAAGAGAAAGGAAGAGAATACAGATTTGACCTTAGTTTTAGGTCAAAGGAAAATTTCATTTTATCCATTTGTCTGCCTGGTATTGCATCTTAAATTTCAAACAGCTCCTACCTGCAGTAGATCCCAGAGGACCTAGGAACAGTGACTGTGAGTAAAAGGTAATTTAAAGGGGAACAAAAGGGGTGCAGTGGATTTAGGGGCTCAAGTTAGTAAGTTCTTGTTTCCAAAAAAAAAAGCCAAATTTGACTTAGCAATTGAGATACACCTGATTTTCTGGTAGCACAACTCAAGTTAGAACATTGGATGGGAAGTTTGACAGAGCAACTCGGTTGTGTGCAAACTCCAGAAGGTACTTATTGTAGAAATTTATGTGCATACATAAGTAATTCCCAGGGGTGCCTGGCTGGCTCAGTCTGTGGAGTGTGCAACTCTTGATCTCAGAGTTGTGAGTTCAAGCCCAACATTGGGTGTACAGATTACTTAAAAATCTTGGGGGCACCTGGGTGGCTCAGTCGGTTAAGCGTCCGACTCTTGATTTCAGCTCAGATCATGATCTCAGGGTTGTGAGCACAGAGCCCACTTAAAATTCTCTCCCCCTCCCTTTGCCCCTCCCCCCTAAAATAAATAAATATGCAAATAAAGGAATGGTTCTCAATTGAAATGAAATAATAATAATAGTAAAGTCTTAAAGAAGAGAAGAGAAAAGAAAAAGAAAAGAAAAAAGAGAAGTTAATTCCCAGAGAGGGCCCTTTGAAAAGGTTGGCCCTTGGCCCCCCTCTCCACTTCCTCACCTGCAAACGGGTAACAAACACAGCTCAAGGAAAGAGTGAGGATTGGTGCAACTGTATTTCTAATGCGATGACTTGTTTTTTTCAGAGATGAGGGTCATTCTTTGACTTTCCCTTTTGAATATTGTTTTCTGTTTCTGCCTCTTTAATTAGAGCTAGAAACTCAATTAACAAGGAAAAAAAGAGAAACAGTCTTTTCAAGCCAATTTCCTTGTGTTCCTGAGAGGTTTTGAGGTTAGGTCAGCAAATATCTGTGCTGTTTACCTCTCTGGCTATTAACAGGATGGCATGTGACTTGGCCAAAAGCTGTCGTTGACCATGGCAATGACCACTACTGTCTTGGTTTCAGAGACTGCTCTTTAATGTCTTGGCATATAATCACAGTTTTGTTTACCAGGTAAATGGGGTTTTCTTGAACATTTATTATTATTATTTTTGCAACACCTATCAAAGAAAGAGAAAGCAGCCATGCCAGGGTATGATTAGAGGCCACTGTGCCGTATCAAGGACTTCAGGTTTCCTGTTGACTAGCCTACATTTTTCTTTGCACCAAGACTCACCAGCCCCAGCCCCGCCCCTAAGAAAACTGAACAATACAAAGTAGAGACAACATAAAGTGCTTTCATGGGAAAAGTCACGCTATGTTTCTAGGCTACAATACTTTTTTCAGGTCTCTTAAAAGAAATCATGCTGAGTCCATTTTCAAGGAAGCTCTTTGAGCTTGAGGAAATAATACATCTACTAAATCAGCAGCCCCCATCCCACCAATCGTGGTAAAAGCTTCCAGACTTGGCTGGGCTAGTGTTTACAAAGGAGACTATAAAAATTGTCTGAATGTTCAATCAAATTAATATCTTTCTGTGGGAGAATGTTCACAAGGTATAGCTAACTGGAGAGAGAGAGATTCTATTAAATTCAATGCTTTTGTATACACACACACACACACGCACAAAGGAAACACTATAATGCTATAATGGCTGGTGGGACTATGGGTAATTTTTTCTTCTTTATACTTGTTTTATTTTTTCAAACTTTCTACCATAAGCAGGTATTATACTCATAGTAGAACATGGTGTTTTGTTAAAGGCACAGACTTTGGAGCCAGATTGCCTGGTTAAAATCCTGGCTCTGTCACTTCTTGTGGTGACATTTAGCAAATTACTTAATTTCTCTGTGCCTCATATTCCTCTCATAGGGTTGTTATGAGAGTTAAAGAGTTAATATGTACAAAGTGCTTACAAAATGTCCAGCACATAGTAAGCACAATCCAAGTATTTGTTAAATGAAGAAAACAGTAATTTTTAATTTAGTCAAGTTGTGGTTAATTTTCTCTAGAATGTTGTTGGCCGTATTTCTATAGTGTTCATATTTTTTTTAAGATTTTATTTATTTACTTGACAGAGAGAGACACAGTGAAAGAGGGAACACAAGCAGGGGGAGTGGGAGAGGGAGAAGCAGGCTTCCCGCTGAGCAGGGAGCCCGATGCGGGGCTCGATCCTAGGACCCCTGGGATCATGACCTGAGCCGAAGGCAGACGCTTAACAACTGAGCCACCCAGGCACCCCTATAGTGTTCATATTTTGTAAGTGTTGCTGAATTGAGGATACATATATCCCTATGCCTATGTTTGTCCTCAACTAATATAGTTAGGATGGATGCATGACATTTGATGGATAGCTAGAATTCTTAAAAGTTATTTGCCAGGTCATAACAAAGAGCAGGGATTTCCCAAGAGTATACTATGACCCACCCTCCTCATTTGGTCATAACTGAATTACGGCAAGCCTAATTCGCTCCTAAACCACAAGTTATACTATCACAATTTGATTCATGACATTCAGAGAACTGGAAGGATCCTTGACCTTTGGTAAATTCTGCCCTCTTGCCCAGGTTGAAATGCCCTGGGTAAACCTGTGTTCAGTGATACGTGCTTCACTTCCTCACGTAGGCCTGGGAGGAGCAGAGGGAAATGAGAACCAGCTTTGTGGCAGATAGTCAAATAATTGTGAAATTGTTAATCACTGATAGGAGAAGATGAAGGATATAATGACAAGGCAGAAAGAGTTCAGAAGGATCTTTTCCCAACATCAAGAGTATCTACACAAAAGCAAATCCATAAACTTATACATGTTGTCTTACAGACTAAAATAACTGAGCGAATGAGCTCGTTTTTATTTTGTAATAAAAAAAAGTGTTGCTGAGGTGTAACCCACGAACTGACAGAAAGAAAGAAACTGGAAAGAAAGAAGCACAAAATGGAGGGTGCCTCCTGCCTGCGGGTGGGAAGACAAGATGGTACTGAAAATCCTATAAAACCACACTGATGCTGTTTCCTTTGAGCCAAGGGAAAAATAGTCTAGATAAAGGAAACTCCAAATCTCTTGTTTACCCAGCTGTCTGTACAAAGTGAATTATTCATGATTAAATGTGAATAATAAACCTATGCAAATTTTTGTTGTATTCTCAATTTTAAGGAGGTTGGGGGAGTAGCAGGAAATGAAGTCATTTTTAAGTAATTTAGTCAACCATCTTCTTTAGAAATATATCAAGAATATAGATTTTGATTGTTATTTATATATTATCCCCCCCACCAGAAGAACTATGTCCTATTGGAAATGACAATCTAAAGCATTTCTCTCAGTATCGTGACGTTTTTATAATTTCCTTAGAAACTAATTGTGAAAGTTGTTTTTTGTTTTTTGTTTTTTTTTAAATTTCTGACTTTGGAGGGTTAAACGGCTTAGAGCAGAAGTTCTTGTATAATGGGAAACCTTAACTGACAAGTTTCCAAGTGCCTGCCACTTACTGTAAATTCTTACCTATAAATTTCAGTTATAGGTTTTTGATTAAGGGAATATTACAATAATACTGATACCTGGCAGTTTTAAGCTGTTTATCTTTTTGGTTACAGAATTGGTTTAACAGTTTCCATCAGAACTGTTAGCCCTTTAGCTAGAACTAGGTTAGATTTTATGTAGCTTGTCCATTCTAAGAAACACTTAAAACCCAAGCAATAGCAAGGTAGTGAAAGGTGTTTTATCATCCTACAACCTCTAACTTTTTCAAAGTTACTTTACACAGTGTGTCATCACCATACTTTCTTAAAGAGTTCCTAGCATGCAAACAACTGTTCTATGTATTCTGTAACTGTAAATGAGTTTCATTAATTAAAAAAAAAAACACGACTTCCCCATGAGCCCCATCCTTAAGGCTGAGTTCATTCTGAAGGAAGCCCATGTTTCAGGTAACCATAAACTAGGTTCAGATGAATCTTGCTTTTGCTCCATGATAATTTCAATGTCGGGAGGAGAGGCCAGAGGACTGGTCTGGTCGCCCTTGGCTCTTGAGGATTAGGCTCTCTCTAGAACCACTGATGAATGGGCTAGCCCTCCAAGGGAGCTCTCCATCCCTTCTTCAAGCTAACCCAAAGCCCAAGCAGAGGGATTCCAGGCACCACACCAGATTTAGAGTAGACTGTCCCCATCCAGTGCTTCTGCTTCATGGTTGTTAAAAACCCTAGATGGGTCACCATCCACATTTTGCAGCTAATGAAACAGAGGAAGAGAGGCGATAAATGCCTTGTCCAGAAATAAAGGGAGAACCAAGAGTAAAATTCAGAATTTGACTAACAAATCTCTAGTAAATTCCCCATATTATCCTACCCTGCACCACCCTCCCCAGTCAACCTAGAAACCAAGGACTTGGTGATTTAGCAGTAACAAGCACAATTCCTAGAGCTATGATTAATCTGCCATTATCTTTTTCTTCTGGTATTATTATTTCTGGAGATTTGGACAGTGGGAGATGGACCATGCAGAGGAATAAAACACCAGAGAGTTATCTAATCTACTCCCTAGGCTTTAGGCACACTGCACTGAAACCAATTCAGACTTCCAGAAAAGATAATTCTACCACCTTCTCTCAAATTCAAATCACATTGACTGCATCCCAAGCCCATTCTCGTTTATTCTATGTTGACTGGAGAGAACTATTTCCTTATTAAAATAAACACATTAAAATTGCATTGTAAGGGGGCGCCTGGGTGGCTCAGTTGGTTAAGCGACTGCCTTCGGCTCAGGTCATGATCCTGGAGTCCCGGGATCGAGTCCCGCATCGGGCTCCCTGCTCGGCGGGGAGTCTGCTTCTCCCTCTGACCCTCCCCACTCTCATGTGCTCTCTCTCTCTCAAATAAATAAATAAATAAAAATCTTTAAAAAAAAAATTGCATTGTAAGGTTAATCAGCAATGTTAATAAGTGGCAAACATAGGCCTCAAATAAGAGGTGGAAGTGCTAATAAAAATTTTGAAATGTTCAGAAAAATATGATCTGCATTTAAGAAAACCCCATCAGTGAGTGAAAATTGGCTTCATTATTAATATTTCCCCCATCCTGTTTCTCCTAGGGTCTGCAGTTATCTTAGCGAACTTGCCTCTCACTTTATAGGAACTTGTCTGCATTATGATTTAGTTCAGTGGCTTCTTTCTCATACTGTTACAGCTGGGGAGCCATTTCAGTATGCTGGTGAGTTTCTGAACCTGCAATGCAATTAATTCCTTTAATAGGCTCCTCCTTAGGGAAGGCCTATTAGTAGATATCGCTAGGAATTAACATCTTAGTCCAGGAGAAAAGCTCTTTGGAGGCAGCAGTGAAACAGATAAATCTTTGTTGAGAGATGTGGCCAAGGGACTTAACCACATTCCTTGCGGTTTCAGAATGACATGCATATTCTGGGACCCATAGATAGGCAGAGATAGTTGTCATTCTCAGTAATGCCCTGACCACACCAGTTCTTTAACATAAAGAAGTAGTTCTAAATATTATAATTTCTTGGAAGAAAGCAGCATGGCTGGTGTGCACTGAAGGCAGGAGAATGAAACTCTGCCCACGGCCTGCCTCTGGCTATGAGAAAAGGCTACTAGTCATTTAAAGCACACTTGAAGGCTGCTAGACAAATCTGTTTTATATTAACCTACTAAGGATTTTTTTCTCTCCTTTGATCTTGTGAAATAGTAATGAAGTCCTTCTGTTGGAGTTTGAATATTTTCTTGATTATTTTCACATATGGTCTCTGGAAGCAGATTCTTTGGGTTCAACATTCTGCCACTGCTATTTACTAGCTGGGTGACCTTGGGCAAGTGGTTTAACTTCTCTGTATCTTAGGTATCTCCTCTGAAATCGAGATAACAGCAGTACCTACCACATTTGGTTTTGGAGAGGATCAAATGAATGAGCACATGTGGGTGCTTGGTAGGTAGTGTTTGGCCCAGAGTCAGCGCCCCTCAAGTTGAGTAATATGGTGATTAGCTCTGCTGAGTGGAGGTCCCATCAAGCCACGTAGGCCCGAAACACAGAAGCTGAAAAACTCTGACAAAGCAGAGGAGTGGGCGTGTGGGCCCAGGGAGGGGCACTAGCTACAAAAGGACATGAGGGAACTTCTGGGAGTGACAAAAAATGCTCTATATCTTGATTGTGGTGGCGGTTACCCTGGGGTACGGTTAAAAAAAAAAACCCACTCAAACAATTCTTTCCCTGACAAACTCTTTTTAATGTACTAGCCCAGGCCCTAATCACTCTGCATCTGGGTTAATGTGAAAGTCTCCTGGTTTTCTGTCCCTGAGCTCTTCTCTAATTCCTCCTTAACATGCCCATCCTCACCCCCTTTGGGGCCCCTTCAGTACACAGGCCTAGAACGGTGTACGTTGCCATTTGTTTAATAAGGAGGGAAAGAAATGAATGTGCATATGCTAGTATGTTTACTTATTTATGCCTAAAATAGGTCTGGAAAGATATATGAGAAAGTGGTTATGTTAGTTACCCTATGAGGAGGGGAACTGGGTGGCTGGGGACAGGGTGGGAGGGATGTTTTTCATTATATAGCCTTTTGTTCCTTTTGAATTTTAAATCATGTGGATGTATTACCTAATCAAAAATAAATAAATAAAACATAGGAAATAATAAGAACCCTGCCAAATTCATCTATTCATTCAACAAATATTTACTGGGCACCTACCACTTTGCCAGGCATATAGCAGAGTTAACGTGTCCACGTCCATCATTGTGTTTCATCAGCAGGATCCTTCATAAACAGTGCGTCATAGGCCCTGTCTGCTTGGTTGGCTTTATGGCTTGCTTATAGGAGATCGAAAGTGCACCAGTTAATTACAGTGGTCACGGCTGGCATATGATTTAGGAAAAAAACAGGTCAGGGTCAATTATGCTACACAGGATCTCCTTCCACATACTGAAAAGACATAAAAAGCTGCAGAGTAGCAAGGGTATCAGATAATACCTCATAATGAACAAGTACTGGGCTTTAATTTTCCATGTACAGGCATTCTTCTAAGCCTTTTACCTGTATTAACTCACTTATATCTCATAATAACTTTGGGATGAAGACACTATTATTGCCCCCATTTTACAGATGAGTAAATTGAAGTACAGAGAGAACAAATAACTTGCCCAGAATCGCAAAACAAGTAAGCAGGATGATCAGGGTTTGAACCCAGGCAATGCCTAACTCCAGAACCCTCCGTTTTAACCACTTTTCTGCTTTTTGGGAAAAGGATTTATAAAATGTCCCTTTGCTCCGAAATATCTGTTTAAATTCTACCATTAATCAAAGTGTCATGGGGCACCTGGGTGGCTCAGTCGGTTGAGCGGCTGACTCTTGGTTTCAGCTCAGGTCTTGATCTCAGGGTCCACACTCAGCAGGTAGTCTGCTTGGGATTCTTTCTGTCCCTCTCCCTCTGCTCCCCCCACCAATAAATAAATAAATCTTTTTAAAAAATAAAAGTGTCATAGAATTTTACAGGTGGAAGAGATCTCAGTATTCACTGAATTCAGTGCTTATCCAAAGGGATGACATCTTGGACTACTTGGCTTGAACACCTCTAGTGATGAGGAACTCATTACAGCCAGAAGCAGTCACCGGCTGACATCTCTAATTGCTAACAAAAAATTAAAATGTTGATTGCTTTCCATGTGCCAGGCACTTTGCTAGAGCATGGGGTAGAAATTTTTCAATATGCCGAGCCCAAATCTGCCTCCCTGCAACTTCTTTGGAACAACACAGATTGTGTCTATGGTTCCCTGCATGTCATGACAGCCCCATATATATTTGAAGACAGCTACAAAGTTCTCCTTAGACTTTCTTCTTCCCTGTTTATTCAATCTGTTCTCAGATCACATTCCCTAGGTGAGATTCATTTTTCTTGTTTAACAAGCTTCTGTTTTAAAATGCAAATGTGGGAGGGCAGCACATTAAACCTAATCTTTTTTTTTTTTTTTTAAGATTTTATTTATTTGAGAGAGAACACAAGCAGGGAGGAGAAGCAGAGGGTGAGGGAGAAGCAGATCCCCCAGCTGAGCAGGGAGCCCAATATGGGGCTGGACTCCAGAACCCTGGGATCATGACCTGAGCCGAAGGCAGCCGCTTAACCAACTGAGCCAGCCAGGCGCCCCACATTAAACCTAATCTGATGTTTCCCTACCATCAAACTGTCTTGAGAGAAAGGTAGTTTTGATCTGGGGAAAGGAGCAGGAAGGGTGTTGAGAACAGAGGCAACTGGGATCCTGGTTCAACTGCTAGGACAGGTTTAGATGGGGTGTTGATGCAGGATCTCCAGGTGGGCAAAAAGCAGCACAGTGATCATGAGCTCCTGAGACTAAGGAAGGGGACACGCCAAGAGGTAAAAAACAGCAAAAATGATGAACAGTTTAGCACTGGCTTTATGCATGCAGGGCAGTTAGCTTTCATCACCTTGCTTAATCCTCACAACAGGATCACTAGGTAGGTACCATCATTATCTACATGTTACAGATTGAGTAATCTGAAGGCTAGAAGGTGAAATAACTTGTCTAGGAAAAAGTAGTCTGGTTTTGAAGCCAGAAGCTTAGGCTTTTCCTATACTACTTTGAGAAAAGGAAGATGAAGACCTAACTTTGCCTGCTTACCCCAAAGCTGATCAGTAATTATCTAAATGGAACTCAGAAGCCTGAGACTTATGAAGCCTTAAGGAGTTCTGCACTACCCAAATAATGACCCCCAAAAGTCCACTCTTTCACCAGGTTTCTGTCCCTAAGTATTTCAGTCCCCAAGGAATGTTCCATGCTCCAACAGTCTGTCTTAGATGTTTCTATCTCAGTCAGCCTGCCCCCCCTCCACTCCTGCCATGAGGAAACCCCCATACTGCTGAAACTTACGGCACAGTAAGACCAGACTGAAATATTTAATGAGACTTTTCCCTAGGATCCCCCAATGAGCAAGTCTCACATGCAATTTCCAGCCAGGCTGCAGGGATCAGTTTACCCACCACTTCCCACATGGTCAGCCAATAGTTCTTGTGAGCCCACCACCTCTACAAAAGTCAGTCTCAACAACTGTGACACTCCCAGAAGGTAAAGCCTTATTTGCAGAGATGTAGTGCACCCAAGGGGAAATTACATGACCAGATTAGTATCTCAAGCCTCTCCATTTCTGGATAGGATCTTGGCTTTAACACTGCATAACCCAAGAGTCCGTTAATTAAGGCCAGCAAAGGTGTCCTCATCCCCTACAGAAACTGAAAAACTGCATAGTAAGTCTCAGCCAGGGCCTCATTACACAACATACAATCATAGTTAAAATATAGCCTTTTAAAAAAAGTACAAACTAATAATTGCTATAGAGGATACATTTGGGGGGTGCCTGGGTGGTACAGTCGGTTAAGTGTCCCACTCTTCATTTAGGCTCAGGTTGTAATCTCTGGGTTGTGAGATCTGGCCCCGTGTCAGGCTCCACACTCAGCGTGGAGTCTGCTTGGGTTTCTCTCTCCCTCTCCCTCTGCCCCTCCCACTCGTGCTCTCTCTCTAAAATAAATGAATCTTAAAAAAAAAAAAAGGATGTGTTTGGGATAAAAAAAAGTCATTTTCTCACTTGTGTAGAATCTAGATTCATACAGTGCAGAGGATCTTGCCTTAACTCTTAAAAGCGGTATGTTAAGCCTCATTTTATCTTCTGGATCTTCCTTCTGAATGGTGATGATTATAACTGAGAATTATTTATACTATAAGAATCTGTGGAAATCTCTAAAGATCCAATATTATTGGATTTGCAACCACAGTTGACAATTCTTTTTTTTTTTATTTTAAGATTTTATTTATTTATTTGCCAGAGAGAGAGAGAGAGCACAAGCAGGGGGAGCAGCAGGGAGAGGGAGAGGGAGAAGCAGACTCCCGGCTGAGCAGGGAGCCCGATGCGGGACTCAATCCCAGGACCCTGGGGTCATGACCTGAGCCGAAGGCAGACGCTTAACTGACTGAGCCACCCAGGCACCCCACAATTGACAATTCAAAATACATTGAAACTGGCTCTAATAGTGTTATTTTTAAATACATACACAACTTTGAACTTGTGTGAATGCAACTTTGACACTGATGAACATTTCTAGCCTCTTCCTGGCAGAAGTGAGCTGGAGAATGAAAGAACCAGACACCAGAGGGACCTGCAAGAGGGGAAATGAAGGTGTGGTTTCGGTGCCCGGCTTCAAAGGCTAGTAGCAATCATGAGCCTAACCCCATCTCTTTCCAGCTAAACCAATTTTCTGTAAAGACAGAAAAACCCCAAACAGCCGAAATCAAATTTCCCCTGCATCACTTTTAATTTAACAATGTCCCAGTTTCCAAGCTGTCGTCATCTAGTCTTTGTAAGCGCACTGATGAACCAAGCACAGTCAGGGTGAGGGAATGGTTGGTGTGATACAGTTCAGACTCCCCAGCTCAGAGTCTAAGCTTTCATTCTTTTCACTGAAGTTCCAGCTCCTTGATGAACTTGTTTACTCATCTATTACTATCTAAGGCCAGAAATGAATAGACTAGAGAAAAGATTTTTCCTCCCAAGAAATCATTCAATAAATAGAATTGAATAGCCTCTAATCTTTATAGTTAGTTGCAAATATGAACTCTGCTGTGTACAATCGGCTAGTTCACATTTTCATGGTTCTCAGATGCTCTTTTTTTTTTTTTAAGATTTTATTTTTGGGGCACCTGGGTGGCTCAGTCATTAAGCGTATGCCTTCGGCTCAGGTCATGATCTCAGGGTCCTGGGATCAAGCCCCGCATTGGGCTCCCTGCTCAGCAGGAAGCCTGCTTCTCCCTATCCCGCTCCTCCTGCTTGTGTTCCCTCTCTCACTATATCTCTGTCAAATAAATAAATAAAATCTTTAAAAAAAAAGATTTTATTTTTAAGTAATCTGTATACCCAACATGGGGCTCGAACTCACAACCCAGAGATTAAGAGTTGCTTATTCTTCTGACTGAGCCAGCCAGGTGCCCCTCAGATCCTCTTATTATAGATCTCCTACTCTGTGTGCCTGTGCCCAGCCAAGGGCATAGCCCAGCAACTTCTATCTGCTCACACACACACACACACACAGACACACACACACACACACAGAGGATATACACATTCACCTACTGGCATCGATAAAAGACTGTTCCTTTGGGGGAGGAGGGGTGTTTATAATAGAGACAATAAAATCACTATAGAAATTTTCCAGACAAATTTAGATTCTAGAATTTGACTTGAAATACCTTAGGCTAAGTTATGAAAATTACAAATATAGATTGAGAGTCAAATTCCCATTTTAAACAAAATGATTTCTCTTGAAATCCAGATGGACTAATTACTCCATATAACTAACTTGTTTTGAGTCAAGGACTCCTAGAGTCTTTGTAAAGCTCCTTTGCATTCAAACATTTATAGTGGAGGTATGCTCACTACCTCATAAGCAGCCCATTTCAAAATTCTGGCAACATATAGAGTTAAAAAGTTCCTCTTTATACTGAGCCAGATTGACCTCCTGTAGCTTTCACCAATTTGGTCTTAGATCTACTCTCCGGAGAGACACAAAATAAACTTAATCCCTCTACTAGACAGCTAATCTCTTTATATGATTCTCTTAAAAGAAATTGTGGTGACTCAGGCTACAATTCTATCAAGGATATAATAAACCCAATACCTTTCCCTCTTCCTTGCAGTGGCAGAGTAAGCCTATGTGAGTATATTTATCATGCTGGGAGAGGGGAAAATGCTCCTCCCTGGCAGGCCCTGGATCAGTCTGGCAAAGGGTAGTGCTGGACAGGCAGGCTTTCTCAGATTTTCCTCTCTGTTATGATAACCCGCAGCCTTCTGCTGGCTAAAGTACATGTCTGGCTCCAGAGATTCTCCTTTTAGTCTGGGTCAGAGGTCCAGGGTTCTTTTGTGTGCATTAGAATCCTGGGAGTTCTCCACAGGGCCCCAGCCCCTGAGATTTTGATTTTGGAGAAATGAAACAGGCCCAGTAATCCATATTTAAATGAGCACTCCAGGTGCAGACGTCCTTATTACATTTGAAGAAACACCAAACTAAGTGAAGAAAAAAAAAATGATGAGTAAAAAAATACCTTGTGTTTTGGTTTTATTTAACTGGAAAGCACATACATTAAATTATTAAATAATAAAAACCCTTTTAAGTCATTTATTATGTGTCTAATACTAATCATTAAGTTTATCAAAATTCTCCCAGAATAAGGAGAGAACTAATAACATCATCTGCAGGTTACAGACTGATAAACTGAAGTGTTTGTTGGGAAGCGTTCAACATGAGCCTTCAGAAGGGAGCCAGGCTCCTGCACTGCAGCCTATTGCCTGTCTCAGGTGGCCAACAGAGCAGGGCGTAGGGCCAGATTTGAGGAACTTTACAGGGAGAGTACATTTCCGTCCAACACTTAGCTGATCAATCTCGTGATTGGAGTTAACATAAAAATCACACCTGCATAAGCACCACCACATACATCCTATGCAATTCTGTGGGAATTCTAATAAAGCTATAGAGGGATTCCAGTACACAGGTTACAACAAGTTACAACATTTCACAGTAGACAATACCTGGGGAGTTTAGTTATGCAAAGAAAACCCTCCTTCCTTTGAGAACAACAGCTTATTTCTTTTCAAAATAGCTGCTGTGCTTCTTTTACAAATAAAAAGGGTGTCTCGTCTCTAACTCAGCCTTGAAATAATGCTATCCCAAGGCAGCCCTGGTGACCTTGTTTCCTTGTGGCAAAGTGAACCCATGTCCTACCCAGTAATTTAGCACTTAGTAAACTGACTAAAAAAGCTGAGCAACAAATTTAGTAAAAGGTTTTGGTGATAGGAACTTACTTTGCTACTTAAGACACTTCATGCATGTTTGTTGCAAAATAGAATTATTTTAGAGTAAATGCAGTGAAGGCATCTAACTTTCATTTTCTGTCAGGGATGAAGACTTTCACTGGTTCGCTGACCTTCCTCTTCTTCCTGGAGCTCTCAGAACTTTGCTGACTGAACGCAAAATTCATTCTTTGAATCTGTGAGAATCACCAGAGAGACACAATTCAGCAGAGGTTTTGACATCTGCACAAGGCATATACAAGACAGGTAGACCAAGCATTAATCCCTCTAGCTGCATAACGGATCCAAACCTGCTTTCCTGTGGGCTGGTTTGGCCCTGCTGCCAGTATCAGAGTCTGCTATTACAAGTTTCAGGAGCTGAGGTCGCCTGGAGGCAGCCAGTTTCAGGGACAGTTTCTTGGCTCTCTTCAATGAATTCAGCACATACAACTCTTAAAGGACGAGTTGTCAAAGTGTGAGGCCAACAAGGAGCAATTAAGGGTCAGGAGAGATCTAGGGCACTGATTGCTTTAGAAGCAAATATAACTGTGGTCCCAATTTCAGTTAGCTCAAATATAGAGCCTTATCTTTATCATATGTTCAGATTAATGAATTAGGAAGGACCATGGCCCGTCTTTCTGCTTGAAGAGAACTGTATGTTATTGATTAAAGGGAAGTTAATTAGTGAATCATCATAAATATGTATTTTCCCATTGGGTTCAGCTTTGGTAAAGATTTTAAAGCTTACTTTTGTTTAACTAAGTAAGCAAATGGATGTATTGCAATCTGTCAGACAATCCCTAATGCCCAGAATTCCAAGAAACACATAGAGTTTTTATATTTTCCAGCCACTAGATGGGAGGAAAGGTTTTCCAATGTCCTCTGTTCTTTCTTTGGTAGGAAAATGGAATAAAACATATATTTTTAAACAAGACTCATCAGAATATCTAGTAGAGTTTCCAACATTATCCTTTTTTCTGTTATAGATACAGGCTATTGTTACTATTGATATGTTACTACTACAAAATAGTGGGAATGTCAATAAAACACTTAAGTACCATTTAGAACCAAAAATTGGGTCTACAAATGGCTAATTTAATCACTATCTTTTAGTTTTAGAAAGCATTTGACTTTCTGATCTCAGAAGCCACAAATTTTCTTTGGCTTAAACTAAGACACCGATTATAGAGAACAGTAAAACTCTGAGAAAATAAATAGAGCTGCTCATCAAATAACTGGTTTGCTTAGATATGTAAAAGTTTGAAATGGCCTGCTCTAAAGGAAAAAAAATAGCACCATAAAACCTAAAGCACAAAAAACAATTTCTTTATCTAGGAGATGAATTTGTTACAGTGTGGCTGAAGGAAAAAGCACCTGGTAAAATTCAGCTTTTCTAGAAATGTTGCTTGGGCATGCTTTCCATTCAAATGAAATTTCCCTCACTTCAATCAAGTCTGGGTATACTGAGAAGAAAGGAAGATGGATGTACAAATCCTCAAATGACAAGTTGGTCTGATGGTTTACTCAAAAGTAAACTGGAGTTTTATTACAAGTTTCAGAACTGTAAATTTACTGCAGTGAGTTAATCAAAACATCTTTAATAATGTATACAATCTCAAGGCAACCAGTGAGGCCTGGAAACTCTCAATGGTTTATGGGAAACTAGTGGGTTCAAAAGCAAGTATGTGATCGGTCAGGGGCCACTTTCTAACATAGATGAATAATCTATACAAACTATATAAACAAACAGATTTGGGGTGCCTGGGTGGCTCAGTCAGTTAAGCATCTGCCTTCAGCTCAGGTCCTGGGATCGAGCCCTGCATCGGGCTCCCTGCTCAGAAGGGAGCCTGCTTCTCCCTCTCCCTCTGCCTGCCTGCCTGTCTGCCTACTTGTGATCTTTCTCTCTCTCCCTCTCTGTGTCAAATAAATAAATAAAATCTTTAAAAAAAAAAAAACAACAAACAACAGATTTATCCACACAAACATTTTTTTGGGTGTATTCCAACTGGCTGAGTTTGCATATTTGATGCCAAAGCCAACCAGGCAAGCAAAGGGCCAGTGATCAGGCAGTCTAGACAGATTATCTGGGTGATTTGAGCAACAATGGGTGATCATCAAATGATTTCTAATGCATGTCATATTATATTTTAAACAGATAGCCTTTAAAGTGTTCCTTGTATATGGATTAACAAGAGGATACTATGATCCACTTACCAATAGAGCCTCAGGGGTATCTACATGTACGTCTGAAAAATGCCCTGAAGATAAGTTTTCTGCTGTATGGTAATTCCCTACTTTCCATTTTTTGTTTGGTAATATATTCTTTTGAGAAGCCAAAGAGCAGGTTTTGCCTTAAGCACAGACAGGTTACCTAGCTGACTTGGTAGCAGTATTTGAAAGCACGAGAAGGGGTCCCTTCTTCTAAATTATTCCATCTATTATGTATTCCTTTATTCATCTACTAAAAAACAAATGTTTGTTACTTGAATGTTCTCCCAGAGTTCTGTCTTTGACCATCTTTTCTCCTTCTCCACATTCTGTGTATGGCTCCTGGGAATCAGTTACCATTTATAAGTAAAGACCTTCTCTTCTATATATTCAGCCTAGATCTTCCTTTTGAACTCCAGATCTGTGTGTGTAATCAACTGCCTACTAAAAGTCTCCACATGGATGTTCTAAAGAAAACTCAAATGCAATGTGTCCAAATTGGAATTTATCATCTGCCTCTCTAAGGCAGCTCCTAATCTTTGTTCTCACCCTCTGTGAGTCCCGTGGGGGTGTCCACCTTAAAAGCCAGGGACTCATCCATGGTTACTGCATCGTTCTTACCCTAACATCTATCTAATCACTAATTCCTGTTGATCCTACCTCCTTAATAGCTGTCAAATCCATCCATTTTTCTTTATTGCCACTGCTTCTACTTTAGCCCAGGCCACTATCATCTATCCCAAGTACTAAGTCTTGAACTCCCACTACTACTGCTTCTCCAATCCATTTTCCACTCTGGAACCTAAGTAGTCTTCTATTAAATCTGACTCTGTCACTCTTCTGATTCATAACCCATCCACTAATGATTTCCCATTGTCCCCAGGATAAAGTCCAGACTCCGTGTGGCCCTCACCCACCTCTGCCGCTTCATCTTGCCCCAGACTCCCTGAGCCACTAGCAGTTCTCCAAATGGCCCTGCACATCTCCCTCTGACCTTTGCCTTTAATGCCCACTCCCCTGCTCTGCTTTTCCCTTCCTCACGAGGCCTAGGGTCAGCCCTGGAGTTTCTTCTGCCTATTGGCCTTCCATGACACCTCTAGGGCTGTGTTCTGTTCTTACCCCTTTTGTGGCATTTACCACATAGTACTATCAGGCCTACTTACCAGTCTTCTCATCCAGAGGATAAACTCCTTTGGGTTAGTGACAATATCTTAGTTATCGTTGTATTCCCAGTTCCTGGCATCTGGTAGATGCTCTTAAATTACTGGCTGAATGAATGAATGCATTTTTGAAGCTGAATTTAAGCCAGGCACTGTGTTGGGCACTAGGACCACATCTCTAGCAATATAAAGATGAATAAGACACAGTGGTTTTCAAGGACCGAGTATTATAAGGAAGAGACATTAAATACATGAGTATAATATAATGCAATACAATATAATAGAAATCCATTCAATAGCCACAATAGACATTCATCCATCCAGCAATTATTTCTTGAGTGCCAGCTCTGTGCATGGTACTGTTGTAGGTGCTTGGGACACATCAGTGAAAAAAGGAGAGATAAAAATCCCTGCTCTGTGGATTTTACAATCTAGCCGTGTTACTTTTTGGTTTAATAATTTCCTATGGCATCTCACTGTTTTTAGGACAAAGTTCAAAGTCGATACCTTGTTTTTTTCATACACCATCAGTAATTTTTTTACATTTCTAGGGAGGGAGAGGTGTCATAGGTTGGCTATAAGATCCTGATGAAGGCTATGTCCTTTCTCCTCAGAAGGCTCACACCTGCAACTCACACACTCATCAATAATGGCAGGCTATTTGAGGGAGCTACCAGGCCCATGAATACCTCTCAGTTAGAATCACTACCCCCCAGGGCCTAGCTCTGCCCAGCAGTACCACCCTCACCTCCTCACTTGATCCGTCACTCTCTGCCCTCTCAGTTTCTCATAGCTGACTTCTTCCTGATTCTAGACCTTTGCATATGATGTTCCTTCTATCTAAAATGCTCTTTCCCCTCAACCTCTTTGCCTAGGTAATTTGTATTCATTCTTTAGATCTCAGATGAAAAATTATTTCCTCAAAGAAACGTTCCCTACCTTCATTCCAGTTAAGTTAGTTCCCCCCATCATAAGCTCTTAATAGAGTTCCAGGAGATCAGGGACATGCCTGTCTTGGTCACAACTTGCACATAGTAGGGACTCAATAAATATTTCTCAATGAATAAATGGATGAATGAATCTTCAAAGAGTACTCTGCCTGCAGTGTAGAAAGGTACTGGAGGCATCAAGTGGACATAAGTTGATGACTCACACTACTGTAGTAGTCAGGTGATAACTTGGGTGACAGCGCAGATAAAGAGAAGTCAATAGTGAGAGAAATATTTAGAAGGCAGAGTCAGAAGGATGGCCAACTGGATATGACAGTAAAGGACAGGTAGGTAGGTCAATAGTGACTCCAATCTTCTGGGTTAACTAAGTTCATGGATGAAGGTACTGTTCTCTCAGGTAGAGAAAAATGGGAGTTTTGAACTAGCTGAGTTTGGAGCACATGTGAAACCCCAAGTGGACATAATGGATAGGCAGCTGTATATGGAAGTCTGGAGCCCAGGAGAGAGGTCTGTGATGAGGATGTAAATTTGAGAGTCATCAGCATATGGAGGCTAATTAATACCAGGGGTGTGGAAGAGTTTGCTTATTGAGAGATAAGAGCATGAGAAGGGAAAGGGGCCAGGACATAGCCTTAAGGAACTCAAACATTTAGAGATTATGTGAAACATAAGCCAACAAAGAAGATTGAGAAAGAGAGAGAAATATATCCACTTCATTTCGCCACATGGAGGTTACAAAGTGCATTGAATTTGTGGGTGCAGAAGTCACCTTGAAGTCAGTTGAAGAGTACATAAAAAGTAAAAGAAATTAAGAGCAAGTATACAAAATTTTATAAAAGTCAAGATGGAGTGGGGCGCTTGGGTGGCTCAGTTGGTTAAGCATAGGACTCTTGATTTTGGCTCACATCATGATCTCAGGGTTGTGAGATCAAGCTCCGTGTCAGGCTCAGTGCTGGGCATGGAGCCTGCTTAAGATACTCTCTCTCCTTCTTCCTCTACCCCTCCCCCCGCTTTAAAAAAGTCAACAGGGAGTAACCAACTCAGCCTGGGAAATTTAGAAAAGCCTTCTTAGCAAAAGAGGGACACTGAGCTGGGTCTTAAATAATGAGCAGGAGTTCACCAGACTGGAGATGGTGAGGGGGTGGGGTAAGAACAGAAGGTTCAGCATATTCAAAGACACTGAATCATGAAAAGACATGGAAGATATATGGGACAGTGCGAAATGTCCCTTTATTAGATTGGCTCTTAGAGTTAAGTGCTATTTATCCAATACACTCCTTTTTTTAATTTTTCTTTTTTTAAGATTTCATTTATTTACTTGAGTGAGAGAGAGAGAGAGACAGAGCACAAGCAGGGAGGAGGGTCAGAGGGAGAGGGACAAGTAGGCTTCCCACTGAGCGGGGAGCCCAACGTGGGGTTCGATTCCAGGACCCCGAGATCATGACCTGAGCCGAAGGCAGACACTCAACCAACTGAGCCATCCAGGTGCCCTCTCCAATACACTCCTGTTAAAAATATAAATTCCCCTGGGCGCCTGGGTGGCTCAGTCGTTAAGCGTCTGCCTTCGGCTCAGGTCATGATCCCGGGGTCCTGGGATCGAGTCCCACATCGGGCTCCCTGCTCTGTGGGAAGCCTGCTTCTCCCTCTCCCACTCCCCCTGCTTGTGTTCCTGCTCTCGCTATGTCTCTCTCTGTCAAAAAAATAAATAAAATCTTAAAAAAAAAAAAATATATATATATAAATTCCCCTGGAATTATTACTCAATATGATGTTAGTGTAAGTTAACTCATCAAATGGTCTCCAAGTGGCAGCTTGCAGAAACCAGGACCTCACAGGCTTTGGAAAGCAGACAGATAAGTTTCAATATAGAAAGGATACAGTACTTACTTTGCATTAGGAGGTAGATCTGTGTGGGAAGCCAAGGGGGGAAGGAGGCAGCCCCAGGCAAGCAGGAAATACTGGGAGTACTTTATGTGCCTGGGGTGAGATGAGAGTGCAGTGAATTTTGCTTACTTCAAAATTATTTGTCAGGTCAGATCTGACAAAATGTTTTCCCTTTAGAAAACCAGTCCTTACCAGTATGGATTTATAATCAATTGTTAAGCATGGAATCTTTGGATTTGGAAGTTCCCAGATCAAGAAATTCTATGGTTCAGAGGGGATGTGTGCCCCTATGGTTCAGAGAGGGTATGTGCCCCTATAAGTAAATTATAATAGCACTGATGTTAGCTTTGATTCCTCTCCCTTAACATTTATCCTTTTTTTTTTTTTGCACAATGTAAGGTAAATCAACAGCGATTACAAAATAAATGCTATTAGCATAAATGTAGCTCAAGTTAACACTGAGATGAATGAACAGTAAGAAAGTGAATGCTTAAAGAGAACACTTCCCTCCAACTCCAACAGAGCTGTGAGTTCTCTTGTATGTTGGGAAGTGTCTCATGTTTCACTGGGATTTATGAAGGGTTTGCCCATTCATTTACTTTCTTGATTTCCTGAAATCAAGACTATCTCTATTTAGGAGGTAAATATGTATTCTCCTTAGAGTCATAACCGTGTATTTCCATTAATCTCCAAAACTTATTATATCAATTCTCCCTTTCTCTGTATGTTCTAAGGCATCATATACCTTTAAGAGCTCTAGAATTAATTCAGTTATTCAACAAACATTTTGGGGCACCTTCTCTGTGCCAGATATTGTGCTAAGCACTAACAATACAAAGCTGCTCAAGGCACACTCCCATGTGTGTGGGTCTGGTAGGGGGAAACAAACTGGTTACAGATGAAATGATAGTCATGTATAGGGTTCAGGAGAGGTTCCAAAAAGATCTTATTAGCTCTTCCTGGGGAAGCCTGGCAAGGCTTCAAAGGGGATGCGAAGCTTACACTAAGTAGTGCAACATGAGCAGACATTCACCAGCAAATGGCATTAGAAATTGAAGTTGCAGGGAGAACATTCTAGACAAAAGGAGCACAGGCACAGGGTTATAAAGCAGATTACCTCTGAAGAATTGGGAATAGTTCAGTGGGACTAATAGAAAGGGGATAGGGTGGTGGGCTGGATCAGACAATGTCCTTCTCTGAAGTTTGGACTTTCTACGGCCATACTACCCTCAACGAGCCCGATCTCATCTGATCTCAGAAGCTAAGCTGAGTCAGGCCTGATTAGTACTTGGATGGGAGATGAGTGACAAAGGATGGAGTACATGAAGCTTGGACTTTGTACTGTAATGGAATGCCACTGAAAAGTTCTAAAAGCAGATTTGTTTTAGTTTGATCCCTATGGCCGCAGTGTAAAGGGTAGACTGGACAGGAGTGAGACAAGGAGCAATGAGGCTATTTCGGAAGAGAACTGATCTGAGCAAGAAAAAGAGCAACAGTGAAGTTCCCAAGGAGAGGACTAATAAGGGAGAGGGCTGAGGAGAGAGAGAACAAATGCCTGAACCCAAACACTAACATGACTTAATCATTCATTGGAATGAACACAGGGATGGCAAATAAAGAAGTAAAAAATGACAAAAATTACCCAAGTTTCTGGTAATGGCATTGACCAAGATAAGAAATAGAGGAAGCTGAGGGGGTGAGCGGTGGGAGCATCGTGGGGATGATGGATGGAGGAATAATTAACTCTGTTTTCAAGATTCTGAATTGGAAGTGAGATATCCAAATGAAGATGTTCACCAGGGCATTGATTATGTGACCTGGAGCTCAGGATGGAGGAAACTGCATCAAGAGCACATACAGAAAGATATATTCACTTTGGACAAAAGATGGGATATTACTTGAGGATATGGAAGGAAGTAAAAGTGGATATAGATATATACACATTTTTAAATATGGAAACAGGAAGTTGAATGATTCATATTTGATGGCCATAATTATTTCTATGAAGTAGAATTTTGGTCATCCACTTAGAAAGGGCGGGAATTGGTCTTGGGTGGTGCTTAAGACACTTAAGTGGTGAAAGTTTGAACAATGAGAAAGGCAGCCAATAAACAGACATTTAAAACTAATGTTAAGGGGTGCCTGGGTGGCTCAGTCGTTAAGCGTCTGCCTTCGGCTCAGGTCATGATCCCAGGGTCCTGGGATCGAGTCCCACATCAGGCTCCCTGCTCTGCGGGAAGCCTGCTTCTCCCTCTCCCACTCCCCCTGCTTGTGTTCCTGCTCTCACTATGTCTCTCTCTGTCAAATAAATAAATAAAATCTTTAAAAAAAATAAAAAAATAAAACTAATGTTAACTGTTGCTTAGAATCTGGATAGCTATAAAATATATGACCTCAAGGGGCGCTTGGGTGGCTCAGTCATTAAGCGTCTGCCTTCGGCTCAGGTCATGATCTTAGGGTCCTCGGATCGAGCCCCTCATCGGGCTCCCTGCTCAGTGGGAAGCCTGTTTCTCCCTCTCCCACTCCCCCTGCTTGTATTCCCTCTCTCACTGTCAGATAAATAAATAAAGTCTTAAAAAAAAAAGATATATGACCTCAAAATTAAAATATTTGACATATTAATAATTTTGCTTTTTTACAAACATTTAAATGCTTATAACAGACCATATACTGCACTAAGAGCATCATAAATGTGATCCTGTTTATTCCTTAGAAATAACTGTGTGAGTGCAGGGGGTGGTTATTCCTCTTTTACAGATGTGGAAATTAAAGTTCAAAGAAGTGAAATGACTTGTTCAGTTCGCACAGTTAGTAAGTGGAAGTCTTGAACCCAGGTCTCCTGATTTCGAATTTAGTGCTCCTTATAATTTATTTCTTCATCCCAAAGGGGAAAACGGAAGTCGGAAATTGCAGGAGATCTCTATGTAAGGTTCTTAGGCTTCTTCTGGGGTTGACCCTTTTTGGGCATAACCTAAGAGGACCTCAAACTAAAGACAGCCAAAACTGAGTTCATTTTTTTCCCTTGTAACCAATTTTTCCTCATGACTTTACAATCTCTATTGATCACCATTTCCCAGTCATCAAAGATGGAAAACATAGTCACCTTAGATTCTTCTCTCATCTAATGCCTACACAGAATTCTTGTAATGAGTAAATGGAATCGCACAGATACAGCACCTGGTACAGCATCACACATATACAAGTCATTCAGGGACTGACAGCTGTTACCATTCCTACTGCCACAGGCATCCTCTGCTCCAGCCAAACTGGATTGTTGTAGTAGGCTGAAAAATGAGCTGCCAAAAGATGTCCATGTCCTAATCCCTAGAACCCATGAACATTACCTTATATGGCAAAAAGGGGGAACAAATTTTTGCAGGTATGATTAATGATTTTGAGATGGAGAGGTTATCCTGGATTATCCAGGTAGACCCTACATAGAACCACATGTATCCTTATAAAAGAGAAGGAGAGGGAAACTTGAACACAGACAAAGATGACGATGTGACCACCTAATGGCCATAAGCCAAGGAATGCCAGCAGCCCTAAGAAATTGGAAGAGGCAAAGAATGGAACTTCCCCTAGAGCCTCCAGAAGAAATCTGGATCTGCCTACACCTTGATGTCACCCAATGACATTGATTTTGGACTTCTGGCCTCTCGTGAAAGAATAGATTTCTAATGTTTTAGGCCACCAAATTTGTGGTAATTTGTTACAGCAGCCCTATGAAACTAATAGTTACATTCTCCAAACACACCTCATTCTTTTCCCTCTTCATTATTTCCTGCACTTCAGGAAACAGAAATCAGATGACTTATTCTCTTTTAAATTTTGAATAATTCCTTCAAGGTTAATCTCTAAGAGTATTTCTTTTTTCTTTTCTTTTTCTTTTTTTTTTGTCAGAGAGAGAGAGAGCGCATGTGCACGCACAAGCAGGGGGAGCGGCAGGCCAAGGGAGAAGCCGACTCTCCGCTGAGCAAGAAGTCCCATGCAGGACTCAGTCCCAGGACCCTGGGATCACGACCTGAGCCAAAGGCAGACACTTAACCCTAACTGACTAAGTCACTCAGGGGTCCCACTCTCTAAAAGTATTTCATCCATAAAGACTTTCCAACTCCTTTAATCTGATATGACCTTTCTTTCTTGAGCAAATCCCATCATGTTTTTGCACTTGTGTTTTTCTGACATCGTAAATGTTTGTAAACAATTTGTCCTTACATGGGTTTAAGTTCTTTAGGAATTCATTTGTATTAATATTATGGTTTTTACACTCTCTGCACTGCAATGCCTTACTCAGTGTTCTTCACCTAGTAGGTATCAAAAAAAAAAATTCTTTTGCTACCTACCTCTACTATCTACGCAAGTGCTCAATTACACAGTTATTCATGTATCCTGAAGCAGCACTATTACAGTAGCCATGAGCCACATGTGACCATTTGAATTTAAATTAATCAAAATTAAATAAAATTTAAAATGCAGTTCCTCAGTTGTAGTAGCCACATTTCAAGTGTTCAGTGCCCACATATTAGACATCACAGATATAAAACATTTTCGTCATCACAGCAAGTTCTATAGGACAGAACTGCTTTACAATGGCAATCAGGATATAACCAAGTAAACAGGAAGTTTCCTAGGGCACATGGTAACAATAGGAATACAGAAACTAGAAATAATTTTTCTTCAAAATGTAAAAATGTCAATTTTCCTAAGATTATTTTATCAAGTCAGTATAATCCCAATCAAAATTCCAATAGTATGTCTGTTGGAACTTAGTAAGCTGATTCTAATAGTCACCTAGAAGAGAAAATGTACAGGAAAATCTTTAAAAAAATAAAAATAAAAGAACTATGAGGGGAAAGGAGTTGCCCTTCCAGATAGCAAAACATAATACAAAGTTAGAGTAATTAACACATGGCAGCAGTAATACAGAAGTAGACATACAGATCAGTGAAATAGAATAGCAAGTTTGAAAACAAACCTATGTATGTATGGGGCTTTAATTTACGATAAAAGTGGCATTTAAATTAGCAGGAAAGGGCAGAAAATTCAAGTAGTACCAACACAACAGGAAAACATTCTCAAACCAGAAAAAAAAAAAAAGATCCCAGGTAATTTGAGAAGACAAATGTAAAAAGCAAAACTATAAATTTATTAGAAGAAAATATAGAAAATTTTGCTTATAACGTCAGCATTGAAAAGATCTTCTCAAGCAAGACATAAAATGATAAAACCATGGAGAGACATCCCGTGTTCCTAAATTGGAAGATTTAATATTGTTAAGATGTCAATACTACCCAAAGATATCTATAGATGGGGTACAATCACTGTGAAAATCCTAGTGACTTTTTTTGGAGCAGAAATAGAAAATCCATTCATAAATTCACACGGAATTTCAAAGGCTCCCCAAATGCCAAAATAATCTTGAAAAAGAAAAACAGATTTGGAGGCCTTTGGATACTCACACTTTGGATTTCAAAAATTATTACAAAGCTACAGCAATCAAAGCATGTTGTACTGGTGTAAAGACAGACATATAGGCCAAGGAATAGAATGGAGTGCCCAGAAATATTCACCAATATGACCAAGTGATTTTCAACAAGGGTGTCCAGAGCATTCATGGAGAAAAGAAAATCTTTCAACAAATGGTGTTGAAAAAACTGAATATCTGCATATAAAAGAATGAGGTTGGATCCTTACACCACATACAAAAATTACTCAAAATGGATTGAAGAGGGGCAGCTGGCTGGCTCAGTCAGTAGAGCATGCAGCTCTTGATCTCAGGGTTGTTGAGTTCAAACCCCATGATCAGGGTAGAGTTTACTTAAAAAATAAATAAATAAATAAGAAAATAGAAAAGCTAAAAAAAAAAAAAAAAGGATTGAAGACCTAAACATAAGAGCTAAAACCACAAAACTCACAGAAGAAAACATAAGGGGAAGCTCATGACATTGGATTTGGCAAGAATTTCTTGGATATGACATCAAAACAGAGGCAACAGAAGAAAAAATAAATTGGACTTTATCAAAACTAAAATTGTGCATCAAAGAATACTACCAAGAGAGTGAATAAACAACCCATGAAATAAGAGAAAATATTTGCAAGTCATTATATCTGATAAGAGATTAATATCTAGAATATATAAAGAACTTCTACAATTCAACAACAACAAAACAAACAACCTGATTAAAAACCGGGCGAAGGACTTGAATAGGCATTTCTCCAAAGAATATACACAAATGGCCAAATAAGCAAATGAAAAGATTCTCAACATCACTAATTATTAAGGAAATGCAAATCAAAACCACAATGAGATATTACTTCATACCCATTAGGATGGCTATTATTTTTTTAAAAACCAAACAGAAAATAAAAGTATTGGAGGGGCACCTGGGTGTCTCAGTCGGTTAAATGTCTACCTTTGGCTCAGGTCATGATCACAGGTCCTGGGATCGAGCCCTGCTTTGGGCTCCCTGCACAGCAGGGAGTCTGCTTTCCCCTATCCCTCTGACCCTCCACCCCCGCCCTCATGCTCTCTCTCAAATAAATAAATAAAATCTTAAAAAAAAGAAAGAAAGAAAGAAAAAATGGAAAAGTCCAGGGGATGACATGGAGAAACTGGAACTCTTAGCATTACTGGTGGGAATGTAGAATGGTACAGCTGCTATGGAAAATAGTATGGGGGCACCTGGGTGGCTCAGTCAGTTAAGCATCTGACGTTGGCTCAGGTCATGATCTCAGGGTCCTGGGATAGCCCTGTGTCCATCAGGCTCTGCTCGAGTCTGCTTGTCTCTCTCCCTCTGCCCCTCCCCCTGCTTGTGGTCTCCCTCTCTCTCTCATATAAATAAATAAAATCTTTTAAAAAATGAAAATAGTATGGCAGTTCCTCATAAAATTAAAGATAGAATAACCATATGATCCAGCAATTCCACTTCTAGGTATATACCCGAAAGAACCGAAAGCAGAAACTAGAACAGATATTTGTACACTCATGTCAATAGCAGTATAATTCACAATAGCCAAAAGGTAGAAGCAACCCAAATGTCCGTTAATGGATGAATGGATAAACAAATGTAACATACACAATGTAATATTATTTAGTCATTATAGGAAGGAAATTCTGACACATGCTACAACATGTATGAACCTTGAGGACACTATGCTAAGTGAATTAAAGCCCAGTCACAAAAGAGTAACTACTGTATGATTTCACTTATATGAGGTACTTAGTCAAAGTTATAGAGGCAAAAAGTAGGATGGTGGTTACCAGGGGCTAGGGAGAGAGATGGGGAGTTATTTAAAAGATATGAAGCTTCAGTTTGGGAAAATGAAAAAGTTCTGGAGATTGATCATGGTGATGGTTGTACAATGGGAGTGAACTTAATGCTACTGAACTGTAGATTAAAAATAGTTAAAATGATAAATAACTTTTATGTTATATATATTTTACCACAATTTAAAAATTGTGGCATTTTTCTTAAAGTGACATTTTTTCTTAAAGATAATTTTCTTTTCTTTTTTTTAAAAGATTTTATTTATTTGACAGAGAGACACAGTGAGAGAGGGAACACAAGCAGGGGGAGTGGGAGAGGGAGAAGCAGGCTTCCCGCGGAGCAAGGAGCCTGATGCGGGACTCGATCCCAGGACCCTGGGATCATGACCTGAGCCGAAGGCAGACGCTTAACTGACTAAGCCACCCAGGCGCCCCAAAGATAATTTTCTTAAAGATAATTTTTAAAAAGATGATTTGGTGGCGCCTGGGTGGCTCAGTCAGTTGAGTGTCCAGCTTTTGGTTTTGGCATAGGTTATGATCTCATGGGTTGTGAGATCAAGTCCCATGTCAGGCTCCATGCTCAGTGGGGAGTCTGCTTGAGATTCTCTCTCTCCATCTCCCTTTGTCCTACCCACCCTGTGCTCACTCTCTCTCATTCTGATAAATAAAAATAAATCTTTTTTAAAAATTAATAAATAAACTTAAAAAACAAAAAAGGAAAAGAATGTAAGACACAATTACAAGCCACATACATAACTTTAAATTTTCTAGTAGATATATTTTAAAAGTAAAAAGAAAAAAACAAAGTAAAAAGAAACATGAAATTAAGAATTGTAATCATTGCTTTTATTTAATTCAACATATCAAAAATATTATTTCAATATGTAATCAATGTAAAAATTATTGGGATATTTTACATTCTTTTCATTTTATACTATATCTTCACAATCCAGTCTATATTTTACACTTACAGGACATCTCAACTCAAATTAGCCACATTTTAAGTGCTTAATAGCCATGTGTATTTAGTGGCTACCATATCAGACAGCCTATCTTGTGTGTGTGTGTGTGTGTGTGTGCACGTGCATGTGTGTATTTTAAATGCAAAGTCAAAGGTATGGAACATCTTTATGGGTAGTTTTTGAATTATCTATGAGAATGTATTCATGTGTAACTTATATAAAGTTATATTAAAAATATGAAGTTCCATATTAATTTGCTTATTAATTCTGTTAAAATTTGTCTTTTTTATTACTTGATATGTTTATAAACAACATGCTTATTTCTTCTTTTTGCTTTCCTTTATTTCAATATGATGAAAGTTTCATTATGAAACTATTTTTGTTTGTAAACTAGAAAGGTAATAAAGGAACATAAAACAGACTGCATACAAAATAAAGAATGTAAACATAACCTTCATAATTTTTCATATTTATTACATGGTAGAATTATAATATTTTGGATATATTAATAAATAATGGGTATTATTAAAATTTTAAAAAGAACATTTAAAAACTTCAAGTTTATTTGGCTTACCTTTATAAATTATAATATTCTAAAATATTATTAGATACTTTTCAATAGAAGAATATTAGGTGCTTTCCTACTTTCAAATGCCTTAGTAATTAATTCTGTGGTAGCTAAAGACAGACATACATAACACACATGAACAGGGGCGCCTCGCTGGCTCAGTCAGTAGAGCATGTGACTCTTGATTTCAGGGTCATGAGTTCAAGCCCCAAGTTGGGGGTAGAGTTTACTTAAAAAAACACATGCATATAAACACACTCAAGCACATACTTGAAGTAATTATAAAAATGAAAAAGTTGGGGGCACCTGGGTGGCTCAGTCAGTTAAGCATCTGCCTTCAGCTCAGGTCATGATCCCAGGGACCTGGGATGGAGCCCTGCATCAGGCTCTCTGCTCAGCAGGGAGTTTGCCTCTCCCTCTCCCTCTGCCTGACGCTCCCCCTGCTTGTACACTCTCTCGCTCTCTCTTTCTCTGTCAAATAAATAAATAAAATCTTCTAAAAAAATGAAAAAGTTGTTTCTTGGTTTGTGGCATGTAGGAGGAAACCTACAGGCAATGACATGATGGTGTTATTAGATGTACTAAACTTGACATGGGTTTGCTGATTCTTCAAAAAAGAGATGAAGAGATAATAGATACAGAATTGGAAATGTGATACCTTGCTTCTTAAAGATTTGCTATGTAGGTCAGTTGCTTGAATCTGAGTCTCTGTAAAGTGCTTTAGCAGGTGTCAAAAGGAATCTAGTATAACTGTAAGTACAGAGATGACTATAGAGATAGGTCCCATAAAACGAACAGAAAAAGTCCACTCTGGTATGAAGAGTGTCTCACATGGAAGGTCTCTATAGGTGTGATTTCCAAATCTCAGTCCATAACTGCCTAATTTCACTAGCAGGAAGGACAGGGTGAAGTAGACAGCACTTAGGGGCTCTGCTCCCAAGCCCCAATAGCTCTTCCATACAAGGTGAAGGCAGATGGCAAAGTTACATTCACTCAGAAGACAGATTTTCACTTTAAACTGGCCCTGAGTTCACTTGAGGAGAAAAAGAAAAAAAGAAAACGAAAACCTCAAAGGAGAACTAGTTGGATGTTGAGAGGAAGGATAAGTTTTATATTAGGGGCAGACACCTGAACTTAATTTTTAAAAAAATTTTTAAGTAACTTCTACACCCAGCATGGGGCTCAAACGTACAACCCCAAGATCAAGAGTCACATGCTTCACCAACTGAGCCAGCCAGGCACTCCCTAAAATTAATTTTTATTTTACTTTTCCAGCAAATGGTGAAACATTTTCAGTTTCTAACACAAAATAAAAATAACCATACCTCTATTTCTGATCTACTTTTATTTTTTAATATATTTGAATCCTTTCAGAATTTTCTATGGCATCAGTTTAGTTCACATCTAGTTATTTAATTGCCTGCTTCCATGTATTGGGTTTAATTTATCTAATTTTTTTAAAGATTTCATTTATTTATTTGACAGAGAGAGACACAGTGAGAGAGGGAACACAAGCAGGGGGAGTGGGAGAGGGAGAGGCAGGCTTCCTGCGGAGCAGGGAGCCCAATGTGGGATTCGATCCCAGAACCCCGGGATCATGACCTGAGCTGAAGGCAGATGCTTAATGACTGAGCCACCCAGGCACCCCTACTTTATCTATTTTAATAACTATCCCCCCTAGAAGGCAACCATTGTTATCAGTTTCTTGTACACCCTTCCAGAAACTGTTGTTTTCATTTTGAAATCTACTGCACCACAAACTGTTCTAAAATTCCCAATATCATTCTCTTCTAATTGTTTTACTAAAACTGGACCAGGCCTGTCCACAGTAAGAGTACATGAGGAAGTGGAGGGCTGTGACCAAGTAACAGACCTATCTGCAGGGTCACTCCTGGTCTCATATCATATGAAGGTGGGCTTTCTTCCCATTGCCTCCAGTTATCTTTCCCCATCTAGACGCCACATGTTTTCCTCCTGACTAAAGGAAATGAGAGAGAACGAGGAAAGCAGAGATTCAAGGGACCGTGGTTAAGTGCTGCGCTGGTGATGGGAGCACTAGGAAGGCACGACAGGGATGGACAAGGTAGTAAAGAACACAGATGTGTAAACAATGAAAACTAACCAACATCTAATACAGGTAGATGAAGTAAGGGCTAAATAAATGTACAAGCAGTATGCTCTAGGAATGTGGAGGGAAAAGAAGAATAGGGGGAAGGACTTCATAAATTAGCCCATGGCTGGTTGAGCATGTCTGACAAGCTTCTTCTCAAACTGCACACGTTTTCCCTGACTCATGAAAACTCAGGGCTGGGAGAATGCCAGACCAGTGTGCTGCAGCTCAGTCAGTAGGAAGTCTTTCAGAACCAATATGGAGAGGAAAAACTAAGTTTAGAACTTTGCACACATGCAAAAATGTAAGGAACAATAATAAAAGTCCCACTGAAGCTTACAACTGGTTTTCAGTTGTGAATCAGAGAAAAACACATGAGCATTTTCAAAAGCTTTACTAACCAGGGGTGCCAAGAATTGCTCACCTCCAGGGGTTGCCATTTACAGTGTTGTCTATGTTTCAGGTAACCCTGGAATTATGCAGTGCACAATCAACATAATTATGCATGGCAACCCTGCTAGGGCAAACATCAGTTTTTTGACTACCACTTTCTAAGTTTCCCCATCACTAAATTTTTATGAGTTACAGGGTATTCCTTTTGGCTAACATTTCCTATGACAAGAAAAAACAAACATTTAAAATGTTATGAACATATTTTCTTAAAAACCCAAGGTTGTTGAGTATAAACTGCAGTGTAGCTATGCTACAGAATATGGCTAAATTATATACCTAAAGTATGACATACTGTACATTTTTTCCAACCTATAAAGATTTTCCATGATGGGGTAAGGGCTGCTCAGTTTCAAATTAAACACCATTTCTTTAGAATATTATTTAGAGTGGAATAGTATTATTGTTGCAGGGCATCTGGCCCATTTTTACTCTGAGGCTTTCAGAATTTAATGAGTAAAAGTTGAAAGTTTCTCCTTATTTTAGAAGAATTTTTCTGATTTTTCCCCAGTATCTCTCTTTTCACGGCCATTTCTAATTCAGCAATGTACAGACAACCACCAATTTGGAAAACAACATGACAGTGGGTCATATAAAAGATGAGATGTGAAACTGATTTTTGTGAGTGTTTAAAGTTATGCCACTATTGTTCCTAACTCCTGATTCTAATATTCCTGATTAGGAAGTATCTAGGTGAAATCAAGAAATATTTATCATCAGTAGATATGGCTGTGTTTTGTTCTTTTTGTGCTTTGCATTAATTGTTGAGGATGCAGGAACCAATTTTTTAAGTGTTTTTTTTTTAAGTTCGTGGGTATTGAGCTAATTCCTGGTGGTTTTTAGAATTTAGCCACATGTTCCCTTTTTGTGGAAATATTTACGCTGGGGATTTCCACTAAGGGAATCAGAGTTAATTGAGCTCTTTTCTGGGGGATAAAGCAGCTGAGGCCATATTTCTATTAGCGTCTTTTTTTTTCTTGCCCTACTCTAAGAGAGTGTTTCCATACACATAAGACTTAATCTAACAGGTTCTCATGGAATATTACATATATAAAATAAGATCATGTATTTGAAAATGTTTGGCACCATATCTGGTACATGTTAATCACTCATTACAAATTGGTTGTATCTAGTTGAACATTACCTGATTTTGGTGAATATGTGGTTGCTATAAATGAAGTGTGCCCTGAGCTGGCCAAGGGATTTTTAAAAAAATCTAACTTATCTTGGGGTATGAAAAGTATAAAATATCTCTCAAAGATAAGCCAGGTTACATATTTGATAACAAAGCCTTTCATTTCAAATTTCAGCTACAAACGTCTGGTGTTCCTGTAAATGTAACAGTGGAAGATGAACTACATATGCTTGAAAATGCTTGACTTAAAATGAAGAAGGAAAAGAGGGACACAGAACCTAGAGACACTCTAAATTGAAATGCATACAAACAGACATCCTCTCAAGTCCCACCCAAGAAGCAATGAATAAGCTTGAAAAATTATTCATCTGGTTTTTCATGGTATAGTGCAAAGACTCAGAACTTGGGTGCTGGGTTCCATCACTGACTTGCAAGTTTCCATCACAGTAAAAAAAAAGGGAGGGGGATAATATTTGCCATGTACCAAACAGTGATGCTTTGAGGATTAATGACATAATGTCTGTAAAGAGGTTGGAGCTCCTTGGAAAAAAGACACTACATAAATATAAAGTAGTATTAATATTTAGGCTTAGTCCACAATGTAAGACCTGCTTTCTTTGGCTCATGAGGTCATCAGCAGTTTTGTAAGGTGTACTCAAACACCCACAGAGGAGCCTTGTTAGCTTCCTCGTAAGTGGACTGTAAAGCTAATCTGACCCACCTGGTCAGAGCAGTCACGGAGGCTGGGTTCCCTTTTCATGGCCTCCGAGAAGCTACAGATGGAGAGTGCTTGGCTCTCTAAAGGAATGAAACATGGCCATGAGAGCACTTCAACAGCATTTAGGGCTTCTCAGGAATGCAGTGGGAGTTTGGGAATGTTTTGACTTAGAATTAAACAAAAGCGCAGTCATATCATATCTTGATTTAGAAGAAAGGCTAAATTCGCCTTTCTCAGACAACGAAAATTTGGAATAAGAGTAGGAATGAGAAAGCTACTTCTTGGAATGGTTAGTTTATATCTTTAAAGGATTTGGAGGCAAACTTGGGTTTTTTTGTCCTGGGAACATTTTAGTCTCCAGGGGTTGTAGTCTCTTTGATGGCTATATCCTGACTCCTCATCACGGCTTCATCTCTGTGAAACGGTTATCAAGGGCAATCTTGCAGAAGTTTCAGTTCTAAAGTTTCAAAGGACAATCAATTCAATGTAGATATTGCCTTGCAAAGTCTTGTGGTATAACTGAATGACATCAATGTAATTGTGATGAAACATTTGCATTTCTCAGTTTTAAAAGATAAAATTAATTTTGATTCAAGGGCCTTAGGCATCAGAAACCACCATCTTCAAAATGTGAGGTTCATGAACTTATAATCATTAGTGCTTAATAGTGATTTTGAGGCTGTGTCCATAACACCAAAACATTTGAAAAAATGTGAAGGAATTTTTAAAAAAAATCTAGATGTTTTGTTTTACATTGATCTAGATTGGATGTTTTTAAGAAATGAATTTGGCTTCTTGTCCACTGATTGCTATGGTATTTCAAACTGATTAATATTGATAATATATGCTTTGTTAGGGGAAAGGGAACAAAAATGTTATAGCCTTCTCAACCTGTAGTCAAATCTACGCTAACTAGAAAGCATTTTCTAAATAAAATATTGACCTTAGTTCTTCTTCCCGTCCTTTAATGAAGAGTTCAGTCTTAGCACCAGTGTTAGGTGTAGCAGAGCAAGATAGGCACCCTGACCAGGGTGAGGAGGGCATTGCATCTACATGGGAAAAAGGCCCAGCGCAGGAGGGTCAGAGCCCTACGGGGTAAGATGGGTATCTATATGTGTGCAGGAGAAGGTGATGAGGATGGGAGTTTGGTTACGTTTCAGAGGACTGATAAAGTCAGTATGTTAAGCATAATGGGAGCCAGGTTTCTCACTAATGGAGAAAGAAATTACAAATATGGAAGTGAAAAAACTAGAATGATTTCTATAGCTTTGGACTGGAATTCGCAGTATAGCTGTGAACTCATAGATTTCCATAAAGAGACACAAATATAGATGTATATGTGTGTATGTGGATGTGTGCACGTGTTCATACACATATTTTCCAGCTCATCCACTGAGAGAGACCATGTCTTGGCTACTAAATGAAACCAATAAAAAAACAAGTGTCCTGGGAGAAATGGCTGATTCCAGGACTGGTACAGGGAAAGTACAAGATGAGCCTGAAACAAGGTGATGTACCAGCATGTAAGGAAGTACTCAAAGAATTGAGGGGGCATGTCAAAGAACACAGAAGCCAGCTTGAAGGGGTTCCCACTGGCAAAATATGAGACAATGAGAGCATCAAAACAAATAAAAATAATGATAGTTATGGATAAAATAGGCACCCATGAGTCTATACTGATATAAATAAATAATGAATGAGAAGTTTGATGAAAAACAGGATAATTTACACACTTTCAAAGAACTTCCCTACAAACTACTTAAAATTACAAAGGGAGGAGAGTAACTACAGTAGAGAAGCCTGGTAGAAACCGCTTTAATCAAGTGACCAAAATAAACATCCATCAGTAATGGACAGATAAAATCATGAGCCATTTGACAGGAAGCAATAAATATGTAACACCACTTCTGTGGTATTCTTGAAAAAGATGCATACCCTGAATCTAAGCATGAGGAAACATCAGACAAACCCAAACTGAAGGACTGGCCCAGTCTATAAAAACATGTCAAGTTGCACAATGTATAGACTTGTTGAATTATTATGTTGTACACCTGAAATTAATATAACATTGTGTGCCAACTATACTTTAATAAAAACAAATACACATACGCAAAAACATGTCAAGGTCATGAAAACCAAGGAAAGACTGAGCAACAGCTCAAAGCTAAAGGAAGCTAAAGAAATTTAATAACTAAATATAACATGTGATGTAACCTGGATCCTTTTGCTATCGTTGACATTATTAGGACAATTGACAAAACTTGAATAGACTTTGAGGGTTGGATAATAGTAATGTACCAGAATTAATTTCCTGATTTTCATGGTTGTATTGTGATTATGTAGGAGACCGTCCATGTTTCTAGGCATTGCATACTACAGTATTTCAGAAGTGATAAAGCAACTGGTTAGGAAATCATTTGTGTTGTACTTAACGGTTTTTCTGTGAGTTACAGGTTGTTTCAACATAAAATAAATTATACGAAAGACTATTTTAGAGAAAAGACTGTATATTTTGGTTTTCCTGTTGATACATGTGTTCCATATAAAAATATAATTATTTATATAAATTATATAGAGACAAATATTGTGGAAACTGAAGACATTTATTCTGTTCAACTTATCTAGTAATTATTTTTAAATGTGTCCATATGTAAGTGAGGTGTCAGTAAGCTTGGCTTGTTCTCAAAACAGAAAGAAATCTAGAGAAGCTGGAGACAAAGGAGTGAGGGGAAACTGGCAGGAGCTGAAGCTGGTGCCTTAGGCTAGAGCAGATCAGGAATCACCGTGAAGACTATGGAAAGTGAAGTGACATAAACAGATTCATATCTTTAAAAGAAGATTCTGGAGGCTTTTTGTCAAACTATGCAAGGGCAAAAATGAAAACAGGGAGACACTGCATGGGTACTATTTACTTGAGCTAGAATGGTAGCAATGAGTGAGAAGTGGTCAGATTTGAAATATATTTTGAAAGGAGAGCTCACTGGACTTGCTGATGGACTAGATGTGGTTATAAGGGAGAAGAGCCAAGGATGGCTGCTAGGACCTTAGAGCAACTGGGTAATGATGGTTTCATTTACTGAGATGGGAAAGACTGAGGACGTGACTAGTAACAGGAAAATAATATGAATTGAGGAACAGTGGGGAAGAATGACTGGTTAAAGCATGTTAAAGAGAACAGATAACAGGGAAGTGGACAGAGCAAACATGGACAGTTCTCTTGTGAGATGGGTATGATTTGTGTCAATGGAAAGAAGAAAGGCATTCCAGGCAAGAGAAAAGTATATTTGTTAAGATATGGAGGCAGAAATGAACTTGGCTTGTTCCTGACAGTGAGAAAACTGACCTAACTCAAGGAAGGGGAACATGTTGGGTAATAGTGAGAAATAGGACAGGTAACATGGAGCCAGATCATGAGTAACCTGAAAGCCAGGTTGAGGTGTTTAAACTTGATGTAGTAGGAATAGAAGTCATGAGATATTTTAATGATGAAGGTTATAAAGAAGATCAGATTGGTAGTGGTATGAGGGATAGTGCAGGAGGCTGTGGGAGAGCCTGGAGGCTGTGGCAGCAATTCAAACGCCAGAGAAAGAAGGCCTGGACTCAAGTTTTGGCAGTAAAATCAGACTGAAAGGGAAAGCTTGGGGAACTTTCGATACCTGACTAAATAAGGAGAATGATTTCAAGATTCTGAACTTAAGACATTGAGAGAATAAAGTTGATGCTGGAAGGCAGGGAAACTGGGTAGGAAAACTCATTCTGGGTGTGAAAAGGGGAAGGCAGTGGTGAATAAAAAGATGAGCACATTGGACTTGACAAATTGGGACATCAAAGCGGAAATTCCCATTAGAAAGTGATAGATATAGAACTGGAGCTCTGAGGCAAGAGTCCTCAAGATAAGCCATTTGGGAGTGGATGTGATGCGTGAAGCCCATAGATGGGATGATCTATGGGCTTTCCTCCAAAGGAAAGTATGTAGAGCTTGAAGTGTCTATGGTCAAAGACAGTGGAGATGTTGGATTTTGCCTGCAATTGGAGGTGGGGGGAGGAACAAAAGTGACAGAGAAGTGGGTGACAGGTCAGATAGATGGAAAAAGAATGAGAACAGAATAGTATCATAGAAATAAGAAGGAACAGGGGTGGCTGGGTGGCTCAGTCATTAAGCATCTGCCTTCGGCTCAGGTCATGATCCCAGGGTCCTGGGATCGAGCCCTACGTCGGGCTCCCTGCTCTGCGGGAAGCCTGCTTCTCTCTCTCCCACTCCCCCTGCTTGTGTTCCCTCTCTCACCGTGTCTCTCTCCCTCAAATAAATAAATAAAAATCTTAAAAAAAAAAAAGAAATAAGAAGGAACATTTAAAAAATAGTATATAGTTAACATCATAAAATAGGTCAAGAAGAATGAAAAAAGGAGTAAAGATTGTGAGATCTATTCATTAAAAAGTCATTGTTTATTCTGAAGAGAATAGCTAGGAAAGTGAAGATGAGTGAAGGGACCAGCTTTCTGAGCCAAAGAACAAGTGAGGAAAGTGCAGTAAATGGAAAGCATCTTGTGAGGTACGCCTGGCTGGCTCAGTTGGTTAAGCATCCAACTCTTGATTTCAGCTGAGGTCATGATCTCAGGGTTGTGAGATTGGGCTCCATGCTCAGCATAGAATCTGCTTGAGACTCTCTCTCTTCGTCTCCCTCTGCCCCTCCCCTGTGCTCACTCACTCTCTCTAAATAAGTAAAATCTTAAAAAAAGAAAGAAAGAAAGCTTCTTGTGAGAAATTTGGCAAGGAAAGGAAGGAAACAGCATATTAACTAGGGGGGTAATCAGGATCATGTAAAGGCTTTTTTTATGTAATGTCTAGAACAACTTCACTTAAATTTTCTTCCTGTCCTGACTCAGAACTTCAAAGTCTTCCTTTTGAACAAATTCAGGGATTATGACACAAAGCATCCAAAACCAAGTGGAGGAATTTGATCTCTCTGTGCATTCTTATAAAGTAATAGGAAATATCTTTCTGGACTTTCAGACTATCTTCTACCAATACTTTATCCCTATATTGAGACTACAGTGTTCTGACAAGCTCTGAAAAGATACAGTAAGAGTGAGAAGTTTTAAAACATGAAAATATTTTCAGATATCATTATTATATCCAGTGGCCTTCTACCCAGCTGAGGTAGTGCTCGCTTCGGCAGCACATATACTACCTAGCTGAGGTATTTATTTCCAAGTGGAAGACTAGGAGTTTATGTTCTCTTCCTGAGACAGTTTAGACTTAAATTCTTTAAATATAATTTTTTAATATTTTTATAGTATTATAAAGTGTTTTTCATGTTTAAATTGTTAAGCAATACTTTACCAATTCTTAGAATTCCTATATAAAGCAAGTAATATTATATTTATTCTTCAGACAAAAATACTTAAAGAAAAAATGCATTGCATGTCCTTTAAATTAATTCTTGACATCTATTTTTTAGAAACATATTTACTGACTTCTGGGTAGAGATGGTAGATTGACATACACATTTATTTAGTTTCCTAAACTCCAAATGAGCGGAAACCCCAAATGACAGGAAGAATAAGAGGGAAGAAAAAAAGCATTGAAATTTTGGAAGCTGGAAAGCAGATTACATGAGAGGTAACTAAGAGCTGGTAACTTAAACCAGCAGTGGAGCAAACCAAGGACCACCCAAATGAACATTAGTCTAAGGAATTTCCAGCATCATATACTTTTGGAAGTAGGGATTAAGAGGATGGGTAGAGGAGCTAAAATAAGATCAACTTAAAGACATTTATGAAGCAGCTGAAACCTTCAGATCCCTTCTTCAACTTTGTAGAACCAAACAGTTGCTCCTTGCCCACCAGGGTACAAAATCATAAGTTTATTCTCTGGAGATGGTGATAGTCTTTGGATAGTGGGATACAAAGCACCGTTGAGGGAAGGTTATGAGGAATTAAGTAAAAGTATGCATACTGAATGCAGAGACCCTCAGGCCTCCATCTCTATTTGGCTCCCAAAATACTGGTGGCCAAAGATTCTGAGGAAACTGACCAAGAGGAAAAATTTTTATTCTTATTTTTTAAATGATTTTATTTGTTTATTTATTTATTTGAGAGAGAGAGTGCATGAGCAAGAGAGAGCATGAGCAACAGAGAGCATAAGTGAGGGAGAGCATAAGCAAGAGGAGCAGAGGGAGAGGAAGAAGCAGACACAGGGCTCCATCCCAGGACCCTGGGACCATGACCCCACCCAAAGGCACTTAACTGACTAAGACAGCCAGGTGCCCAAAGAGGAAAAAATTTTAAATATAGATATTGAGAATTCCCCTGAAGGCCTGACCAGATCATTCTACAGTGAAGGCCACAATCACAATCATCTCTAATAAGCTCAGGGCTTTCTAGTCCCTCCACTCTTAAATTTGAGCAGACAACCAAGGAACTAGGACTACCAGCCATCTTCAGACTTCTGAGGAAAGATAGAGGAGATGGACTGGAGTAGAGGAGGAAATGGCAAACAAACAGAGGAAACAAACGGACATACAGAGAGAAGAAATCTATTTAGAGATAATCAGTATCCTCTGAGACAAGACACAATTCTTTGAGCACAAACAAGAATAGGATAGTATAAAAAGGAATATTCAGAAAATGACAACAAAAGGCTCTTGGAAACAAACAGTAATATAAATGAAAACTCAATAAAAGAGTAGGATTATATTGAGGAGTTATCCATAAGAGTAAAACAAAAGCAAAAAAATACAAAAAATTAGAGAGAAAACACTTTTTTAAATAGAGTAGTTGTATAGGAGGTCCACTACCTAAATATTAAGAGATCCATAAAGAACAGAGAAATTTGAGGAGACGTAATTTTCTTTTTCTTTAAAGATTTTATTTATTTATTTGACAGAGAGAGACACAGCGAAAGAGGGAACACAAGCAGAGGGAGTGGGAGAGGGAGAAGCAGGCTTCCCGCAGAACAGGGAGCCCGATGCGGGACTCGATCCCAGGACCCTGGGATCATGACCTGAGCTGAAGGCAGATGCTTAAAGACTGAGCCACTCAGGCGCCCCGAGGAGACATAATTTTCATCAAGGAAATAATTCAAGAAAATTTCCCCAAACTGAAGGTGTACCCAAGTTACCAGATTCAAATGGGCCACTGAGTAATAAGAACAAATAATGAATGAAAATAGACCTACATCAGGGTACATTATAAAATTCCAGAAACCTGAGGAAAAATCTTCCAGATAGGAGAAAACAGATGTTATACAAAAAGTCAGAATCAGAATGGCTTGGAAATTCTTAACAGCAACACCAGAACTAGAAGACAAAGGAACAATGCCTCAAAATTCTTATTAAAAATAAATGTCTTCCTAGATTTTTATTGCCAGCCAAGCCCTCAATCAAATATAAGGGTAGAATAATGATATTTTTAGGGCATGTATGATCCCAAAAACTTACTTCCCATCACCCCTCTCTGAGAAAGTTACCAGAGGATACACTCCACAAAAATGAGGGAGCACACCAAGAAAGAAACAGGAGTCCTGGGACACCTGGCTGCCTCAGTAGGTACAGCATGCAACTCTTGATCTCAGGGTAGTGAGTTTAAGACCCACATTGGGCATAGAGATTACTTAAAAACAAACAAACAGATCTAACACAGGAAAGGCAAAGAATTCTCCAGAAATTGGTGAAGGGAGATTCCAGGATGAGAGCAAGTTACCAGCCAGAGAACAATCATCCAAATTTGGTCAAAGATGAAGAGCTCCAGAAGAAATTTCTCAGTGAGGATAAAATTATTTCTTCTGAATATCTGAGCGGAGATTTAGACCAGCACTGCACATTAGCTCTTTCTGTGGTGATGGAAATATTCTATATCTGTACTAATATACTAATCAGAGAACTTGAAATGTGGCTAGTGTTTTTGAGGAAACAAATTTATTGTTTTATTTAATTTAAATTAATGTAAATTTTCTTTTTTTCTTTTTTTTTTAAAGATTTTATTTATTTATTTGACAGAGAGAGACACAACGATAGAGGGAACACAAGCAGGGGGAGTGGGAGAGGGAGAAGCAGGCTCCCCGCGGAGCAGGGAGCCTGATGTGGGACTTGATCCCAGGACCCTGGGATCATGACCTGAGCCGAAGGCAGTCGCTTAACCGACTGAGCCACCCAGGCGCCCTAAATTAATGTAAATTTTAATAACCACATGTGGTTAGTGACTACCATATTGGACAGTGCAGTTTAGATAATCAGCAGAAAGTTTGGAGTTCAATTAGAAATAAGTATAGAGAAAACTAAGTAAATGAAAAATAATTATTAACTGCAAGGAAAACAAAAACTTATGCAAGAAAGGAAAAGCAACCATGGCTTACTACATAACTCAGCTCTGTATAGAATTACATAGTTATAATAACATAAACACAAATTACTGACATTACCCAAATTATATACCTCCCAAAGGTGTCTTGTTTAATTTTACCTTCATTTACCAAAAAAGTACGGATATTTTCTCCAGATCAATAATTTTATTTCTCTAATATGTTCTTAATGGCTACATAGTGCTTCATTTTATTGGTTTACGAAAATTTATTGACTCCTTCATGAAGGGACATTTAGGTTATTTCCAACTTGGGACAATTATCAATAGAACTTTAATGATTAACACTGTGATCACTGCTTTTTGAAATTCAACTGTAATGAAGCAAAATTTACATACTATTATACACATTATTGCATCTATATCAAGTGTACATTTTTATGAGCTTTGATAAATGTATATATCTTTGCAACCACCACCACGATCAAGATGGAGAATGTTTCATTATCTTAAAGTTTCCTTATGCCTCTTTTTTTTAAAAAGATTTTATTTATTTATTTGAGAGAGAAAAGGAGAGAGAGAGAGAGAGAGCGCACATGAAAGGGGGAAGGGTCAGAGGGAGAAGCAGACTCCCCGCTGAGCAGGGAGCCCGATGCAGGACTCGATCCCGGGACTCCAGGATCATGACTTGATCCGAAGGCAGTCGCTTAACCAACTGAGCCAACCAGGCACCCTCCTTATGCCTCTTTGCATTAAATCCCCACCCAACTCTGACCCCTAGGCAAACACCAATTTGTTTCCTATCATTTTAGATTAGTTTTGCTTCTAAAATTTCATGTAAATGAAATTATACAGTATATAATCTTACCTGACTTTTCTGATTTTTAAAAATTCATTCACAGTTTTACAAGTACCCATTGTTTGTTCCTTTTTGTTGCTAATAATAATTCATTGTACAAAGGTACCACAATTTGCTGATCCCTTGATCTGAAGATGAGCATTTGGGTTGTTTCCAGTTTGGAACAATCATGAATAAAGCTGTTATGAACATTTGTGTATAAGTCTTTTTGTGATTACATGTTTTCATTTCTCTTGGGTAAATAGCTAGGAATGAAACTGCTGCTCCATATAGTTAAGTATTGGCTTAACTTTATAGGAAAGTGACAAAATATTCTCCAAAGTGTTTGTACCATTTTACATCCATCAGCAATATATGAAAATTCCAAAAGCTTTACATCCTTGACAACACTTAGTATTGTCAATTTTTAATCATTTTAATGAATGTGTGCTAGTATCTCATTCTGGTTTTAATTTGCATCTTTTCATGCATTTATTTGGCCATTGGTACATACTTCTTGTAAGGTGTCTGTTCAAAATCTTGGGACATTTTTTTAAATAGGGTTGTCTTCTTATTACTGAGTTGAAAATAATCTGTATGTATAAAAGTTATATATTCTGAATACAAGTTCTTTGTAAGAGGTATGTATTCAGACTATTTTCTCTCAGTATTGGCTTGCATTATTATTTGTTAACCATGTCTTTGGAAGAAAAGTTTTTAATTTTGATAAAGTCCAATTTATCAACATTTTTTTTCTTTTATGATTAGTGATTTTAGGGAACTAAGAAATTTTTTGCCAAAAATATTTTTCCTTCTCTAATTTTTATAGTTATAGCTCTTACATTTAGGTCTATTTTGAATTACTCTTGTGTGTGGTAAGAGGTAAGGATTAAGGTTCATTTTTCCTACATGGATATCTAGTGTTCTAGTGTCATTTGTTAAAAGACTATCTTTTACCTTAGTGCTTTCATAAACATATCAACTGATAAAATATATGTGGGTATACTTCTGAACTCTGCATTCTGGTCCATATGTTTATCTTCACCACAATGTCACCCTATCTTGTTTAATGTACTTTTACAGTCTTGATATCTGATAGAGTAAGTTCTTCAACTTTGTTCTTTTTCATAAGTTTTATAGAGTTTCTCGGTCCTTTGCATTTCCATTTAAATTTTAGAAGTAGCTTGTCAATTTCTACAAAAGTGGCCTGTGGAATTTTGACTGGGATTTCATTGACTATATAGATCAATTTGGGGGAAAAGTGACCTCTTAATCAAGTCTTCCAGTCCACCAACATGATAAATTTCTGCATTTATTTAGCCCTTCTTTAATTTATCTCAGCAATGTTTTATAGTTTTTATTATACAGGTCTTGGCATTTGTCTTGTTAATTTAGCTCTAAGTATTGTGAATTTTTATGCTACTGTAAATGGTATTTTAAAATTTCACTTTCCAATTTATCATTGATAGTATAGAGAAATAAAATAGATTTTTATGTATTGACCCTATATCCTGTGACCTTGCTAAATTCATGTTTTTAATCCTGGTAGTGTGTTTCTTGTCTATTTCTTAGGATTTTCTATGTATGCAATCATGTCATTTTCAAAGAAATTCAGTTTTATATCTTCCTTTCCAATCTCTATGCCTTTTATTTCTTATTCTTACCTTAATTCACTGACTAGGACCTCTACTATAATGTACAACAGAAGTAGTAAGAGTTGATATCCTGTTTTATGGTCTATCTTAGGTGCAAAGTGTTTAATCTTTCACTATTAAGTATGATGTTACATTTAGGTTCTTCGTAAATGTCTTTTATAAGGTCGAGGAAGTTCCCTTCTATTCCTTATTTTCTAGAAGTTTCTTTTTTTTTTTTAAGATTTTATTTATTTATTTGATAGACAGCGAGAGAGGGAACACAAGCAGGGGGAGTGGGAGAGAGAGAAGCAGGCTTCCTGCTGAGCAGGGAGCCCGATGTGGGACTTGATCCCAGGACTCTGGGATCATGACCTGAGCTGAAGGCAGACGCCTAACAACTGAGCCACCCAGGAGCCCCTAGAAGTTTCTTTTTTAAAAAATTAGAAATGACTACTCAATTTTGTTAAATACTTTTTCTGCATCTATAGAGGTTATCACATAGTTTTTCTCCTCTATTATGTTAATATGGTGAATTACATTGATTCTTAAATCTTAAACCAACCTTGTATTCCCGGGATAAACCCCATTTAGTTATGATACATTATCTTTTCCACATATTGCTTGATTTGACTTGCTAATATTTTGCTAAGGACATTTGCATCAACAGTCATGAGGGATAATAGTCCACAGTTTTCTATTCTTATAATGTATTTGTCTGGTTTTAGTATTAGGATAATGCTGGACTCATAAGAGGAGTTTGAAGACTTCTCCTTTATGCTCTTATTGAGTTTAAGATTAGCATTATTTCTTCCTTAATTGTTTAACAGAATTCACCAATGAAACCCACTAGCCTAGAGTTTCCTTATATGAACGGTTTTAGTAATGACTTCAATTTCTTTAAGCAATATAAGTTTATTAAGTTTATCTATTTCTCCATGCGTCAGCTTGGTAATCTGTGTCTTTCAACAAATGTGTTTATTTTATCTAAGTTGAAAAATTTATCAAAATACAGTTTTCATAATATTTCTTTACTATGTTTTTAATGTCTGTGGGATTGGTAACAATATCTAGCCCTCATGCCTGATATTGGTAATTTGTGTCTTCTCTCTTTATTTCTTAGTCAGTCTAGTTAGAGGTTTATCAAATGTATTGATATTTTCAATATTTTCCAAATTTTAGAATATTTTCTAGATTTTGTGTTATTGATTTTTAATATAATCCACTGTGGTCAGAGAAATACTTTATTACTATAATCCTTTCAAATTTGCTGAAACATGTTTTATGACCCAGACTATGGTCTAATTTGGTTCTACAAACACTTGAAAAGAATATGTATTCTGTAGTTATGTATGTATTCTGTAGCTCTGGTCATGATCCCAGGGTCCTGGGATTAAGCCCCACATCAGGCTCCCTGCTCAGTGGGGAGCCTGCTTCTCCCTCTCCCTCTGCCTGCTGCTCCCCCTGCTTGTGCTCTCTCTCTCTCAAATAAATAGGTAAAATCTTAAAAAAAACCCCACAAAAACAGTAGTCTTTGTATGGTATATCCTTTTCCAACACTTTTAAGTTATCTGGTTCTTTATATACAAAGTGTGTTTCTTATAAATAGCATTTGTCTATTCATTTGACAGCCTCTGCCTTTTAATTGAAGTGCTCAGATATCTTACTTTTAATTAAACTATCTATGTGACTGGGTTTAAGTCTACCACTTTTCTATTTGTTTCTATTTGTCTCATCTCTTCTTAGTTCCTTTTCTCTTGCCATTTTTTGGATTCAGCATTTAAAGGAATATTTCATTTGGGGCGCCTGGGTGGCTCAGTTGGTTAAGCGACTGCCTTCGGCTCAGGTCATGATCCTGGAGTCCCGGGATCGAGTCCCGCATCGGGCTCCCTGCTCGGCAGGGAGTCTGCTTCTCTCTCTGACCCTCCCCCCTCTCATGTGCTCTCTGTCTCTCTCATTCTCTCTGTCTCAAATAAATAAATAAAATCTTTAAAAAAAAGAAAAAAAAGAAAAAATAAATAAAAGAATATTTCATTTAAAAAAGTTCATTTTATCTCATCCACTGACTTATTAATTATACTACTTATTAATTTCTTTAAGAGTTTATAAAATGCATATCTGATTTACAGAATTAACCTTCAAATAACATTATGCCACATCAAGCAAAAAACTTACAATGTACTCCCATTTCAGCCTCTTGTCCTCTTATTGTCATATATTTTTCTTCTACATATTATAAATCCAATAATATATTGTTTTTATTTTTGCTTTAAGCTGTCTTTAAAGAAATTCAAAAACAAGATACAAGCTCTTAATTTAACCACATATTAACATAGGTCCAAGTATCCATCTCATATAATTTTCCTCCAATTTGAAGTTCTTTTTTTTTCTTAAGATTTATTTATTGAGACACCTGGGTGGCTCAGGTGGTTAAGCGTCTGCCTTCAGCTCAGGTCATGATCCCAGGGTCCTGGGATTGAGCCCTGTGTCAGGCACTCTGCTCAGCAGGGAGTCTGCTCTTCCCTCTCCCTCTAACCCTCCCCTCTGCTTGTGCTTTTGCTTGCTCTCTCTCTCTCAAATGAATTTTTTTAAAAATTAAAGATTTATTTATTTATTTGAGAGAAGGGTAGGGAGAGGCAGAGGAAGAAGGAGAGAGAATCTCTAAGCAGATTCTGTGCTCAGCATGGAGCCCAATGAGAGGCTTGATCTCAAGATCCAGAGATCGCAACCTGAGCCAAAAGTAAGAGTCAGATGCTTAACTGACTGCAGCACCAGGTGCCCCTTGAAGTTCTTTCATATTTCTTATATTACTGGTCTATTGACAACAAATTCTGTCCTTTTTTTTTTTTTTTTTTCCTAAAAATGTCTTTTTTTTCACTTTGATTTTTAAAGGATATTTTTGTTGGGTATAGATTCAAGGTGGAAAGTTTTTGCCTTTCATGAAGTTAAAAGATGTTATTCCATTGTCTTATGGCTTGTATTCTTTCTGCTAAAAATGTGTTTATAATTTTCACCAAATTTGTAAAATTTATGGTCACTATATTTTCAAACCTCCACTTAACTTTTGGGGATCCCAATGACACATATAGATTAGACTGATTAATATTGTTCCACAAGTCACTGAGGCACTATTTTGTTTGGGTTTTTTCCCCCTCTATGCTTCAGTTTTGTTTTGTTTTGTTTTTTTAAAGATTTTATTTATTTGACAGAGTGAGACACAGCAAGAGAGGGAAAACAAGCAGGGGGAGCAGGAGAGGGAGAAGCAAGCTTCCCAGGGAGCAGAGAGCCCGACGCGGGGCTCGATCCCAGGACTCTGGGATCATGCCCTGAGCTGAAGGCAGACGCTTAACGACTGAGCCACCCAGGTGTCCCTATGCTTCAGTTTAGATATTTTCTATTGCCTCTATCTTCAAGTTCACTGATCTATTCTTTTGTAGATTCTAATCTGCTGTTAAACCCACTAATGATATTTTTAAATTTCAGATATAGTATTCTTAAACTCTACAGTCTATTTTCCCCCACTTTTATTATTTATTTTTTAGATTTTATTTATTTAATTGATAGAGAGAGAGAGAGCACAAGCAGGGGGAGCAGCAGGCAGAAGGAAAGGGAGAAGCAGGCTTCCCGCTGAGCAGGGAGCCCAACATGGGGCTAGATTCTAGGACCCTGGGATCATGACTTGAGCTGAAGGCAGATGCTTAACCAAGCCACCAGGTGCCCCTGTCCCCACTTTTAAAACACTTTTTCATTTTTCTCATTATATTCATGTTTTTCTTTAAATCACTGAGCATATTTTTCATAGCTTTTCCTGATTTGGTTTATTGAGGTATAACTTACATACAGTAAAAACTATCCCTTTTAGTGTATAGTTCTCTGAATTTTAACAAACGTATGCACAGTAAAATTATAAAATAGCCCCATTACCCCCAAAACTCCACTATTCCCCTTTGTAGCCAAACTTCACACCCAGCTCTGGAACTTACTAATCTATTTTCTTTGGCCAGAGCAAACAATTATATATATTATATATAATTATACATATATTTTAAAATTAATTTTTTTGCCTTTGTAAGAATGTTTTAAGAGAGATCAACTTCTACCACATCAGTATGAGGAGCTCCACAGACCTGCTTCTGAGAAAAACTGATAAAACTAAAAAGAAATTAAAGCCTCTGGGGGTACCTGGGTAGCTCAGTCAGTTGAGCATCCAACTCTTGGTTTCAGCTCAGGTCATGATCTCAGGGTCCTGGGGTTGAGCCCTGCATTGGGTTCCATGCTCAGCATGGAGTCTGCCTAAGATTCTCTCTCCCTCTCCCTCTGCCCCTCCCACCTGTGCTCTCTCTCTCTCTCTCTCGAAAATAAATAAATAAATAAATAAATATTTTTAAAAAATTAAAGTCTCAGAATGGTCCCAAAGACGTACAGCAAATGAAGAAACCTCTATTCAAGAAAATTTACTAAAATTTGGTAAGAACAACAAGTCTGTGGTATTTGAACCAAAACCACTCCCTCCACCCTCCCAGTTCAGTGACACTCCACTCCACTCCAGATTGGTATAGCCAAGTACACATGGTTCCCTCTCCCTTACATCTTCAATGAGAGGGTCTGAACATCCACATTTCTCATCCTGGCCCTACCTATAAATTGCTGAGACTAAATTCTATGTCAGTATGACCAAAAGTTGAGAGCTCCTTTCTTCTACTCAGCCCCCACTGGGGGGTCAGAGGTTCTAATTTGGGTACAGTACTGCTGAGATTGCCAAGGACCCAATCACTCTTGCCCTGGCTCATAAGACAGTAGTCCCACACTGGGAGAGACAAATTGAGAAGACCTGAGTCTAATGCCTCACCTCCACCTAGCACTCAGCTCCTAAAGCAGGACTGTTACTCAGAGAGATATAAGCCATTGTCCCCACTCCCAGCTCCAGAGCTGTGGCTTAGAGATTTTACTAGGGGGTAGAAGCAGGAAATAAAACAGATATGTCCTAACTTTTCCCAAGGAAAGTGACTATTTGCAACAGAATGTGGAGAAATGCAAGGCAAAGGGCACTCTTAAATACAATAGAGGTTGTGTTGAAAGGAAATTGAAAGGGTATTGGTAGATTCATGGGAGATACAGGCTAAACTGTATGCCAATTAGTTTGCAAGAGAAAATCAAAATAAGAGATGGGAGGAGCCCTCCTGAAATAAGAACAAATCTCAAACACTGAGCTCAGGAACTCCTTTCAAAGGAGCCTAAATTTGATTGGACTAGTCTCTAGAGCAGTTTATGCCTGGAACACTGTTGAAAATAATCACCAGCAATTAGTTGAGTTTAATAGCTGGTGAGGTCAGGGAAAGAGAGCAAGAAAGCCCTGACAAAACCATCAAGGTAATTGTGGGTATCCACAAGGCTACACTATCAGAATAGCAACATCAGAGGCTTAATACTACAAGGAAGAAGTAGATTTCACTAAAATAAATCAGCCAGTTACTAAACAAAGAAAGAGCAGTAACAAGAGCCAGGAGGCAAGGGAAGGTCCAAAAGCAGAGTTGCTACATTATCTAAAATGTCAGTTAAAAAAAAAAAAATTATGGGACATTCAGAGAAACAGGAAGGTATGACCCATACACTGGGGGAAAAAAGCAAGTAACAGATAATGCCTGTGAAAGCAATCATATATCAAATTTAACAGACAAGGACTTCAAAATATCCATTATATATATAATCAAAGAATTACAGGAAACCATCATTAAAGAAATAAAGAAAGGTGTGATGACAATGTCACATCCAATAGAGAATATCAATAAAGAGATAGAAATTACAGAAAGTACTGAATGGAAATTCTGGATTTGAAAAGAATTGAAATGGAAAATTCACTAGAGAGGTTCAACAATAGATCTGAGTTGACAGAAGAAAGATTTATCAAACTTAAAGATAGATAAAAATTATGCAATCCAAAAGCCAGAGAGAAAAAAGAATAAAGAAAAATGACAAGAGGGGCTCCTGGGGGCTCAGTTGGTTAAGCATCTGCCTTTGGCTGAGGTCATGATCTCAGGGTTCTGGGATTGAGACCTGCATCTGCCTCTGTGCAGCAAGGAGTCTGCTTCCCCACTCCCTCTCCCTCTTCCCCTCTGCCCACTTGTGCTTGCTCTCTCTCTCTTTCTCTCTCAAATAAAGTCTTAAAAAAAAAACAAAACAGGAAAATCCCCTCTGGGAATCTACCCCTATAAAAAAATAAGAAAGAAAAAAAGAAAATGACAAGGGCCTCAAAGAAATGTGGGAGACCTTTAAGTGCACCAACATACACATAATGAAAGTACCAGAAGGAGAGAAGAGAAATAAATATTTAAAGAAATAATGACTGAAAACTTGTCCAAATTTATTGAAAAACACTAATGTATACATTCAGAAAGTTCAACAAACTACAAGTAAGAAAAGTGCAGAGAGAACCACAAACAGAAAAATCAAAATAAAAATGCTAAAAGCCAAAGACACGGCAAAAATCTTAACAACAACAAAAGAAAACAACTCATCACTTACAAGGGAATCCCAATAAGGTTAACAGCTGACTTCTCAGCAGAAACAATGGAGGCCAGTTAGACAATAGGATAACATAATCAAAGTGTTCAAAGAAAAACTGTCAACCAAGAATCCTATATCAAGCAAAGCCATCTTTTAAAATATATATGTATATATAAATATAAATAAAAACATTCCCAGATTAACAAAAACCGAGGGAATTTGTTGTCAGCAGACTCATCTTACAAGAAATACTATAGAAAATGCTTCAGGTTGAAAGCAAATGACTCCAGATGGTAATTTAAGTTGCCATGAAAAGGGGTGCCTGGGTGGCTCAGTCGTTAAGCATCTGCCTTCAGCTCAGGTCATGATCCCAGGGTCCTGGGATCAAGTCCCACATCAGGCTCCCTGCTCCACAGGAAGCCTGCTTCTCCCTCTCCCCCCCCCCCCGCTTGAGTTCCCTCTCTCAGTGTCTCTCTCTGTCAAATAAATAAATAAAATCTTCTTAAAAAATTGCCATGAAAAAACAAAGGACAATTAACTGGTATTGGTAATTATATAATTATAAAAGGCAGTATAAGGGTGCCTGGCTTGCTCATTCAGTGGAGCATGCAGCTCTTGATCCTGGGGTTGTGGGTTTGAGCCCCATGTTGGGTTGAGAGATCACTTAAAAAATAAATAAATAAATAAATAAATAAATAAATAGCAGTATAAAAAATAATTAAAAGCATATTTTTCTCCTCTTAAATGATTTAAAAGCCAATTGTATAAAATATGTATGTAATGTATTCTTCAACCTATAATATAAAGAAATGTAATATATTTGACAATATCAACACAAAGCAGGTGAGTGGGAGCAAAGCTGTATTGGGCTAAGGAAATGACTACAATGATAAAGTAATAATTATAGCAATGTATTGTTGGGTTTGTAACATTAATAAATGTAATATGTATAACAATAATAGCACATAAATGGGGCCGGTCGGGGAGAATAGAGCTATACAGAAATAACATTGCTACACCTCCCTAGAATTAAACTAGCATAAACCTGAAACTTATTTTGATGAGTTAAGATGTATATGATAAGCCCCAAAGCAACCTATAAAATATACATATAAATAGTAAAAAAAAAAAAAAAAAACCTGAAGAAATTTAAATGCCTCATTAAAAATATTCACCTAATGAAAAAGAAAGCAGTAAAGGAGGAATAGAGGAACAAAAACACTGAAACACATGGAAAACAAAAAGTAAAATGGCGGTCATAAACCCAACTCTATCAATAACAGCATTAATGTGAATGCATTAAACTTTTTAATGGAGATAAGGGACATTTTATAATGATAAAAGGGCCAATCCATCAAGGAGATAAAATAATTATAAACATATACATCTAATAATAGAACACAAAATTATATGAAGCAAAAACTGATAGAAATGAAGGGAAGAAAAGGCAATTCAACAACAACAGTTGGAGACTTCAACACCCCAAGTTCAATAACGAAGAGGACAGCTAGGCAGAAGATTAACAAGGAAATCAAAGATCTGAACAATAGTATAAACCAACTAGACCTAATATATCTATAAAACACTATACCCAATAACAGCAGAATATACATTCTTCCCAAGTGCACATGGAACATTCTCCAGCATAGACCATACATTAAAGCATAAAACAAACCTCAATATATTTAAAAGAATAATAGAAAGTATGTTCTTTCCATACGGAATAAAATCAGAAATCATGAATAGAACAGAATTGAGGAAACTCATAAATATGTAGAAATTAAACAACATGCTCCTAAATAACCAATGGGTCAAAGAAGAAATCAAAAGAGAAATCAGAAAATACTTCAAGATGAATAAAAATGAAAACACAACATAAAAAAAACACTGCTAGAGCAGTGCTTAGAAGGAATTTTATAAGTGTAAATGCCTACATTAAGAAAGAAGAAAGATCTCAAATAATCTACATTTCCACCTTAAGACACTAGAAAAAGTGTAAACTAAATCTAAAACAGGCAGAAGAAAGGAAATAATAAAGATTATATTGGAAACTTATGAAATGGAGAATACAAAAACAATAGAGAAAATTGATGAAGCCATAAGCTGGTTCTTTGAAAGATCAGCAGATTTGACAAACCATTATCCAGATTGACCAAGAAAACAAAACAGAAGACACAAATTACTAGAGTCTGAAACAAAAGAGGAAACATTACTACAGACTTTATCAAAATATAAAAAGCATAAAGGAATACTAGGAACAGTTATACATCAATAAATTAGATAACATAGATTAAATGGAAAATTCCTAGAAAGACACAAACCACCAAAATCGACTCAAGAAGAAATAGAAAATCTGAGTAAGTCTATAACAAGTGAAGAGATTGAATTAATAGCAAAAAAAAAAAAAAAAAAGGCAAGAAGGAAAGAATGAAAAAAAGAAAGAAAAGAAACCTACTCACAAAGAAAAGCCCAGCCCCAGATAGCCACTGAATTCTACCAAACATTTAAAGAATTAATACCAGCTCTTCACAAACTCCTCCAAAAAGTAGACGAGGAGTGAACACTTCCAAACTCATTTTATGAGGCCAGTGTTACCCTGATACCAAAACAGAAAAAGACATCACAAGAAAAGAAAGCTATAGATTAATATCCCTTATCATATGAACATAAAAGTCCTCAACAAAATATTAGCACACCAAATTCAGGAACATAAAAAATATATATATACATACATATATTTATTTATATATATTATATATATAAATTTATATACCTATATTTATTTATATATATATATATTATATATATATATATATATATATATCCTGTGACCAAGTAGAATTTTTTCCCAGAAATGTAAGCTTAGTTTAATATCTGAAAATCAATTAAAGCAATACATCATATCAAAAGAATAAAAAACAAAAATCACATGATGTCAATAGATGCAGAAAAAGCACTTAACAAAATCCAACAGCTTTTCATGATTAAAAAAAACACTCAAGAAACTAAGAATAGAAAGGAACTAATGCAACATAGGGCATCTACAAAAAAATCATACTCAATAACATACCTATTGGTGAAAGACTTGATGCTTCACCCTTAAGATAAGGAACAAAACAAGCATGTCCACTCTGACCATTTCTGTTCAAGATTGTAATGGAAATTCTAGCCAGGGCAATTAGATAACTAAAAGATATAAAAGGCATCCAGATTAGAAAGGAAGAAGTAGGGGTGCCTGGGTGGCTGGGTGAGTTAAGCATCTGACTCTTGATTTCAGCTCAGGTCATGATCTTTGGGTCGTGGGATCATGCCCCACATCAGGCTCTGTGCTCAGCACAGAGCCTGCCTGAGATTCTCTCTCTCTCTCTCCCTTTGCCCCTCCCCCCCCGAGCTCTCTCTCTCTAATAAAATAAATAAAATCTTAAAAAAAAAAAGGAAGAAGTAAAAGTGTATCTATTTCTATGACACGGTCTTATATATAGAAAATCCTAAGGAATCCATTACTATTAGAACTAATAAGTTCAGTGAGTATATCAGTTGGGAGTTCCCCAGAGAAACAGAATAGGATGTGTGTATGTATACAGAGAAATTTATTATAAGGAGTTGACTCAGACGATTATGGAGTCTGGCAAATCTAGAATCTGCCCTATGGGCTGGCAGTCTTGAGACCCAGAAGAACCAATGAAGCAAGTCTAGTCAGAAGGCTAGCAACCTGCAGACTCAGGAGAGCCTATGGTATAGATGAAGTCTGAAGGCAGTCTGCAGAGAATTACCTCTTGCTTGGGTGTGTGGTCTTTTTGTTCTATTCAGGCCTTCAATTGATTGGTTGAGGCAAACTCGCATTATAAAGGCCAATCTGCTTTACTCAAAGTTCACCTATTTAAATGTTAATCTCATCAAAAAACATCCTCCAAATATCCTTGACATATAAAATTAACCATCATAGCAAGGTTACAGGATACAAAATCAACATACAAAATTCAATTGCATTTCTATACACTTGCAATGCACAATCCAAAAATGAAATGAAGAAAAACCAATTACATGCACTATAGCATCAAAAGAATAAAAGACTTAGGAAAAAATTTAACAAAACAAATGTACAACTTATACTCTGAAAACTATAAAACATTGCTGAAAAATTGAGGAAAATCTAAATAAATGGGAAATTATCCCATGTTCATGGAACAAGAATCGCTTAGTATTGTTAAGATGTCAATAATCCCTAAACTCATCTAGAGATTCAATGCATTCTATGAATTCCAGTTGACTTCTTTGTAGAAAATGACAAATTTCTGATTTGAAAATTTAAACAATTCTAAAATTCATATGAAATTGCAAAGGACGCAACAGCCAAAACGATCTTGAAAAAGAATGAAGTAGGAGGACTCATACCTGATTGAAAACTTATTACAAAACAATGGTAATTGGGGCACTTGGGTGGCTCAGTCATTTAAGTGTCTGCCTTCAGCTCAGGGCATGATCCCAGGGTCCTGGGGTAGAGCCCCACATCCAGCTCCCTGCTCAGCAGGGAGCCTGCTTCTCCCTCTCCCTCTGCCATTTCCCCTGCTTGTGCTCTCTGGTTCTCTCCCTCTCTCTCTGTCAAATAAATAAATAAAATCTTTAAAAAAAAAAGAAACCAACGTGGGCGCCTGGGTGGCTCAGTCGTTAAGTGTCTGCCTTCAGCTCGGGTCATGGTCCCAGGGTCCTGGGATCGAGTCCCACATTGGGCTCCCTGCTCCGTGGGAAGCCTGCTTCTCCCTCTCCCACTCCCCCTGCTTGTGTTCCTTCTCTCGCTGTTTCTCTCTCTGTCAAATAAATAAAATCTTTAAAAAGAAAAACAAAAAAAAAACAATGGTAATCGAGACAGTGTGGTAATGGCACAAAGACAGCCATATAGACTAATGGAATATAATTGGGAGTCCAGAAATAAAGCCATGCATCTATGGTCAAACTGATTTTTGACAAGAGCACTAGGGCCATTTTAGAAGGAAAGAATCGTCTTTTGAATAAATGGTGTTGGGACAACTGGATATCCACATACAAAAAAATGTCAGATCATTACTTCATACCATATGTAAAAATTCACTTGAAATGAATCAAAGATCTAAATATAAGAACTAAAACCATAAAACTCTAACAAGAAAATAGAGGGATATAAATCTTCATGACCTCGGATTTGGCAAATAATTCTTAGATATGACACACACTCACACACACAAAGCATAGGCAACAAAAGAAAAATGGATAATGGATCCAAACTAAATGGATCCATTAAGTGGATCAAAATTAAAAGCCATTTATGCTTCAAAGGACACCATCAAGAAAGTGAAAATACAACCCTTAGAATGGGAGAAAATATTTGCAAATCATATACCTGATAATTAGACCCAGAAAAAATAAAGAATTCTTAACCTCAACAATAAAAAAACAATCTAACTTTAAGGTGGGCAAAAGATCCGAATAAACATTTCTCCATGGAAGATATATAAATGGACAATAAGCACACGAAAATATGCTTGACATCTGTCATTAGAAAAATGCAAATCAAAACCACCATAATATACTACTTACTTCAAACCCATTAGAATGGCTAGAATCAAAAAGTAAGATGATAAGTGTTGGTAAAAATACAGGGAAAACTGGAACTCTTATACACTGCTGGTGGGAATGTAAAATGATACAGCCACTTTAGAAAACAGTTCTGGAGTTTTCCAAATATTTAAATATAGAGTTACCATATGACCTAACAATGGCATTCTTAGGTATATACCCAAGAGAACTGAAAATAGGTGTTCAAAAATAACTTGTATATGAATGTTATAGCAGCATTATTCATAACAGTCAAAAGGTAGAAACAACTCAAATGTCCATTACTGATGAATGGGCACAATATGTGGTATTTCCATACAATGTAATATTATTCACTGCAAAAAAGTAATGAAGTACTTATACAGGCCACAACATGGATGAACTTTGAAGACATAATCCTAAGTGAAAGAAGCCAGTCACAAAAAAAACTACACATTGTATGACTCCATTTATATGAAATATCCAGAATAGGCTAATCTACAGAGTCAGAAAATAGATTAATGATTGCTTAGGACTTGGGGGAGGAGAAATGGGGAAATATGGAAGTGATAACTAAAGGGTTTGGGGTTTCTTTTTGAGATGATGAAAATGTTCTAAGACTGTGGCAATGGTTGCACAAGTCTGTGTATATACTAACAACCACTCAATTGTACACTTTAAATGGACAAATTGCATAATACATTAATTATATCTCGGGGCGCCTGGGTGGCTCAGTCGTTAAGCGTCTGCCTTCAGCTCAGGTCATGATCCCGGGGTCCTGGGATCGAGCCCCGCATCGGGCTCCCTGCTCCGCGGGAAGCCTGCTTCTCCCTCTCCCACTCCCCCTGCTTGTGTTCCTGCTCTCACTGTGTCTCTCTCTCTGTCAAATAAATAAACAAAATCTTTAAAAAAAAATTATATCTCAATAAAGCTGTTAAAGAAAGAAAAATGTATAAATAGAATCATACAATATGTAGTCTTTTGATTCTGGCTTCTTTCACTTAGCATAATGTATTTGCAATTGACCCACGTCATTGCATGTATTAACAGCTTGTTTCTTTGTAAGTTTATCCATTCCTCCATTAAAGAACATGCAATGTCCAGTTTTTGGAAATTACAAATAAAGCATTTGGTATAATAGCTGTTTTAAAGTCCTTATCTACTAATTTTTAATTTTTTTTATTTTTTTAAAGATTATTTATTTATTTATTTGACAGAGAGAGACACAGCGAGAGAGGGAACACAAGCAGGGGGAGTGGGAGAGGGAGAAGCAGGCTTCCTGCAGAGCAGGGAGCCCGATGTGGGGCTTGATCCCAGGACCCTTGGACCATGACCTGAGCTGAAGGCAGATGCTTAACAACTGAGCCACCCAGGTGCCCCTAAAGTCCTTATCTACTAATTTTATCACTGCTGACATTTCTGGATCTTCTTCTAACGGACTGATTTTCTTTGGTTATAGGTCAGTTTTCTGAGGCACCTGGCTGGCTCAGTCAGAAAAGCTTGCAATGCTTAACCTTGGCATCATGAGTTCAAGTCCCACATTGGGCATAGATGTTACTTTTAAAAAGAATGTTTCTTTCTGCTTTACATGTCAATAAAGTTTTACTGGATTCTGGACAGTAAGAATTTTACATAGTTGAGTGTTTGGATTTAGTTGTCTTCCTCTAAAAAGTGTTGAATTTTGGGGGCGCCTGGGTGGCACAGTCAGTTAAGCATCCAACTCTTGGTTTCAGCTCAGGTCGTGGTCTCAGGGGTCGTGAGATTGGGGTCCGAACTCAGTGGGGAGTCTACTTGAAGATTCTCTCCCTCTGCCCCTCCCCCCACTCGCACCTCTCTCAAATATATAAATAAATCTTTTTTAAAAAGTGTTGAATTTCATTTTGGCAGGCAAATAAGTTTGATCCTTTCAAAGCTTATTTTTAAGCTTTAAAATTAATTTTGGAGGCCTTCATTAAAGGGTTGGTTTAGTTCTACTGCTAAGGCATACCCTTCTCGAGTCCCTACTGAATGCTCCAGGTGTTCAACAAGGTCTTTCCATGTAACTGGTAATTTTACGAACATTTCCCAGCCCTCTGACAGCTCTAGGAATTGTCTAGTTTACACCTGGGGAGAAAACTCCCCAACAGTTTTCTTTGTCCAACCTTATAGAATTTTAACCCCACTTGAGAAGCTGAATATTCAACCAAAGACTCAGGGGATCCTTACGCCAATTTCTAGAGCTCTTTCTCTTTATAGGTCCCATCCTTCTGAGAGTCTGTTCCCAACTGCTTCAGCTTCCTCAAACTCCAATCTCTGTTTCAACTCAGCAAGATTGCCCTTTCTGCTTGGGTTCTTCCCTCTCTGTGGAGGTGGTCCTAAAAGTACCTCCTGACAGAAAGCCAGGCCAATTTCAAGGCTCATCCTGTTTTTCTCTCAGGGATCACAGTTCTACACTTTCTGTTGTCTGAAAACAGTTGCTTCATAATATTTTCCCAGTTTCCTAGTTGTTTACACTAGGATAAGTCTATTAACTTTATTCCTTCATGACTAAAAGTGGAATTTGATCATTCTACTGGATTTTTGCTGTCCTGTGGGATTTTTCACATTCTCTCTTTTATGAATGAATGTAAGATTTAATGGATTGAGGGGCACCTGGATGACAGTCAATTGAGCGCTGACTCTTGGTTTTGGCTCAGGGTTGTGAGATTGAGCCCCACATCGGGCTCCACCCTTAGCAGGGACTCTGCTTGAGATTCTCTCCCTCTCCCTCTGTCTCTCCCCCTGCTCTCTTTCTCTCTAAAATAATCTTAAAAAAAAAAAAAAAGATTTAATGAATTGAATATGAGCTTTGAAGCCAGAGAAACCCAGATTCAAATACTGATTCTGATGGTTTATAGTTAGGCAACTTTGGACATCCTAATTAATGTCTATGCACTTCCATTTCTTCAGCTATAAAATGTTATGCTAAGTTATTGTTGGGATTAGTTGAAACTATGTATATTTAGCCCTCTGTAGGCACTTAATAAATGATAATATTATTATGTATATAACAGCTATTTGTTTACGTGTTATTTTTCCCAAGCAGTTTTGAATCAGGGATTTGGCCTATTTGTGTACACTACCTATGTACAATGACTCATGCATGATAAGCTTCCATATAAATTTGTTGACTG
>NC_138381.1:61188145-61225440 GCF_054177405.1 Leptonychotes weddellii
GGAGGGGGGTGGGAGGATGGGTTGGCCTGGTGGTGGGTATTGAGGAGGGCACGTTCTGCATGGAGCACTGGGTGTTGTGCACGAACAATGAATCATGGAACACTTTATCTAGAACTAATGATGTAATGTATGGGAATTAACATAAGAATAAAAAATAAATAAATAAATAAAAATAAATTTGTTGACTGAATTAAATGTTGATAACTTACAATTAGAATATTTTAGAGTATTATTTTAAGCTTTCTTCACAATGAGCTTCATGTAGACTTGTTTAAATATCAAAATAGTGCCATTAGCTATAAAGTTTCTTCTGTTCTAAATTTGATTATCAAAGGAGGATCCCTCCATCATGCAGGAAGAAGCAAATTTGAGGTCATGGCTTCACAAAATATATACATATAACTTCGTTTCTAGTTCTTTTTTTTCTTTTAAAGATTTATTCATTTGAGAGAGAGCGAGCATTGAGTGGGAGGGGTGGAGGGAGAGGGAGAGGGAGAGAGAATCTGAAGAAGACTCTGCACCAAGCAGGGGATGCCGGGCTCAATCTCAACAACCCTGAGATCACGACCTGAGCCGAAACCAAGAGTTGGGCGCTCAACCGACTGCACCACCCAGGTGCCCCTATTTCTAGTTCTTTTTTACCACTGTCTGAAGTACCAGGCTTCTGAAGTCTTAAGATCTCAGTTTTGAGACCCTAATATAAATGCTAAAAATTACTCACCCTACAATGCCTGGATGTGTTACAAACCATAATCTCATCTGTTTATCAATAGACAATTTAGCCTCAAATGGAAAACTAGAAGCACATATAACAAGTATTAGAAAAATCGGCCAACTGAATATCATTCTAGATAATTAAGTAACATTATCATTATATTTTTCAATGTACAATTGACTAAATCTCAACAAAGTCTTCACTTTGAAAAAAATTTTTTTTTTTTTTTACTTTTACTTGCATTTATTTTATGTAGAATTTACTCCTGAGCTATATTGTTTCTTCAGTTTCTTCTGGGATATCTTTTTCTTCTTTGCAACCTCCTCTCTGGTTTAGAAACAATCTGCTCTTTTTCAGTAAGGATCATTTCAATGTGGCAGGGAGAGCTCATGTATGTGTTAATCTGACCAGGAGCCCTTTAAATTCTATGCCACATCTTGGGGGCTTTGTTCTCCTGGATGTGCTCAATGACCAGGGAATCTACATCTAAACCCTTTAAGTTCAGAATTACTCTTTGCATTTTTAAGCATGTGCAGCAAAAATTTAGCACTTTTTGGGTTACCAACCCTGTGTCCAGCTCCACTGTTTGACCTGGGCACACGTACCAACTCTACCATTGTAGTGAAGGAATGGCACACATTGCTTCTGTAAAGAGACATCTTTCAGATACTTGGTGGCTTTTTGGATATGCATACCCTTGATGGCCTGGGCAGTTTCACTTGTGTTCTTAAAGTGAACACAAAGATTTGAACCTCTTGATTTGCATGATTTTGTAGGGTTTTCTGGGTCAAGTGAATAATGAACTATTTTAGAGATCACCTGAGGCCACTTACGGGAAGAGAAAAAAAATCCTAATTTAAATAGAACCTAATATTAGTTTTAGTTTAATGGTTTTAGTATAATGATAACATTGTATTATTTCAGACTATTAGGAGTATCTTTTTTTTTAAACAAACAGAACATTCTCAGTCTTACTCTGGTTTTTTTTTTTCTTTTTTTAACAAAACATTTCTTTTAATGCTAGGATTTAATAATAGTACATCCAAAATATTCCTACCTAAGGCTACTCACTATGCTCAACTTTTCTTCTGCTATAATAAATACCAATATACTCTTTATTTCTTTATATAAATGAAACATACACAGATCATCAGTGTGTTTCTTCCCACTAGAAATAACTCTCTGATGTGTTATAGAATGATCCATATTTAAAAAAAAAGAAATGACTTAAAGGACTGTGGGAAATTCAACCAACTTTCATTCCTCTTTGCATGGTTAGCAGAGGATAAGAATTACATTCTATAATGCAAAACAAAAATTAATTGAAAAAATTTTCCTATTTGACAAAGAGAAACTTTGTGGAAAGGACTAACCCCATGATAGAGAATGATGTGTGGTTTTTAAGTCTGAATATTTTCTGTAGATAATGTGCCTTCTCCAATGTTTTCAATAATCAACTCCACTTCCAAGAATCTAAGATATCCTTGCCAACATTACATTGTATCAAACAAAGCATATATGCTTCATGAGATGTGATGCTATGAAAATCATCAGACTATACTTCAAAATGCAAAACTTCAGTTCAGAGTTTAGAAGGAGAATATAGGTTCTGAATGAAAAGTCTCTAGTTTCAATCCATTGGCTGGAATACAAAGCAATTCTAAGGAATTCAGAAAGTATCTTTCTAGCCCACACTTAAATGGTAAATTAGAATATAAAGTACAATTAGTGCCACATTTACTTTGGCACTAATTGTACTTTATATTCTAATTTCTCAAAAACGAATCATTTGCACTAATCAAATGTGTCAGCACAAAAGGGTGAAAAATGGGCTTCACACAGGAAAAAAAAAATGCATCCAAAAATGTTCATTGTACCTAGACAAAATGTTAAACTATTGAACTGGTTTTTAAGAAAAACTGGTGGCTGGGGGCACCTGGGCTGCTTGATCGGTTAAGCATCTAACACTTGGTTTTTTGGCTCAGGTCATGGTCTCAAGGTCCTGGGATCAAGCCCCGAGTCAGGCTCCACACTCAGCAGTTTGCCTGAGGATTCTCTCCCTCTCTCTCTGCCTCTGCCCCTCCCCCTGCTCACGTGCATAATCTCTCTCTCTCTCTCAAATGAATGAATAAACCTTTAAAAGAAAAAAAAAGAAATACTTATGGCTGTTATATTAAAAAAGTTTTCTGCCTTTAGCTCATTCTCAAAAAACATCATTTGTATGAATTATTTATGCATCAGTTAAATTAATGTGTTGCAGATGAGAAAATATACCATGCTGGATCAAGATTACTAGGTACAAAGGAAGGACTAGAAGAGATGTGTACAGAGTATCTAGGAACTCTTTCTAACATGGAGGTACAGACTCATAAGGAGCTCAGAAAATTGGAAAATTATGGCATATGAACCCCTATCAAAAAAGCTGATAAAAATTTGAATTCCAAAACAGCTATAATGGTTTAATAAACTACGACCATCAGTCTCTAAAGTAGATGTGGGCAACATTAGCCCTCCATTTTTTATAGCTATCTGTATATGTCAGTAATTACTAGTCTTTTAAGGAGCCGGAGTTAATTATCTCTATTAGAAAGAAGTACTTTTCCCTCAGCCTTTAAACTTAGCATAAAATTTAAATAAGATTCCACATCTGGGGCACCTGGGTGGCTCAGTCGTTAAGCGTCTGCCTTCGGCTCAGGTCATGGTCCCAGGGTCCTGGGATCCAGCCCCGAGTCCGGCTCCCTGCTCCGTGGGAAGCCTGCTTCTCCCTCTCCCGCTCCCCCTGCTTGTGTCCCCTCTAGCTGTGTCTCTCTCTGTCAAATAAATAAATAAAATCTTAAAAAAAAAAGATTCCACATCCAATTCCAGAATATGTGTTGACTGTCACCATATAGTGAGTTCTTTAAAGAAGCCTGTCCAGGAGTCTCTCTCTAGTATATATGTCTATTGCTATCCATCCAGTTGACCACAACAGAGAAAACAGGCCCAACATCCCAGAATACTGGTGCCACTGTGTTTGTGTGGCCTTACGAGCTAGATCTTAAGCCCAAACCATCCCTATTAGGAATGAAGACCTGTCCTGAAGGTGTTGCAGAGGTAGATAAAATGATAAGGACACATTTAGGTTAGGGTTTTCCAGACAGTTCTACGTAACTCTGTTTTGTCCTAGGATTCCTTGGTCTCCTAGTTGGGTTCTGTGTCCAAGTGGAATTAGGTTTTAAGAGTTCTCATAACTTAAGAATTTTTAAATTTCAAATCTGTGTGCTTTTATAGTTTCTGAACTTATTGTCAAATTATGATCTCACTTTTACATCATTCCTTGGATCATTTTTTTTTAATTTTAAAGATTTTATTTATTTATTTGACAGAGAAAGAGACAGCGAGAGAGGGAACACAAGCAGGGGAAGTGGGAGAGGGAGAAGCAGGCCTCCCACTGATCAAGGAGTCCAATGCGGGGCTCGATCCCAGGACCCTGGGATCATGACCCGAGCCAAAGGCAGACGCTTAACGACTGAACCACCCAGGTGCCCCAATTCCTTGGATCTTAAGGATCATACCAGAAAATAGTACAAATACTGAATAATTTCAACTATGGGTGAAATTTTTTATATTTCTCTTTCTGTGACTGAGATAAGGAATAACCTGAAAAAGAAAACTGGATTAAAATCTTTTTTTTTTTCAATCTTACAATAGTCTCACAACAATATGATATGTTAAATTTCTTCTTCACTACAGATCACTAGTGAAAAAGCAGTATAAGTTGTTTGGTCAAGATTTTGTAGACTTTCTATTTTTTTTTATTTTTTATTTTTTTTATTTATTTGACAGAGAGACAGCAAGAGAGGGAACCCAAGCAGGGGGAGTGGGAGAGGGAGAAGCAGGCTCCCCACCAAGCAGGGAGCCCAATGTGGGACTCGATTCCAGGACCCTGGGATCATGACCTGAGCCAAAGGCAGACGCTTAACGACTGAGCCACCCAGGTGCCCCTAGACTTTCTATTTTAATAGAAAATTTTATGATTTAAAAAAGTTTTAAGAAATCTTTGAGTTAGAGGTTACCAAATGTAGAGATTGCAGCAAAGCCATAGAATACAGGGAAAGGTATGGAAAGTTCAGTATTGGAATTACAAGTCATAGAGACAGAAGTTCTATACTATACTATACTTTCCAACTTGCTTGGAACATCCTCTGCCTTGATTTCTGCCAATCAAAATATAATTCATCCATAAAATCAGTGCCAACTTATCCTATTTCTGTATCGTAATAACACAGGCTTTGAAGTCCAACCACCTCAATCCGAATCCTGGCCCTGCTACTTATTCACTGTGTAGGTAGCCTTTGACTAATTTCTCTAAGTCTGTGTTCCTCATTTATAAAATCAGGATAATAATAGAATCTACTTCATAAAATAGCTGGGAAGATTAAAAGTGATAATACGTGTAAAACCCTGAGAACAATGCTCTGCTGTTAGTTAATATTATTTCTATCATTCATACACTCTCCACTATTATTTCTCATTACATTATGTAAGTATTTGCTCTTCAGCCAGAGTTTCCAAATGAAGAAACTATATTTTGTATGTCTTTGTTTTCCTCACAGTGCTTAGTAAGGCATTACTCTCAATAGGAATTTTGAAAATATCCCAGAGAACCTTAGCATGGAAGGGATCTCGGAGGTCAAACTAGTTTAACTTTTCTCTTAAATCATGATTTTCTCTTGCAACACCCTGAAGATAATCATCTATACCCTATCTTGAACACAATATATACCTATACTTGAACACAGCTGGTGACAAGTAGTTCACTTTTCTCAAGACAGCCAGATTTTTTAACAGTTGTCATTGTCAGAAAATCCATCCTAAAGAGGTAGAGAAGCTGGCAAACTTCTGGAAAATGATTTGGTAATACTCATTCAAGAGCTATACAAATTTCCAGGTCCTGTACATTTCACTTCTGATACTATATCCTTTAGAAAACAAAGAAAATTCTGCCATACATAGAAAAGTATTTATTATAACACTATCTATAATAGCAAAATCAGGAATTAGCCTAAATGTTTTTTTAAGATTTTTATTTATTTATTTATTTTAGAGAGAGAGAGCATGTAAAATGTTTAAAAGTACACAAAGGCAGAGTAAGTGCCTAAATGAAACAAAAGGTCACTAAAATTAGAAATGTGAACATTAAGGTGGGACATATTTATAAAGTTAATGTTAAGTATAAAAGCAAAACAAATGGATATATAAACTATGATTAAAGCCATATACAAATATGTCTATCTGTGGAAAAAGACAGGAGGTAATGGAACATACAAAAATGAAAACAGTATCAATAGGATGGTAGGAAAGTTGGAAGATTTGCAATGCTTTTTAAATTACTTTAATGTCATTATAATATTGCTTTCAAATTTTTTAAGAGAAAGTTCTTCCTTCTATTGAGCCAAAATCAACCTCCTCTCACTCCCTGTGAGTTTCATTTCCTCTCTCCTTCTGTCCTTTAAAATTATACAAAATAAATGAACTTGAAATATGTGAAAATGGTTATCATAGTTTTAGTACCTTCATTCTCTGGTACTCCAGAAGACAGATTAGAGAGGTAATGCTGATATCAGGGAGACTCAGTAAGGAGACTTAGCTGTCATTCACAAAGAAAGCAATGATGACAGACTGAACCAGCACAATGGCAGTAGGGCCAAACTTGAGAAATATTTCAAAGGTAAAACAGATGGAAAAGGTAACCAAAGGGATGTAAGAGGTGAGAACACAGAAGTTGAACACATTCCTCGTCAGGCTGTTTGATAAAATCATGGTTACACCACCAACATGATGAACCTGAGAGAAGGAAGAGCATATCTGGTCAGAAGTTGAAATTCTATTTAGAGATGTTGAATTTGAGGTACTTGTAGGATATATATGTCTATATATTGATGGAAAGATCAAGTTGAAGTCAGGGAGACAAAACCAAACCAGAGAAATAGGAGACAAAGATAAAAGCAAAACATGAATGAAATAGAAAACAAACAAACAAAAGCCATAGAAGTGATCAGGACAGGGACATCTGGGTGGCTCAGTTAGTTAAGTGTCTGACTCTTGGTTTTGGCTCAGGTCATGCTCTCTTGGTCATGAGATCAAGCCCCACATGGGGCTCTGCACAAAGTGCAGAGTCTGCTTCAGGTTCCCTCTCCCTCCCCCTCGGCTCCTCTCCCCATGTGTGCTTGCACTTGCATGTGCGCTCTCTCTCTCAAATAAATAAAGTAAATGAAATCTTAAAAAAAAAAAAAAAAGAAGTGATCAGGACAACCAAAAGATGACTTTGAAAGGATAATAAAAAATATTGATTTTTAGCAAATATAACCAAGAAAAACTAATGGGGCAAAATAAACAGCAAACAGATACAAAAACAGGGAAATAGCTATAGAACAAAGAGATTTTTTTAAATTGTAAGAGACCTCCATGAATAACTTCATATCACAATTTATGAACATTTGAATTGGGAGAGAAAAGTAAGGTATTTATATTTTTTGGTATAAAGTTATTCATGGAGGTCTTTTATAATTTAAAAAATTTCTTCTGTTTCTGTCATATTTCCCCTTTTTAGAGAAAAACACAGAGCATATCTCTGTGAACTTCAGATTAGACAAAAAAATTTTTTTTGAAAGAGAGAGAGAGAAAGCATAAGCAGGGGTTGGGGGCAGAGGGAGAGGGAGAGAGAGTTTTAAGCAGACTCCAGGCTCGGGGTGTGGAGCCCTATACGTGGCTGGATCTCATGACCCCAAGATCATGACCTGAGCCAAAATCAAGAGTCAGACACTTAACTGACTGAGCCACACAGGCACCCTTAGAAGAGATCAAAAAAAAAATTTTAAGATTTATTTATTTGAGAGAGAGAGGGGAATCAGGGGAGGGTCAAGGGGAGAGGGAAAGAAAGAATCTCAAGCAGACTCCCCACCAAGTGTGGAGCCCAAAGTGGGGCTTGATCCCATGACCTGAGCCAAAACCATAAATCAGACACTCAATTGACTGAGCCACCCAGGCACCCCAACAGACAAAAATTTTTAAATAAAAACTGCCAAATATAGCTGAAAAGATTGATAAATTAGACTACATTAAAATTACATAATTAGTATTCTGTTCACAAATACTATTAGCGTTCACAAAATACTATTACGAGACTAAAAAGGCAACTCATAAAGTCAAAGAGATACTCACAATACATATATCTGACAAAGGACTTTTATGTAGGATATATATGCAGAACTCCACAAATCAATAAGAATGAAAGACAATCCAATAGAGCCCAATAGAGAAAAAAATGACAACTTGAAAAGACACTTCACAAAAAAGTATATCCAACAAGGCCAATAAACATATGAAAAGATGCTCATCTTCATTAGTCATCAGGCAACTGCAAATTAAAACCACAGTGACCTAACATTACACACCCACCGTGATGGCTAAAATTAAAAAGATAGAAAATGACAAGGGTTGGTGAGGATGTGGAGCAACCACAGCTCTCATACATTGCTGATGGGAGTATAAATTGGCACAACCACTTTGGAAATTGTTTTGTAGTATCTATTAAAACTAAATGTACACATATCCTTGACCTAGCAAATCTACCCCTAACAGTTCTATTCCCACCAGAAATGTGTACATATTTCATTGAAAAACATGTTCAGAATGTTCAGAGCAGTACTATCATAATAGTCAAAACTGGAAAGTTATCCAAATGCCCACCAACGCTAATGGAATGAATAGTGAGAATGGTCTACAACAACAAGCAAGAATATGGATAAATCTCACAACATAATGTTGAGTGAACAAATGGCTCACACTCTATGACTCTATATCTATAAAATAAAAAACAAGAGAAACTAATCTATGCTAACAGAAGTCAGGATAGAAATATTCTTATTGACTGACTTCAAAGTAAGACTTAGTTTTCTGAGGAACTGGTAGTATTTTGTTTCTTCATCTGGGTGTTGACTTCATGTGTTTATTCAGTAGGCTGGGACAAAGGTGAGACAAACAAGTTAGCTAAAAAGCAAAATTTAAGAACCCACTTACTCTCACCTTGCTTGCCTCACCCTCATCCCAGCCCTGATGTTCAAGTTTGTGAATATTTACTGAGCTGTATCATTATGATGTGTTTTTCTGTATGTAAGTTATACTTGAGTTTAAAAATTTTAAAGGGGTCTGGTTTACCTCATACCACAAATAAAAATAAACTTGAAATCGAATAAAAACCTAAATGTAAAAAGAAAAGCCTTAACATTCTTAGAATAAAATATTGGAGAATACAGTAGTCCCCCTTATCTGCAGGGGATATATTCCAAGACCTCCAGTGGGTGCCAGAAACCATAAATAGTACCAAACCCTATATATACTATGTTTTTTCCTATATATACATGCCTATAATGAAGTTTAATTTATAAGTTAGGCACAGTAAGAGATTAGCAATAACTATTAATAAAATAGAACAATTACAGCAATGTAATGTAATAAAAGTAATGTGAGTATGGTCGCTCTCCCTTTCAAAATATCTTACTTTATACTCACAATTCTTCTTGTGATGATGTGAGGTGATAAAATGCTTATGTGGTGGGCGCCTGGGTGACTCAGTCGTTAAGCGGCTGCCTTCGGCTCAGGTCATGATCCCAGGGTCCTGGGATGGAGTCCCACATCAAGCTCCCTGCTCAGTGGGAAGCCTGCTTCTCCCTCTCCCACTCCCGCTGCTTGTGTTCCTGCTCTCACTATCTCTGTCTCTGTCAAATAAATAAATAAAATCTTAAAAAAAAATGCCTATGTGGTAAAATAAAGTGAGGCGAGTGATGTAGGCATTGTGACATAGTGTTAGGCTACTACTGACCTTCTGACAATATGTCAGAAGGAGGATTATCTACTACCAGACTGCAGCTGACTGAGGATAACTGAACTGCAGAAAGCCAAATCACAGATAAGGCAGTACTACTGTATTATAAACAACCTCAGGTAAAGAAAAACTTCTCAAGAATATTCAAAAGCACATGTTAGAGGAAAATATTTGATTACATTAAAACTAAGAACTTCTCTTTACCAGGAAAAAAAAAAAAAAGAACTTCTCTTTACCAAAGACATCTTTTAAAAAGTGAAACGATATGCCACAAACCTGGAAAAAATATTACAACATAAATAAGTGAAGGAGAATTATTAATCAGAACATATTTTTTAAATCAATGAGGAAAAGATGGGCGCCTGGGTGGCTCAGTTGGTTAAGCGACTGCCTTCAGCTCAGGTCATGATCCCAGGGTCCTGGGATCGAGTCCCACATCGGGCTCCCTGCTCTGCGGGAAGCTTGCTTGTCCCTCTCCCTCTCCCCCTGCTTGTGTTCCCTCTCTCGCTGTGTCTCTCTCTGTCAAATAAATAAAATCTTTAAAAAAAAAAAAAAATCAATGAGGAAAAGATAAATAATCCAATAGAAAAAGAAATGAAAGACTTGAACAGTTACTTTATATATAAGAAAACCAGAATGGCCAATACACATGAAAAGATGCTCAAACTTACAAATAACCAGGGAAATGCAAATAAAAATCATGAAGTATTACCATTTCACATCCAGTAGATAGACAGAAAACATAAACTCAAATAATATTAAGTGTTGGCAAGAATGTAGAGCACTCTCCTCCACTGTTGGTGGAGTACAAATTGGTACAACCACTTTGGAAAACAGTTCTACATTACTAATAAAGTTGAAAATGTATAAGCCCTAGGATTCTTTGGTATATTCTCTAGAGATACTCTTGTAAATACATATCAGGAGATTTGTACACGAATGCTTATAACAATTAAAAAGAAAGAAACTCTATCAAGCGTAGAATATTCTACAGCAGTGAAAATGAATGAACAACCACACACAAATGGATAAATCTCATTTTTGATGGTCAAGCAAAAGAAGCAAATCATAGAAGAATAACAAGGGTATGATTACATTTATATAAAAGTTTTAAACAAATGGATATACTCATGGATGGTAAAATTATAAAGAAGAGTAATAGAAGGATTATCATAGAAGTTAGGAGTGTGGTTACATTTGGAGGAGAAGGAAGGGGTGCAATGGGGAAGGGGCACATGGTGGCTTCCAAGGTAGTGACAATGTTCTACTTCTTAACCTGAATGGAGGCTATACGGATGTTCTCATTATTCTTTAAACTGTACATACTATTTTATATACTCTGCTGTATGCGTGATATTTTCAAAATAAAATGATTTTTAAAAGTATAAAATGTTCTATATATGTATACCTGTGTATGAATGTGTATGTGTGTGTGGGTGTGTGTTCCATAAAGGAAAACAACAGAATTTTCAGTGACAAAGTGTCAGAAAGCTGTTCACTAGACTTACTAAATTATTTCATATAATTGGCAAGTTGAATTGAATGAGTTTACCACAAAGTCCTGATTTTTGTATATATAGTTCCTACTAAACATATGCTTGGAAAGTGTTACCACGTGTCTTATTTAATCTATCAATTGAATTATTCATTCTCAAGTTGTCCACTTTCATTTCCTTTGGTAAAAGATAAATTCTTAATTTTAAAAGATAAAAATCCAGTTGAAACATGCCCATTCTTTTCTTAACCTTTATTTTTTTTTAAAACCAGCCTATGTTAACTATATCTTTCTGGAACAGGATCAGAAGAAAATTGCATCAAACTCTAAAGCCATTAGCATGTGTGACATTGTGAAAATACTAAAGATGAAAAAAAATCCTGTTTGTTTGGTTATATTATTTATATTAATTAAGACCTCTTTTCAATATATTAAATATAACACAGATTTAAAGAATCAGAAAGAACCTTCAAAAGTTATTTACTACAGTCATCTCTTTAAGTAGGACTCAAATTATCTCAAGCAAATAAATTAGCATCCTAATTTGAAAATAGCTCCTGAAAAGATTTTATAGCATCACCTCCCATTAAGCAGTCTGAAAAGTTTTTATGTCTAACTCAGAACCCTTTTAATACAATATGGACATACAGTAAACTTTGTTACCCAGATGACAGGGTGTGGATTTACCTAGGACAGTGGGGCCCTAGCAAGTACTCAACTCCAAGTCTCTACTGGAGGAAGTAGGAAAGTAAAGGGCTCAGAGCCCTACCTATTTGGCTCCAGTGGTTCCAAACGCCCCAGACCCCTGGCTTTCCCCAGAGACCTAGCCCCAAAGCTTGTCTCTCTACATAACCAATAGTTGACTATCATTTTGTTTTCACTCTGACTTGAGTTTATCTATAACTTTTTTCTCCCCCAACCTCCCTCCACTCAATTATCCCAGTAATCAAGAACTTTATATTTCCAGTGAGAATGAATACCCAGAATATTTTTTAAATCCTAAAAATGTTACCTATAAATGAAAAAAAGAAAATCCCAAATTTTCTAAGTTTATGGGTACCTTTTCTAAAAGAAGTATATTGGAAGGTCTTTTTTTTTTTTCTTGTAATCATGGACAATTTCAAAGTATATTCCCTTTTTTTACAGTACAGTACTTTTTTTACAATAAAGACTCCCTGAGGTCAGAGGCTAATTTTGTTTTAGTTTTTATACCTGACATACTCCATTGGACGACTACTGTGATATAACCTATGAGGGAATTAAAAATGTTAGCTGTGTTTAACTGAAGCAATGGAGGCTCGATAAAGTTTTGCCTTACATGATTGTTGCATTCCTCTTCTTCTTCATCGAAGTCTAGACCCTGATGAACAATCTCAGTAGTGCTGTTCTCCTGAAAGAGATTGTTCTCCAAATCAGATACTCTGGTGGCCTCAGTTGTGACTTTTACTTTCATACTATGAAAGCCAGTGGAGACCAATCCCACTTGCAGGTTTACAGGCTCCCCCTCGAACAGCAGGAAGTGTGAGTTTACCCCTTCTTTAAAACCAGGGGGTTGGTAATCATGTGGAGTCACTGCAAAATGAAAAGGGCAGAAAACCAAGAAAACTGTGAGTTTCAATAAAAGTCAAATTAATCTTTCATGTGTAGCAACAGGTATCTTTCAGATGCTTGCAAAATCTCTCTATGTAAAATATTACTTTGACACTTAAGAAGGAATTTAACTAGAGGTCTCCACCTACCCGCATTATAGTAGTGGAGTTTCATAGTAAGTATAACATCATTAGGAAGGGGTCCAAGGTTCTGCATCAGTATATATAATTTACGGATCAGTAGAACACTGGCTTTCTTAATATCTTCACTGTTTGTCCCACTTTCGAAGCTTGTACTACTGCTATAACCATATAGAAAAACAGCATACTTTTCAATCATATGTAATACTGAAACTCTATTTTAAAAAGAACAAAACTCTTAACCATATGATCAAATAAATATAAATATCAGGACACTTGAGACCATTTTTAGTATGTAAATTAGAGCAGTGATTGTACTTTCTGCAATGTATATACAATGGATTTCTTAAGGAGCAAGTTCCCTTAAATATGACCTGATTTTTTAAAAATTTGAGTTACAAATAACCACATGCCATAATAGTGAGAACAATGGATTTGGAATTAGGAGACTTGACATCTAATATTGGGTCTGCTGCTAACTAACTGAATGAGCTGTGTCAAGTCATTTAGACACTCTAGATCAGTTAGCTCACTTTGCAGGATAAGCTTATACACATTTCTACACCTTTCCAGATTTTCTATTTGAAAATTGGTCATCAGTTCTGGGCCCTTCCTCCATCTGGTTATCTGTCAGAGATGTCCCTTCCTCTTACATGGATTCCAACAATGGCTATCTATTCTTCTCGCTTTTCTTCTTGTCTACACTGCAATAACATTCTCTATGCTACTGCTGCAATAATATACCTAACAGGAAAATCTCCTCATGTCACTCTCTTGCTTAAAATTCTTCTATTACACTCATCACCTTTCAATCAAATTCAAGAATGGTATGTGTACAATGCCTTTCATGAGCAGCCACGCCCTCACCTACAACCTCATCTGCATTTACTATCCAGTTTCTTCTCACCCACGTGCATTTGCATATGCCGTTTACTTTGCTTGTATTGTGTTTTTCCCACTTCTTTTCCTGACTCTCCTCAATTCATCCTTTAATAGCTAGCTCATGTGTCACCTCTTCAAGGAAGTTTTCCCTGATAATTCTTATACATTACTCCTATGTATAATTGTTTGTATGCCCCCCTCTAGATTATGCGTGGCTCTATCTTTCATGTCCACAGTACTGTTTGGTGCCAGCTAGAGTAAATACTCAGTAAACATTTGTGGAATGAATGAATGAATGTACAAGTGGAACCAAATTACCTTCTAACTCTAAATATTTTTTTATTTCTCTCCAAAATTTTCTTCCCAAATTGGTTTCATATTTGAATAGCTTCTAGGAAGGACTATCAACTGCAATATATTTGCACAATGTCTTTCACATAGTAAGCACTCAATAATGAATAATAATCCTAAGTAATTGAGCTAATGGAGGAAGTGTGGATTCATAAAACAGACATTATTAAGTGAATACATCTGCTCCTTTTTTGATTTTGAACAACAAAGTTTTGTCTACTAAGATTTAACCAATTTGAAATAGGTAACTCAAGTGAAGGGCTATAGCATTTAGCTCATGGGATCTTTCAGTATACATCATATTCATAAAATCATATCCATGTAAAATCATACTCAAGACTCCCTTGTACTCTTTTAAAAGGGAAATTATCTTTACTATGGAAGAGGTGATAAAGTAATTTTGTATGACTGATCATTTAAATAAATGTCTACCTTTGGTTTCTAGGAGATTAGTAATATGCATTACCTTTTCTTCTCCTTAATAGCCAAAAGATTTGGCCGTTTCTGTTTTACTGCTCACCACTTGGCATATGTGCCTTCATAACAAAAGAGATTAATTTGGTTGCCAGTAGTACTTATATTTAAATTTTGTAGAGTAAAAGGCAACTGTTTAATGTGGGAGAATATGTACGGAAAGTGCTGTACAATCTGTACAATGCTATATAAATGCTAGCTTATGATGATTAATATTTTAATTCTCATTCCTAAAACTTACTTCCTCTGCACATCCTACTGCTGTCTGCAAGTTTTACAAATGAGAGGATAATTAAGGAAGTGAATCTCAGAGAGAAATCCTCAAACTGCAGTAAATGACAAGACAGAGCTAACAGCAGAAAATTGAGTATTAGGCCACGTTTCTCTTCAGAGTTGCTCCTTTCATGGGCACTCATTCCCCTGACTTGGAGCCCTCTACCACCCAGGCCTTTTCACCACCACCCACCCCCTCCACTTCTATTCCATCTCATCAGCAAAACTGAGATCTTTCTGAATCCAAAAGCTACCGGGATGGGAATAAATATTGCTCTTCAATAAAACATCTCCACCTACACCAGGGATCTTTTTAAGCAAATACCCATGTCTTTGCTCTTTAACCCACTAGTATGTCTAAAACTTGGCATTTTAAACTTGATAGGAAAAAGTAGTGCTTTCCAGTCTTTTCCATACTGGGACAAACATAAAAAATTACATTTGTATGACAGATTGGGAGAAGTAGATGAGAATGTTTGTATCTATAGGCAAATAGTTCAGGGGTTTCATTTACTCCAGATCCAGTCTGGCTATATTGAGGGCAAAAAAGATTAATATCTTGGCATAGCAACTGAGAAACTTCAGGTTAGTGTCTAAATAGAATCTTATGGAGTTCTTCAATCAACACCATGTAGACAGCCTCATTAATATAATTTCTACTGCTATGCCACCCACCAACGACCACTGCCTCCAAGGACCACTACCATCACTACCACTACCACCAGGTACCATTTACTGGCCTTTTAACATATGCCAGGCATGGGCAAAGCTTTGTATATGTATTATAATTTAATAGTCACAGCAACCATATGATGTAAATATTATGAATTCCACTGTGCAGATGAGAATACTAGTATTTAGGGAGGTTAAGTAATCTGTCCAAAGTTAGACCAATAATGGAGTGTTCCAAGCTAGGTCTCTAGGAATTGGAACTCTTAACCACCAAACTTAACTTCCTTTAAACCCCACTAACATCACCTATGAGGAGAAGAGGAAAAGAAGCAAAGGAAGACTCTACTCCCACCAACTTCATCCATGGATTTCAGAAATTTGAACAATTATTACTATTATTAATGGAGGGCTTTTATAGGATTAGTGGGGAAGTTACAAAGGAAATATAAGGCCTATCTATGGCTTCAAGAAGCTTATGTTTACCTCAGTCCTATTTCTCATGTTCATTAAACAATTAGATTCTACCTGTCAAAATCCATAGTGGCTCCTTCTTTTGTGTATTTGAATTTGAACTGGTATATCTCAGTCACTTTCTAGAAATATCAAAGGGAATAGAGAAAGAAATTACTTACAAAAAAGAAATCCAGAACCTTATCTGGTAATAGGTGAGGAATATTTTTATTGTATACCTATTATACTACTTACATACCTCTTTGTTTCACAGCATAACATTATTCAGGAATAGTATTTCCAAATATAAAGATAACTTAATTTTTCTCCTCCATGCTAAAAATGAGTTAGATGGCAAATTCTATTGTTACTGTTTCAAAGCTGGAGAAACTAAGAGGCAGAGTTAAATATCTGACCTGGCATAGGTAAATGACAGTGAAACCAGTTGAGAAATCATTCATTCATGTAACAGATATTTATCAAATGTCTACGTTGTGTTAGACGCTGGAGTCAAAGTGGTGAACATGACAAAAAAGGTCCCTGTTTTTCTGGAATAGACAGACTGGTGAGACAGTCAATAAATAAGTAAACAAAATAATTTCAGATAGTAATAAGTACTGTGAACAATATGAAGCACAAACTGTGATAGAGAATAGAAGGGAGAGGTGCTAATTTGGTTTGGAAGGCCAAGGATGGCCGCCTTTAAGGGATGATGCTTGAGCTGAGCCTCAGTGACAAAAGGGGATCACGTGCAGATCTGGGGGAGGGCGGAGTATCCTGGGCAGAGGGAACAGCAGTGCAAAGTTCTAAAGCAGGAAAGTAAGCCTCTTTCAGGGCCAAAGAGGAAGCCAAGTGGCTGGCAATGAGTGAGCAAGTAAGAGAGTGTAGGAGATGAGGATATGGAGCTTTATTGGCCATGATAAGAGGTTTGGATTTTATTCTAGGTAAACCAGAAATACACTGAAGTGTTTTAAGCATGGGAGTAATTTGCATGCTTTTAAGATCACCCTGGCTATTTTAATAGTGCAGAAGGAAGAAGTGGAAATCATGAGAGCAATTAAGAGGCTACTACAGTAATTCAGGGAAGACCAGAATGGCAACAAGAAAACTAGAAAAATTCAAAAAGGAACCAGGATCTATGACATCAGGTCTTGTTTTTTTGATCCTGCACTAAAAACTCAGATACCACTGCTATTTGCTCTCCTCACTGTTAAGAAAGCTAGAAACAAAGAGGGAAACATATCCTCATAAGAGACATACTCCATGTAAAATAACATGATTGTCTGGTAGTTGAAGCAAACGTTTGGCCCAGATACATTGTACAGCTTGTCCACAGATCTGGAGAAAGTCCGAAAGAGAGGTAAAGTGTATAAGTGTAAGTAGAACACAAAAAAATGCCCTTCATTCATCTGTTTCAATTTTTGGTCTTGATATTGTGGGAATGAGGATGTTGGATTGATCAGAAAGTCTCAATGTTTCTGTTACTTTACTCTAAGACTTGTTCCCCCAGCTCTACTGATCTTAAAACCTTAGCAAACAACTTAATCACAGGTTATCAGGTCCTGGAGAAATTGGCTCATGCTGCTTAAACTCTAAGACAACTGATTTGTAGTGGACTTAATTTAAAAGATAAAATATTTTTCTAGCAAGACAGTCTACTTGGGAAATCAAACAAAATTTTGAAGGCTGCTTTGTGAGTACAGTAGGAGAGGTATGTGACACTAGTGTTGCCTACCACAACAGGTTCACCCCAGACAGGCAAGATACACAGCATCCTCTCTTTGTTCATGCTGGGTGTAATTGCCCTGCCAAGCAAACCATGTCTATTCTTCCTGCCTGCCCATGTTTCACAACAAACTCTAGCTTTTCAATGCTCTGAGCTATCTTTTATTTTTTTAATTATAACAAGAGTAGATCCTTTAGCAGCTGATAATTTTATTAACATGTTATTTGGTCCCTGAAGCAATTCATAAGAGTTATGTTTACAATGGTTTTATACAAGATGCTAATCCCTTATAACTTCAATCTGACTCTGATTATGACAGAAGATATATTGACAGCAAGCATTGGTCTCTTCTTAACATTGCATAAAACATTTTCCTACTTTTCAGATTAATGTGTCGCCTAATAAAGATAGGCCTTTAAACCACTCAACGATGGTTTCTGTTAATCATACTGAATATATTCAGATACCAAAGCAATAGCAACATATATAGCCTTTTTTCCTCCCTTCACATTCCAATCCATTGGCAAGACTTTCAAGACTATCTCCAAAGCATATCCCAAGTCCATCCATTATTATCACCCTGTCCAAACCACCACTATCTCTCTTCATCTGATCTCCTTGCTTGCAAAGTATTCCTCCAGTAATTCATTCTCTGTTCTATAGCCAAAAAGGGTTTTTGAAAATATAAATCAGACCATGTTACTCCTTTGCTTAAAACACCCCAATGGTTTCCCGTTGCCCTTAGAATAAAATCCAAAAACTACTTTATCCCACAAGATCTTACACATCTGTCCCTTGTCTACCTCTCTGACCTTATCTTCTGCTTCTTTCTCTCCTACCCACTAAGCTCCAGGCTCAGGGCATGAACTCACAAGATGCCTTGTAGCTTAGGGCCTTTGCCCAGCGATACTCTGGAACATGCTGTCTCCAGTAGATGATGATAATATTTGGGCACTGCCCTAAATGCTCCACATGTATTCATTCTTATGCAGTCAGTACTCTGAGGTAGGTATTATTATCCTCATTATACATGAAGCTAGTAAATGTTAGAGCTGGGATTTGACTCCAGCACCTACAATGTTAACCACTGTGCTATTCTGCCAATCACGTGCCATTGCCTCTCACAGACCTGCATAGGCTGACTTCTCTGGCCCTTCAGGCTTAGCTCCACAGGCCTTCCACAGACTATACTCCAATCCCTCCTTCTCCATTCCCTGCCTCAGCACTCTCCAGCACACTACCTTTCTTTTATTTTCTTCATAGCATTAGGACTATCTGAAACTGTTTTGCTCATTTTTGTTTGTTTATTGTTTATTCTCCCTCAAGGATATAAGAATGTAAGCTTCCAGAGAGCACGGACCTTGTCTATCCCATTAACTCCTGTGTTTTTATACCTTGAACAGTGCTAGGAACATAAAGGGAACCCAATTAATATTTGTGGAATAAACATTCAGCCAGGATAGAGTTCACCCTCAATTAGGATTTTATCCTACAAGGATTTTTTTTTAAAACAAAGTTTCTAAAACCAAACTGTGGCTAGAAACAGAGACCATGTATAGTTCAGTTCTTGAAATAATCTATTAAAAATGGATGCTGACCACCTCCAATAGGCACAAAGGAATAGATGGTGAAACAATAAGATTTTTGTCCTCACAGTATTGATACATAGCTATTCTTTTTTTTTTAAAGTAGGCTCCATGTCCAGGGTGGAGCCCAACACCAGGATTGAACTCACCACCCTGATATCAAGATCTAAGTTGAAATCAAGACTCAGATGCTTAACCGACTGAGCACCCAGGCGCCCCCACAGCCATTCTTTATAGTTCTATCATGCATTACGTTGTGTAAAACTTTCCTTAACATATTTACATTTTGGTTTACACAACTTATTAATACCCTCCACACATTTTATAGTGTTTAACTGTAGGAAAGCTACACTATCCCTCTTCACTACTTTACTTTTGTCAATTCACCTCTGTCATGAAATGGAGCAACCAGAACAAAACTTCTACTACAGAAATACTGCAACTTTGTGCAATGTCCAAAACTCCACTGGCCCCTGGACTGGGTAAGCACACTTAAGACAGAGGTTTGCAACTATTGTACTATGACAGACTCTGCACAAGATTGCTACAAATTTTAATCCATGTGTAAAATATATTTTTGTTTCAGGTATATGTTAATATTGCTATTGTTTCTTCAGTTTTGTTTAGAGAAGGAAATACTTCTACAGGTAAGAGTCAAGAAACATGGCACAATATTAGATAAACACCAAAAGACTATGTCTACATGAGAATGTTGTTTTGTGAGTATATAAAAGAATGAGAAGGGTGCCTGGGTGGGTCAGTCAGTTAAGCGTCTGCCTTCGGCTCAGGTCATGATCCCAGGGTGCTGGGATCAAGCCCCACATTGGGCTCCCTGCTCGGTGCAGTCTGCTTCTCCCTCTCCCCCTGCCACTCTCCCCTGCTTGTGCTCTCTTCTCGCTCACTCGCTCTCTCTCAAAATAAATAAATAAAATCTTCAACAACAAAAAAAGAATGAGATTAGGGAGGTAAGTGGTTGTATCAGTAACTTGATGCTAAATATAAACTATAAAATAGTGCAATCCCATGGATACTTTTAGGCATTATGAACATTACTATTCCATAGTTATACTGTACTTATTGCTGACTTGTTTGGTGTTCTTTTGAGTCTTTTAATACCCTCAAACATGACACTAAAACTTTTATCAATTAAAAGTGTACCATGGACACACAGGGGTTAGGGATCACTGTTATATGGAACGATCTGTAAGCATTAAAAATATTTTTTTCTAGGTTATAAATGATAGCTCAGCACTTCGTATTATAAGCTTTTGTTTTCTAACTTCATTATTTGCCTGCATCAAGCTCATTTTAACAGCACGCCCCCCACACACACACCCTCCAACCTAAGAGTTTTCTGTAGTTAAATTTGCTCAGCATTTCACTGAGCAAAAGCACTGGTTTCAGATTAAGAGTTTTTTATGCACAAGAAAACAAAATAATTCATTGCATTAAGAAAATGACCACTTTATTAACAATTTATCAGAAGGTTTTTGTTTGGGAAGCTTCCCCTCAAACCTACAGGGGAAAAAAAAGCATTTTGAAACTAAACAAGAGACAAAGATAAAAAGGGGTAGTTCAGGCATTGAGGAATTGTTACCTACCTGTATGTACCAGTTTTCCTCCACCTTGTTCAAACAGTTATTTATAATCTTCCCAAGAAAGGATATTAAAGGCTAAAAATGCTTAATTTAGTCTTGAATGCTACCAGTTACGCTAAATCCATAGGCTTAAGAAGGAAAATTGAAAGCAAGGAAAAAGGAAAGAGAAGAAGGAAAGAAAATTAGGAGGAAAATACAGAGAATAGAAGGAGAAGAAAGAACAGAGGGCTTCTCCCTCCATCTCTATGCCATTGCCACAGAGTAGTACAAGTAACTATTACATGTCCAGGACTATGATATTCACTCTGGGAGACAGAAAACAAGACAAGACACTTGTCCTCAAGAATTCAGAATCTGGTTGAAGAGATAAAGTAATCTACATGAATCAACTGAGAGTGTTAAATTGTGGGGTCCCATTAGAAAAGGAATTTGGAGAAGGAGGAAATTAGTGTGAACAGCATAGGCCAAGAGGCTTTCATGGGAGATTTGAACATAAGTTGGCCTTGAAGATGAGTAGGATTCAATAGGGAAGAAATTATGAGAGAAAGAAGAAGTAAAGATCTGAAAAATCTATGAACAGGTCAAATAGGGGAGAATTTAGTTGGCAAAAAAAGGAAAAGTTTAGAATTATGCTGTATTTTCCAAAAGGCCACAAACAGAAAGGATTCAGAACTGGTTAAAATAAATAATAAAACATGGTTTTATACATGCAGAGATTTTTAATTTTAACATGTTAGGGAATAGGCTCCTCTACGCTTTTTTTTTTTTTTTAACACCCCTAAGTAGTTTTTAAAATCTCATAATAGGGCGCCTGGGTGGCTCAGTTGGTTAAGCGACTGCCTTCGGCTCAGGTCATGATCCCAGGGTGCTGGGATCGAGTCCCACATTGGGCTCCCGGCTCAGCGGGGAGCCTGCTTCTCCCTCTGACCCTCTCCTCTCTCATGCTGTTTCTCTCTCGCTCGCTCTCTAATAAATAAATAAATAAAATCTTTAAAAAAAAAAATCTCATAATAAAGAATTGGTGAAGTTTATAATAAAACACACTGGAAGAGCTTATGGTGAGTTACTTTGCTCATATAGTAATCTAGTAACATAATCAATAGCCTCAACTCAGGTAAACATATTTAAATATAATCCCTTCTCAATGTGTGTCCTTACCTCTGGTTCCTTGGGATTTGTATAAAGCTGTTTAAGGAGAAATAAATAACATTTAATTTCTGAAACTTATTAGGTTACTCCTCACAGAATACATTTTCTATGTGAAGAGTTCAAATTGTGCTCTATTAATTGAGGACTGAGATATACATATCTCAAAATAATTTGTTATGGTTTAAAAATATAAATCAAATATCTAAGACTTTCTATATTATCTTCTCATTTGCTTTCTATTCTTAACCATACATAGCATGTTATACTCAGAAGGGCACAAAACTTCAAAAAAGTCTACACAACCATAAAAACAAACACTCCAAGTCTATAAAGTAATTTAAAAAAATGAAATCCTGATAGCCAATATGTGAAGCAGATAGTATGTCCTATATACTTTCCCATGTATTGTAATATACCTAAGAAATACATAATTTGTGATCTTTCATTAAAACTTCTGGTAGATTCTATTTTTTTAATTCCAAAATGTCATAGGACAGATAAAGAAATTCAGGAAGAAGTGGGGATAGTACTGTTTTAATGTTTTACTTGCCAAAAAAACAACATAGTAGAAACATGGGTTTGGTCTTTAAGTGTGTACTTACTGTAAGTACTGCCATGTGTAGCTTCAAGAGAAAAGAAAACTATTGTTATTATATACTTGTGCTGATATTATTGTTATTTTCAATAAAGGCTAATTAAAATTATTTCAGAGAGATTCCAAAGATTTGGGTAGAAGATCTAAAAAAGAGATACTAATTCACTCATTCATTCAAGTGAGTATAAATTTACATATATAGGGTTCTGCTGGAGAGGAGGGATGCAAAAAAAAAAAATGATAACTATCTATACTATCTAAAAGTTATATTTTAGTTTGGGAGGCAAAAGATATACAAAATAATTCATTTTTACTAAATATTAAATATGCCACCAGTATCTCCAAAAAATTGTCTTTTGAAACTAATCTACTAAAGTAAAAATTTTAAAGTCTGATAGGTCTATAAAACCCTTGCCCTACCTACATATATATTACTATAAACAGATTCTTTCTGCTTGGAAGAGTAAGCCAATATATAGAGATATAATCTAGTCTCTGATAAAAATTTAAAAACTGGAATACAAATTAGAAAATTTCTGGACCAGGGCTGGCCCAGTCGTTAGAGCATGTGACTCTTAATCTCAGGGTTGTGAGTTTAAGCCCCACAATGGTCACGGAACCTAGTCAAAATTGAAAAAAAAAAAAATTTTTTTTTAAAGAAAATTTCCCAACCATAATTTCATATCAAACTAGTCACCTATTTCACCCAAAGGACTAAAACTTTAGTGACACTGTGTGGCTATTTTGGTTACTGCATACAATTGATTTTGAGACTACATAGTGAAACTCTCTATTAATTATTTGATTAATAGTTCATTCATTCAAAAAGAGACATGGCCCCTGATCTCAGGGAACATGCAGACCAACAGGAGAGAAAACATTAAACAAAAAAGCAAACAGGTACATCATTACAATTGTGTTAACTGCTATGACAATGTAGCACAGGGTGCTTGAGAACATTAAACAAAAGGACAATCTAGGCTGGGGTGGGGGGGTATGTGCCAGGGAAGACCCCTCTAAGAAAGTAAATATTTAGGGTGAGACCTAAAGGATAAATTGGATTTAGCCAGGTAAAAGGTATGGGTAGGGAAGAGAATTTTGCAGGCAAAAGCAATAATACATACAAAGGGAAAAGGCACTTGGCATGTTCTAGAATCCTTGTGTGGCTTGAACATGGTTAGCAATGGTGAGAGTGATGACTTCTGGAAAGGCAGGTGGAGACTAGATCATACAGGTTCTCTGTGAAGGACTCTAAATTTTATTTTAAAAGCCATGGAAGATTTTCAGGCAAGAGATTGATATGATAAGACTTAGATTTCTAAGGGATGCCTGGGTGGCTCAGTTGGTTAAGCAACTGCCTTTGGCTCAGGTCATGATCCCAGGGTCCTGGGATCGAGTTCCGCATCGGGCTCCCTGCTCAGCAGGGAGTCTGCTTCTCCCTCTGACCCTCTCCCCTCTCATGCTCTCTCTCTCTCTCTCTCAAATAAATAAATAAAATATTAAAAAAAAAAAAAGACAGATTTCTGAAAGAATGTAGTGTGGATAGTGAGTTGGAATGGTAGGGGATTGAAAATGGGAATAAGGAGACAGATTAGGAGGCTATGTACAATATAGTCTCTTCTTTATAATAATTATCTAAAAATACATACATACTTACTTTAAAGAATTTGAGCATAATATGAACTACAAAAAAAATGGTAAAATCACCCAAAATTTCACAACTAGAAATAATCATCATCTTCAACAGAAGAACATCTTTCAAGATCTCTAGATACTCAAACTTGACTTTACTCAAACTATTTTTAACACATTAATTATTTCCTAGTAGGAAATTAAGATACTAACAATGAGTCTAAGTCATCCATCTAAGGTATTGTCTTTTAATCTCCCAAAACAGTAAATTTAATCGATTCAGTCATACAGGTAGTCATTTAAGTAAAATAAATCCATCAAACGAGGTAGATAATCTTTTTACATCACACTGCTCTTTTAGTACATGTAACATTGTAATTATTTAACAAGTGACGCTATTAGAGTGTGACCTCCTTGAATGGAGGAATCACATCTTTCTCTCATTTTTGTCTCATCCAGTATTTAGATACAATGTCTGGCACAGATTAAATAGATAAGAAAGGAAGGGAGGAGGGGAGGAAATGAAGGAAGGAGAGAAGAAAGGAGGGAAAGAACAAGATAAGGTAGAGACAGAGGGAGGAAGGAAGGAGAGATAAAGGAAAGGAGAAGAGGGAGGGAATGAGGGAGGAAAGAGAAAAAGAGTTAACACATAGTGCTTATTATGTGCCAGGCATTGTTCTAAACATTTTAGATCAGTGGTTCTCAAAGTATGGTCCCTAGACCAGCAGTGTCAACATAACCTGAAATTTATCTGAAATGCAAATTATCACATCAGAAATTTTGGGATGGAGCCTGGCAATGCTTTAACAAGTCCTCCAGGTGATTCCAATGCAAGCTAACATTTGAAAACCAGTGCTTTAGATTAGTTCATTATCTCAAACAACCCTAAGAGGTTCTGTTATTATCCCCCATTTTGTATATAAAGAAACTAAGGTACCAAAAGGTAGGTACTTGCCCAAGATCACACAGGTGTTAAGTGTAGAACTGGGATTCCCTTTAGACTGATTACAAAACTTGTGTTCTTAACTATATTGCACTGCCTCTCAATGATGGATGCTCAAGAAATGTTGCTAAATGAACGGATGGTGGAGAATGAATGGTGTTCAGTATGCTGGTGATGACCCTTTCCATTTAAACCTGTCCAAATACTAAGGGCCTTCAAAGTTCAAAAGCCATTTTCTCCAAAAGATTTCCTTCATGCTCCTTACTAGATACAACCCCTCCTTTTCCATATTCCTATTGTACACAAGCAGTATCTTTCCTTTAGCATGCATTAATTTCTAATGAGTATTATGGGTACTTATATCTGATATTTTTACACAAAAATATCAAGCTGATGTGAAAAAAAAAATCAATATTTAATAGCCTAATAGGACACAGGTACTGGCCAATCAGAATGGATGCCAACTTAGCCCAGAATCAGAAAGGATGCCAATTTAGTCTTAGCTGGGTTCCTGGAAGCTCCCCATGGGCCAGATGTTAACCCTTTAGTTGCTAGATTATGGATAGGTCTGGAGAGATCCCAAAAGAGACAATGGTGAAGTGAGGGGGAGATAATGGTGGGGGCCACTCAGGGTCTCAGCAAAACAGCTATTTACCACCCATTACAGAGTATTTCAATATTTTAACAATAGGCACAGCTGGGCCAATGTATAATAGCTAATCATCAGCCACGCATATGAGTATCATTTCTCTTCTGCCATGCTCTAGAAGATCTTTGTGTGCACAAGCCCGTATCTGTTTTAATTTTGTATCCCTCAGTCCCCCAGGTCAGTGTTGAATAAATCATAAAAAATAACTGTTCACTGAAAAAGGAAATGTATGAGTGCAACTAAATAATCTATTATAAGGCTATTCACCTCAAAATTCCTTATAAAGGAATAGGAATTGAGAAGGAGTTAAAAGAAGATATAGATGGGGAAAAGGAGGGGAAGCAGTGGTAGAAGGTTCATTTATATACATCTTGTCTCTTCAACTAGGACTAGAGCCTCTAATTTTTATACCTTCATAGCAGTCTTGGGCAGCAAGAAAGATCTGATATACTTAAAATTCAAGCTGCATTTTTAAAAATCCAAGGTACAATACTAGCTATTTGAGGAAACAGGTTATATACATGCACCAAACATAGTTAACAAAATAACTATCATAGAATAAAAACTAATTATTCAAGTCCGTTTTTTCCTTTCATATCTGTGAATTGAATCACAACTATTTTGAACATGTTTAATGTGCTAAATGCCAGATTCTTGTCTCCCCTGTCCCACATCCTCTGGATCTCTTCCAGTGACTTCAGAGGAAATTCTGTGGTCAAAAAGATATGCGTATGTAAAAGAGAAAAATGAAGGTTTCCTTTCTAATTGATGAAAACAAGACATCAACAGGACAACAAAGACATAAAAAGAAACTTTCATAAATGCAAATGTAGGCACTAGTGCACTGTTAATACACAACAACAAAATAAAAGCTAAACTTTTTTTAAGGTATAAAAGATGTCTTTAATCCTGGTATAAATTTAAAAACATTCTTACGTATCTTTTTTCCAAAGCATCAAAACAACCTTGGATCCTGTCAAGAAATAAATATTTGATGTCAATTTGGACCAGATGCGAAAGCCAAAAAAATTCCAAGATATAGAACTGATTTATATATTTTGCTTTTAAGTACATTAAATTGGTAATCATTTTACCTTTCCCATTTGAACTCTTTTTTAAAACAGTGTCATTTAATATGTTGATACATCTTTATAATAGGTAAGCAATTTAAAGGTAGAGAACCACATCTTATTTTTCTTTTTGCCTCCCATAATGTTTAGAATACTAACACGCATATGATGAGTAATCAAATTTTGATTGATATTTTTCTCTTTTTAAAATTTTGTTATTGAAGTTGACATACAGTGTTATATTTGTTTCAGGCGTACAATATTTTTCTTTCTTTATACAAGTCCATTTTTTTCAAAAACAAAATTAAATCAGGATATTAAAATTATATTGAATATTGCTGTAAATTTCCAGGAAATTGTGAAAAAAAAGGAAAGAAGGAAGGAAGGAAAAAAAGAAAGGAAGAAAAGGTTTTAAGGAAATGATCTTACCAAATAAAGTCTTATGGGTAATTTCAACCATGATAAAAATAATGTTCAACTTTTGTGGAATTTCAATTACTTACCATTTGATAATATGCAGTGACCCAGGACATTTTTTATCTTCTCGAAGGATTTTTAAACTGAGGTCTACAAAAACAGAAACACAGTGTATTTTCCTTTACTAAATGATTACTGTACTAAATTTGTCCATGCTAAATAAGGGTATTTCCTTTAACTATTTTATTTATATAACTTAGTTTTATAGCTTATAAAAACATTTTGAATCTCTAAATATCTACTCTAAAAATAAATCCTATGTTGAAAACTAGCTTAGTTCCAATTTTGATTATAGTTTAGCAGTCTTCCCTTCTACAATGCAGCACAACTGAGTTGATTGCACATTCAATTTGTGTCACTTCTTTGCTTCTGTTGAATTCCGAGTAATCATAAGGGACTATTGAGATCATATCCATTAACCAATTTAAAACATGTACCTCTGTTGAATTCCGAGTAATCATAAGGGACTATTGAGACCATATCCATTAACCAATTTAAAACATGTACCTCAATCTCAAGTCAGTTCTCTCATATTTGTCTCCCCCTAAATGAAAATAAAGATGAAAAATTTTCCCATGGATTATTCTCAAATATTAATTTCCATCTGAAATTCAACTACCTTACTACAGTTAGAGAAGAGGAAAATCATATTAAAAGAGTTTTTGCTTAGGGGCGCCTGGGTGGCTCAGTCAGTTAAGTGTCTGCCTTCAGCTCAGGTCATGATCCCAGGGTCCTGGGATGGAGCCCTGCGTCGGGTTCCCTGCTTGGCAGAGAGACTGCTTCTCCCTCTCCCTCTGCCTGCCACTCTGCCTGCTTGTATTCTATCTCTATGTCAAATAAATAAATGGATAAAATCTTAAAAAAAAAAAAAAAAGTTTTGGCTTAGATTAGTCCAAAATCAATCACTGATTCATGTATGACTTTGCATGTCACTTCACCTTTTCATATTGTTTTCCTATCCTAAAACTGATGTTCCCTCTACCTCTACTGAGGTACATGAAAATTATTCCATGTTGGCATAATATTTAGAGATTACCAAAAAGAGAGTGACATAGGAGTACTGAGCATTTTTATGATGTATATTACTTTAAGAACGAACACTGAGAGGGAGACCTACAACTTCTACTAAAACTACCACAATAAATAAAGCTGTAAGTAATAGTATTACCTCTGTAGGAAGGAAGGAAGGAAGGAAGGAAGGAAGGAAGGAAAGAAGGGAGGGAGGGAGGGAGGAAGGAAGGAAGGAAGGAAAGAAGGAAAGAAGGAGAGAAGGAAGAAAAAGTGAGCCTAAAATGGAGTCACTTGCCCCCCATGAGGAGCAAACCAAGACTTAATTGCAAGAATGTAAACTTTAACCAGTCAATCTGGAATTTCCTGTTCAACACTTGTGAGGTAATCTGCATGGCAGACCCCCACCCTCCCCCTTCCCGAGGAAGGTGACCTTGCCTGAAATAAACCTTTCTTTTCTTTCACTAATGACTTCCTTGTCCTGCCCTGTTTCTGCCTATAACAGTCTAACAATTTGTACTGCTCCTCAGAGCTCCTATTTGCTAGATTGGATGCTGCACTATTCATGAATCATTGAATAAAACCAATTAGATCCTCAAATGTACTCAGTTGAATTTTGTTTTTTAACATCCGCCCCCCCATGCCTAGGGCAGTGATTGGCACACAATAAGCCCTTAATTAATCACCCCAAACATGCCTTTTTCCAGTTTTTTCCAATTCTGTTCCAAACAAGGAGAAATGCCACCATGTGCTACATATAAACATATTCACTATTACAGATTTATATTCTATAGACCAAAAGAAGATATGATACAAATGAAGTTGTCATGATTGCAAGTGCCATGCTTTTGTACTTACAGCACACATGCATTTCAATGATGCTAGCTAGTATAGAGGATGAAATGTTAGGAAAATTCAATTGGAATGAGGCCAAGGTATATCGTTAAATACAGATGCAAAGAATTTAAAGTAAAGTTAGATCTTGAAAAATAAGATCATACAAGGAAACTTATAGCTCTCTACATTTATTTTCCCAAATGATAGTTCCCATTTTAGTGACAAATCAGCAAGATTTTCTGAATTGTTATCACAATCCAGCTTTTTAAGCTAATAATAAGATTTTAAAAAATTGAAGAGTCCTAGGTACATTTATTTTCTTTCAATACAAGACAAGGAAAGGAGCCAGAAACAGCTTGTAATATAAGGAAATGAGATCATCAGTTTAAGACACAAGAAATAAAAGGGAGTAAAGTAGGAGACCTGGCAATTGAGAAAAGAAAAGTGCTGATTAGAATAGTAATTGTCTATCCATGCTAATCAACAAATGGGTTTGGCATGAATATGCTTTTCTTCCAGTATATTTATATGTGTTAACAGGAAGAAGAGTTTTTCACCTGGCTCCATTAAATTGCCTCAATGCCAAAGTATACCTCAAAGAACAAACTCAACTGAGGCAAAAAATAGTGCAAATCTACAACACCCGAATAGATTTTGATTGGCTGTTGCTTTTATAGGTATGGTTTAGAATTACCGGGCTTATCTATAGAGATTTCTTTTCTTCTCAGTCTGTCATTTGGTATCTAGCCAGGAACTAATGATTCCTATAAGTAAAACCACTAAACATACTGAAATTAAAATGGAAAATGAATTAGCAAATTGATCTTGAAGAACAATCCCATGACTTGGAATTAGCACACTGAGAATTGAAAGATTTACCCCTGCCAAGTACAGGAAAGAGCTACAACAGCCAAGGTAACTACTTAGTTAAACTTTACCATCCAAATGGCGTTCTCCATAAGAGCTCTCTGGAAACAGGCCTCTTAGATATGTTATACATGAGATAGAAGTAGCAAAAAGTTTCTTCACCATTATCAATGACTCATGCTCATTAGTGATTTGGGATGGAAAAACAGTTTCCTGGGTGAAAAAGATGAAAAAGATTAGTATTCTTTAATATATTCAGCCATCATGCCATTACCACAAATATGATGGGAAGATTTTTCAGGACTTCAACTCTGATACCTTTATAGGTAATCAAAAGGAAACAGGGCTTTGAAAATTGCATTAAATTTGATCTCCATAGGCAAGGCAGAGCAGAAAGGCAGAGTTACCCAAGTAATTCAAGACTAGTATAATTTATTTCACATGATCCATGGGTTTAAGGCAAAATTGGAGTTTTACTATGATTACATAATCTCCTTCCCTTTCACACACTCCTCAGAATGCAATGCAATCTGTCTTTTATTACCTCCATTCTATACTATTCTCTCCAAAGTCATCAGGTATATCCTATCGTTGACCTCTTCTGTCCTTTGTACTATGTAACTTCTCTGCAGTGTTTGACACTTTTTTTTAAAGATTTTATTTATTTCTTTGAGAGAGAGAGCATGAGAGGGGAGAGGGTCAGAGAGAGAAGCAGACTCCCTGCTGAGTTGGGAGCCCGATGCGGGATTTGATCCTGGAACTCCGGGATCATGACCTGAGCCGAAGGCAGTCGCTTAACCAACTGAGCCACCCAGGTGCCCAGTGTTTGACACTTTTGCCCACTTTCCCTCTTCTCTTTCAGCTGCCATAACACTGTTTTCTTTTGATTTTTCACCCATCCCCCATATCTATCTCAATCTCTTTTATTTTTTCCAGTTTTTCTGCCCTTTAAACATTTAAATTCTTTTTTTTTTTTTTAAAGATTTTATTTATTTATTTGAGAGAGAGAGAATGAGAGACAGAGAGCATGAGAGGGAGGAGGGTCAGAGGGAGCAGCAGACTCCCTGCCGAGCAGGGAGCCCGATGCGGGACTCGATCCCGGGACTCCAGGATCATGACCTGAGGCAGTCGCTTAACCAACTGAGCCACCCAGGCACCCCTAAACATTTAAATTCTATCTTCAGTCCTTTTCTCTTCTTGGGTAATCTCATCTAGTCTCACAGCTTCAGCTATAGTCTATACAGGGTGTTCTGAGCCCCACTTCTATGTTTCTGTTCTGTGAACCTCTGCACCTAGACCACTTTGTAGACCCCTCAAACACAACTTATCTCTATCACCTTTAATTGAAACCTGATCCTAAATTTCATTGTCAGACAAATGAATCAGCCTCCACGCCAATCATTCAGGCTAGAAGTAGAGTTGTCTTTGGCTTCCCTTTTTATTTCATATCCCATCTCCAATCACTAAACCCTATAATTCTCTCTAAAGGAGTTCTCAAATGTATTTTCTCCTTTCCCTTCTCACTGTCACTGCCATACTCACTTCTCCCCTTTATTACTGCTGTAGCCCCTGATCTTCTTGCCAACAGTTCCTTTCGTTCACTCTGTCCTTCATATTACCATCACTATTAACTTTAAAGAATACAAATCTTATTATGACATGACTATTGTTCATGTAGGATAGACTTCAAGTACCTTAGTGTGGCATTTGAGAACTATCAAAGTCTTATCCTTGCCTAACTCCACTGCCTCATCTGCCACACAACACCCCCCCCCCGCCCCTATTCCCTATCAGCTCCCATGTACCTTACTCTAGTTATGTGGAGCTACTATTCATTTACTGTTCTTCTACCATGTATCTCCATACTTTTGTGCTTTGCTTAAGCTACAGTTCTGCAGAATATTAAGGTTCTATAAAACGTCAGATGTATCAACGTTAACAATAGTTTCCTTCTAAATTTTATACATGTGTATGTATGATATATTGAAAATGTATACAATTATTCTTAAATGACTGGATAGTCTGCCCTAAGAAATGGTGTGCCACATTAGGAATGTTGAAGACAGTGACGGATGCATGAATTTTACTTCAGTGTATAAAAATTGTCTAGGGGCACCTGGGTGGCACGGTTGGGTGAGCATCCAACTCTTGGTTTTGGCTTGGGTTGTGGTTTCGGGGTTGTGGGATCGAGCCCCACATTGGGCTCCACATGAATCCTCTTGGGATTCTCTCTTCTTCTCCCTCTGCCCCTCCTCACCCTGCTCTCTCTCTAAAATGAATAAATAAGGGGCGCCTGGGTGGCTCAGTCGTTAAGCGTCTGCCTTCGGCTCGGGTCATGATCCCAGGGTCCTGGGATCGGGCCCCGCATCGGGTTCCCTGCTCCATGGGAGGCCTGCTTCTCCCCCTGCTTGTGTTCCCTCTCTCGCTGTGTCTCTCTCTGTGAAATAAATAAATAAAATCTTAAAAAATAATAATAAAATGAATAAATAAATCTTAAAAAAAAGAATTGTCTACCAAATAAAATATGCTGATAGTTTATTTTGCATCTTGAGTTATCATTTCAACATATGTTTGTCATATTCAGTATTTACTGTGTACATGTATAAAAATAAAAATAAAAATTTGATCATTTTTGTCACAATTAGTCTGAGACTGCTTTTTGCTCTCTTATTTAATCCAAGCACAAAATATGTCTCATGAACTCCAGCTGGTATTGTGTCAATACATTTTAATTTTAAAGTATTTTCCAAATATTGATGAATTAGATTGTATTAAACTTAAGAACTTCTGTTCAAATCAGGCAACTTGCATGGGAGAAGATAGTCTCAATACATATATCTGCAAAGGACTCATATTCAGGATATATGAAGAACTCCTAAAATTCACTAAGAAAAAGACAGACAACCAAAAAGAAAAACAGAGACAAAAGACTTGAATAGACACTTCTCAAAACAGGATATCCAAATGTCCAATAAATAGTACTCAAATGGGGCACCAGTGTAGCTCTTGATTAAGCGTTCGACTCTTGATTTCAGCTCAGGTCCTGATCTCAGGGTTGTGAGATCAAGCCCCATATCGGTCTCTGTGCTGGGTATAGAGCCTGCTTGGGATTCTTTCTCTCCCTCTCTCTACCCCTCCCCAACCCTAAAAAAAATAGTGCTCGAACTTCATCAGGGACATGCCCATTAAAACCACAATGAGGGGTGCCTGGGTGGCTCAGTCAGTTAGGCGTCTGCCTTCGGCTCAGGTCGTGATCCCAGAGTCCTGGGATCAAGCTCCACATCAGGCTCCCTGCTCAGCAGAGAGCCTGCTTCTCCCTCTCCCTCTGCCTGCCGCTCTGCCTATCTGTGCTCTCTTTCTGTGTCTGTCAAACAAATAAATAAAATGTTTAAAAAAAAAAAAACCACAATGAAATAATACTACACACCTAACAAAATGGCTAAAATTTTTAAAAATGAGAAAATACCAAATGTTGATAAAGATGTGAATCAGTCAAAACTTTTAAACACTGGTTATAGGAGCATAATAAGGGGATACAACCTCTTTGGAAAATTTCCTCAGTGGTATCTACTAAAGCTAAATATATACATATTCTATGACCCATATTTCACTCATAGGTATACACCTGACAGATATGCATACATATGCTCACCAAAAGAACATTCATAACAGCATTATTTGTAATGGACCCAAAATGGAAACTACTCAAATGCCCATCAACAAAAAAAATGGATAAAAAATTGTAATATATTCCCACAATGGAACACTATATAGAAATGAGAATGAATGATCTATAACTATACTTAACAATACTGATGATTCTCATACATAAATCTTAACAGTACTGATGATTCTCATACATTAAAGAGACCAGATACAAATGACTACTACTGACTTCATTTATAGAAAATACAAAAGTAGGTGAAACTACTACTTCTATGCTGTCAGAAGTCAGGATGGTTAAGTCTCTGATTATCTTAATCAAATTCAGAGGTCTTTTTACTATACTACACAGTTTCAGCCGTTGAAGTTTTAATAATTCTGTTACTTAGAGGGAGGTACTACCCACAAATATGCTTTTGATGAAGTAGAACTCCCAAAAAGTTTTTCTTTCTTTCTTTTTTTTAATGTATTTAAGTTATCTTTACACCCAATGTGGGGCTCGAACTCATGACCCCAAGACCAAGAGTCACATGCTCTTCTAACTGAGCCAGTCATGTAACCCCCCAAAAGCTTTTCTTTTTCTTTTTTTAAGATTTATTTATTTATTTATGGGGGGGAGGGGCAGAGGAAGAGGGAGAGAGAGAATCCCAAGCAGACCCGACACAGGGCTCAATCTCCCAACCCTGAGATCATGACCTGAGCCGAAACTGAGTCATATGCTTAACCAAGTGAACCACCCAGGCACCCCTCAAAAGAGCTTTCTATATCTATACCCCAAAGACATTCTAGATCTTTGCTAGATTTTGCTATATAAGCTTTGTTCTTCTTTGGTATACCATATAGTGGCAATGAATGATCAAACTATATTATATTCAGTTGTTAAAAATATATAATAAAATTATTACTCTTGCATGTATGAAAGGAACTTTGGAGACAAATCAGTATGGATCTGAAAATTGTAAGGAATTTATGCTTTATTCTGCAATCAATGGAAAGTCAGTGGATTTGATCAGGAGAGTGAATAAAATAATTGTTTTAGGAATATTAAGCTATAGTAGAAGTAGGAAAAACTGAAGCTGAAGGAGCATTAGGTGTGTATGTGGTGTGCATGTTGTGCATCATATGCATTTAAAATCTTACAGAAAATTGTTTTTTGTACCCACAGATCCTGAGAAATTAAGGTTCTTTTGAGTAATTGGGTAATAGCTGGCATGGCATGCATATATAGTAACTTACTGAAAACTTGCTGAAACTTAGAGGCAATACTTGAATAATAACCATTTGTAAAATTAAATAACCTAGAGTATAAAGACGTTTATTTTTAATACAGGATCTAAAAGGCCATTTGTAGTAATGAAGATCAATAGTTGGAAAAGCCCTCTAGAGTTCTGTTATTTCCCTATACTCCAGGGATTTTTTTTTTTCTTAGCTCAACTGATCTAATACTTTAAGGGTTATCATTGATGTTTTTATTAATGTCTAATAAATGAAAATACTATGACTTGATAATAGAAAACACTATTATAAATTATTTTAACAAGATAGGGTCCTAATGACATAAGTGATGTTTGACAGCTTGGCTGTCAAGTTACATGACCCAAGACAAGTTACTTTACTTCTCTGCACTTCAGTTTCCTCCTTAATGTGAGGTTTAATTGAAATAATAATATAAAGCCCTTGGCACAGTGCCCAGTACATGGTAAGTGCTGAATAAATGTTAGCTTCTATAATTGTTATTATTGTTGTTTTAAATATTAAATAGCAAAATCATACAGTCACTTAAAATTTCCTGGGAAAAGTAGTTCATATAATCCAAACTACAAAGATCTGTTTACATCAAAAAATCAATTTGTTAATTTGCAGTGAGAAAAATAACTACCAAACTAATTGCAATTCATATACCCAGCTCAGCATTCCGCACCCCCGCCCTCCCACAAAGAAGGAAGCCCACTTAGGAAACCAAATGAGAACAGGAATCCAGTGAGTATACTGAATTTGAGCCAGAAAGATGACTGCTTTCTCTCTGCCCTAATTCTCCTTCAACCTGAATCTTGCCCCTGTTTTTGCTACAGCTTAATATTCCTAAAACAATCATTTTATTCACTCTCCTGATCAAGCCTGCTGTCTACTGATTAAAGAATAAAGCATAAATTCCTTAGCTTGGCTTTTAAGATCCATATTAATTTGTTCCCAAAGCTCCCATTCAACTTTATTTCCTACTTCTGTCCAACATGATGTCTCTCAACTCCAATAAGGATAGGTTCTTCATTATTTTCTAAAATACGCCACGTTCATTTCTCATTTTGAGCCAAGGCACATTGGTAGGTTTTCCTCATAGAATTCTCTTCTCTTTCTTCTACTCAAATCCTTTGTATTATTCAAAGTCCACCTTAAGTCACATTTCCTTCATGAGTAATACACAAACCATTCCAGTCAATACAAAATCTCTAAATTCCTATAATTTGTATTGCTTTACTCTTTTTCACATATATGTAATACATATACTGCTTTGTATATTGGCTTAACTCCTCTAAATTGTATTTCCCTTATCAGATTCTAAACTTCTAGAAGATAAAGATTTTTTTTTCTCAGAGAATAACACCATATCATATATATAGACACACACATATATGTAAATATATATTATACAATATTAAGCTCTCAATTAATACGATTCATTAATGAATGTCTTGGGGCAAGATAAACCTGCCCCTGCGAACCCAGAAAGATTACTTGGCTCCGGCATGCTCCCCTAGGGGCCCAGCCTCCAAGTTCCTCTCTGTGTTCTCTCCTCAGTTCTTATAATTACATCACGGTGCCTATCAGAAATTTCCTAATTGCTTCACAGTAAATGTCTAACAAAAAAAACCATTCTCTTTAAACATCTTTTTTGTTTCTGATTTCTTTCACTCTAGAAAATCTAAATATATAAACATGAAATAAGCACCCAGTAAGTTACTCTGTAGGAATCTATTCTAATTTCTTGAACATCCCTGGCCCATTAGGCAGTTAAAATGTAGATATACTCTGACAAAATATTATGTGCCAATTAACTGATAAAACTGCTGTTTTAAAAAAACACCAAAGATTAAAGTCATGATTCTGAAGTAACTCACTAAATAGCCATTGATTTTCTTTTAATTCTTAGTAATTACCTTAGATGCTTTGTGAATTTTGATAGAGTGAGAGAGCTGAGCAGTGGCCATTGTAGTAATGTATCAGAATTCTTTTAACAGGTCAAACCTATGGGGGTGAAAAAAAAATTAGAGGCTTTGCCTGACATAATCCTTTTTGTGAATTTTCCAAAGAAGAACTACATAATTAGCATTTGATTGTATTCTTTGGAAAATTAGTTTAATTAACATTTTTATCTCCACTACCCATTTTCTATGAATTTGGCATAAATTCTCTGGATTAGTTTTTTCAACCACCCAGTGAGAATTTAAGTTAATTTGCTTGTTCCCAAATACATCTGGAGGAGAAAAATAAATTGTAAATCACCTAAAAATTTAACAATGTATTTTATTCATCCTCGTTATTCCCTTACAGTGCAACTGTGCTCTGTATATAGCAGGGGCTCAAAAACA
>NC_138381.1:61225540-61247247 GCF_054177405.1 Leptonychotes weddellii
TTTTTTTTTTTAAGATTTTATTTATTTATTTGACAGAGAGACACAGCGAGAGGGAACACAAGCAGAGGGAGTGGGAGAGGGAGAAGCAGGCTTCCCGCGGAGCAGGGAGCCCGATGTGGGGGCTCAATCCCAGAATCCTGGGATCATGACCTGAGCCGAAGGCAGACGCTTAACCACTGAGCCACCCAGGCACCCCAGGTTACTGGTTTTTAAAGGTAACTCAAAAGTTAAAATTTACACTTCACACCCATTAGGATGGCTATTCCCCAAAAATGGAAAATGATAATGTTGGTGAGGATATGGAGAAATTGGAACCCTTGTGCATTGCTGGTGGGAATCCTATAGCTGCTGTAAAAAATAGTATGGCAGTTCCTCAAAAAGTTAAACAGAATTACCATATTAATCAGCAATTCCACATCTAGGTATAGACCCAAAAGAAGTGAAAGCAGGGATTCAAACAGGTACTTGTACACCAATGTTCACAGCAGTATTATTTAAAATATCTAAAAGGTGGAAATAACCCAAATGTCCATCAACAGTTGAATGGGTTTTTTAAATGTGGTGTATACAATGATATATACAAGCCTTAAAAAGGAATGAGATTCTGATACATGCTACAACATGGATGAAACTTGAAAACATTATGCTAAGTGAAATAAGCCAGACACAAAAGGACAAATATTGCATGATTTCACTTATATGAGGTAGAGGTACCTAAAGTAGTCAACTTCATAGAAACAGAAAGAATAGAGGTTACAAAGAGCTGGAGGGTGGAAGGAATTGGGTGTTTAAAAAGCACAGAGTTTCTGTTCAGGATCACAAAATTTTTCTAGGAATGGATAATAGTAATGGTTGCACAACACCATGAATGCACTTAGTACCACTGAACTGTACACTTCAGAATGGGTGAGGTGGTGAATTTTATGCATATTTTAACACAGTAAAAATATTAATGTTAAAAATACATCTAGTTTTGGGGAACCTGGCTGGCTCAGTCGGTAGAGCATGTGACTCTTGATCTTGGGGTCATGGGTTCAAACCCCACGTTAGGGGTAGAGTTTACTAAAAAAACAAATAAATAAAACAGAGGGACTTAAAGTCATAAAAAAATACATCCAGTTTTCACTTCCATTGCTTCACTAGCATAAAACAATAGAAGCAAATTTCCCTTTTTCTTTTCAAAGACCTTAATTTAATTTATACTGGGGCTTCTTTTCAATGTTTTATGGAGTTCTGACCAAAGCATTTGTAAAATAACCCATCTAAAGTAATTCCATTCTGGATCACCCAGGATAGCATGTGATTTTTTTTGGTGTATAGATTAATGCAAGATTCTGGATGATTTTGCAAATAAAAGAAGGCAGAATTATTTGAGGACACTGCCACAAGATGGTGATAGAGATTATAAACAAGTACTATTTAATTTCTCTCAAATTACTTCTTCAGAGCAACACTAGGGGACACTCTTTTACAATATCTTATAGGACACTGAAAACCACCTAATAGTCCTTCAGTCCTTAAAGATTCCAAAGTATCTTTTGTTGACTTCAGAATATAACCTTCATTTCTGTGTATAACCTTCATTTCTGTGTATAACCTTCAAATCTGACTCAACACATCAATTGCCTCCCTTAAAACTTTAAGAAATAAAATGAGCAAAATAAGTAACTACAAGAGTTTAAGCTCTAGTTCCGGCCGATTAAACCATGTAAACAACCCCCTACTGGAGTAGTTATTAGCCTTAGAGATAATAAATAATAAAAAAGAAGAATTTTTAAATAGATTTCTACACTGATTTTTTTTTTTCTTAAGTAGGCTCCACGCCCACTGTGGAGCCCAATGCAGGGCTTGAACTCACAACCCTGAGATCAAGACCCTGAGATCAAGACCTGAGCTGAGATAAAAAGTCAGACCCTTAACCAACTAAGCCATTTAGGGACCCCACTACATTTTTTTTTTCCTCTATGGGGGTGCCTGGCTGGCTCAGTCAGTGGAGCACGCAGCTCTTGATCTTGGGACTGTGAGTTCAAGTCCCACACTGGGTATAGAGATTACTTAAATAAATAAACTTAAAAAAAATTTTCGGGCACCTGGGTGGCTCAGTTGGTTAAGCAACTGCCTTCAGCTTAGGTCATGATCCCAGAGCCTCGGGATCGAGTCCCGCATCGGGCTTCCTGCTCGGCAGGGACTCGGCTCCTCCCTCTGACCCTACCCCCTCTTGTGCTCTCTCTCTCACTCTCTCTCTCTCAAATAAATAAAAAAATAAAAATAAAAAATAAATAATTAAAAAAAAGAATCAGCAGAAGGTGATTAAAAAAAATTTTTTTTTCTATGATCATAAGACATTCTGATGGCATTTCTAGAGAATCAAGCCCTGCGGTGCCTGGGTGGCAAAGTCAGTTAAGCATCTGCCTTCTGCTCAGGTCATGATCCCAGGTCCTGGCATCGAGGCCCTCATTGGGCTCCCTGCTCCGCGGGAGGCCTGCTTCTCCTTCTCCCACTCCCCCTGCTTGTGTTCCCTCTCTCACTGTGTCTCTCTCTGTCAAATAATAAATAAAATCTTCAAAAATAAAAATAAAAATAAAAATCTTATGTTAGTATTTGAACTCCTAGTTTTCTTCCAGCCTTCCAGTTGTTCCTTCTCATTGTCTACTTCACACTTTTTTCCCTGCCTATTTCTTAGTGTTTGGTGTTCAGGGTTTTGTACTAGGAGCTCCTTTTTTTTTTTTTTTTCTTACTTCTAAGCACACTCTCTGGATGAACAAATACATTTCCATTGTTTCAATTACTATATCTATTCTAATGATTCTTATATGTCAGAAGCCCAGGTCTCTCTGGGGAGTTAGAGATCTGTACCTCTATGAGACAGTTCCACTTTGATGTTCCTAACACATCTAAATGTCACTTCTTTTCCCCCAAAACCTATTTCTGTTCCTTAGTTTAAGCTAAGGAACAGAAAGACACATAAGCTTTTGTGTCTGGCTTATTTCACTTAGCATAAAGTTTTTTTTTTAAAGGTACAATTTAGGGGCACCTGGGTGGCTCAGTTGTTAAGCGTCTGCCTTCGGCTCAGGTCATGATCCCAGGGTCCTGGGATTGAACCCTGCATCGGGCTCCCTGCTCAGTGGGAAGCCTGCTTCTCCCTCTCCCACTCCCCCTGCTTGTGTTCCCTCTCTCGCTGCGTCTCTCTCTGTCAAATAAATAAATAAAAAATCTAAAAAAAAAAAAAAGGTACAATTTAGTGGGTTTTAGTATATTCAGTTTTGCAACCATCACTACTAATTCCAGAAGGTTTTTGTTACCCCAAAAAGAAACTCCATGGCCATTACCAATCACTTCCCAGTCTCCCCTCCCCCTGCTCCTTGCAACCACTAATCTACGTTTCATCTCCATGGATTTGCCTATTCTGGACATTTCATATAAATGGAATCATGTAATATCTGACCTTTAATGTCTCGTTCAGCTCATTCTTGAATCCTCAGCACCATTACATTATTGGAACAAAATAGATGCTCAATAAACATTTGCTGAATCAATAGAGAAGTGATACAAGAACAAGGAAGTATTAAGTGTCTAGAAAAGAATTACCGAATATTAGAGATAGAAGGAGCTTTAAATGTCATCTAGTCCAAACATCTAATTTTCTAGATGAGGAAATCAAGGTCCAGAGAAGTCAACTGACTTACTCAGGGTCAAACACTTAGTGGCAGAATTGATACTAAAACTCAAGAAATTTTGAGTCATGATTTAGGGGTTTTTCTATAATGACTCCCTAAAATGAAATTCCTTTTTGCTTACATTCCATTTAAAATGAGGCACTACCAGTGCCTTCCTAGTTGTGGAGCTTGCTTGCGTATTTCTAAACACAGTAGTGTCTTTTTCTGTTGTTCTAGAATGAGCTTGCTTTAGAAAAGCAAAACATATCTAAATATATATATTTTTTAAGTAGCCAGACTCTTTTCAACCTTTAATTATTCTGTTGCTACTGTTGTTTTCTCTTTGAGCAGGTGTTTTGTGGAAGTCTCCTATTCAAGTACAAACTCTGCTTAATTTTGAAAGCTCACAAGCTGACAGCCCCAGGAGGTATGACACTACAGATTATCAGAGAATAACTCTGATGTTTTTTTATCACTTTTTTCTAACTCGTTATCTAAAAGCCTAGGAGAGATTTCATAATTACGGATTTTAAGAACAGAACTCTAACTTTCAAATGTCTTTCACTTATATATATTATATATATATTTTTAAAGATTTTATTTATTTTTTAGAGAGCGAGAGAGAAACAGCATGAGAGGGGCAAGGGTCAGAGGGAGAAGCAGGCTCCCCGCTGAGCCGGGAGCCCGATGTGGGACTCGATCCCAGGACCCTGGGATCATGACCTGAGCCGAAGGCAGACGCTTAACCATCTGAGCCACCCAGGCGCCCTTTCACTTATATATTTGCTTGCATATTTGACCCACAAACATCTGAAACTTCACAGGGCATCAATATCATTCACTTTTATACTTGATATCTCCACTCTGTGACAAGAATTATGATCTTGAGAAGGAGGTAAGATATCTGTGCTTCGGGGCGCCTGGGTGGCTCAGTCGTTAAGCGTCTGCCTTCAGCTCAGGTCATGGTCCCAGGGTCCTGGTATCGAGCCCCACATCAGGCTCCCTGCTCTGCAGGAAGCCTGCTTCTCCCTCTCCCACTCCCCCTTCTTGTGTTCCCTCTCTCACTGTGTCTCTGTCAAATAAATAAAAATTAAAAAAAAAAAAGATATCTGTGCTTTCTCAGATAAAGACTCATGCTAGGCTTACCTCTTGACCTACATCTAACTGCCCTATTTAAAATGGTGACACAATTGCTTACTATTCTACCCTTGTATGTGTGAATCCAAGATTCAGATAAAGATTAACCAGCTATTGTTCAGCATATTAAAGCCTAAGCCACTCCCCGCTCCTGCCTTTGGCCATTCTGAGTGAAGCAAAAACCAGTTTTATTATGTTTGCACAAAGACAATAATAGTTGATTTCCTAATGCTCCCCACCCATCTTTCCCAATCTTCCAAAACCATTTTTTTTAACAAGAAAATCCCCTTTCTATCAAATGAGCAATATCTAATAGCTGTATTCTAAAATGCAACTAGATGACCTTTCTTGCCTGATATAAACAATGGCTTTACACAAAGAAAGTACATTTTGATATAAATAGGCTTAGCATCATAGAATTGGAAGGGAAAGGAGAAACAGATAATCCAATCCCTTCATTGTAAAGAAAAGGAAAGTCAATTTAGTGGAGGAAGGATTGTCTTTTTAACAAACGGTACTGGAACGATAGGACATCCGTAGGCCAAAACAAAACAAAACACCCAAAAACAAAAAACAAAAACTCTCAACCTAAATCTCGCACTGTACACAAATATTAATTCAAAATGAGTCATGGATTTAAATGTAAAATATAAAACTATAAAGAAGAGGAAAGTGAAGTCCAACAAAAGAACTTGGTTTGTCAAAGGTCACCCCGTTACTCAGAGGCTTCACAGAGTTTGCTTCCTTAAGTTATTATTCACCATTTTAACAAATCCCATTTGGCTCTGATAATTCCCTTTCTCCACGCTCACTCAGAGTAAATGGTTTCCACTATATTAACTGGATATTTGTTCATGCTCTTTTGGTTTTTTTAATATCTTCTTCGGGCTACTTCAATTATTTATTCATTCAACATTTACTAGGTGACTACAATGTGCCAGGCATCATGTAGGATTGCAAAGATGTAAAATACTGCTCACATCTCAAGAAACTGACGATCCAATGGGGGAGAAATTGGACTCAGCCTAATTAAATCAAAAACTCCTTTAGGGGCAAGAACCGTGCGTTATCTTCGTTTTCACCAACCAAGTGCACGGTGTACTGCACACCCCCGTCCCATGCTCTGCACACCTGAACACATGTCGGTGATTGGCTAATCTTGCATTTCCAAGGCACTTTCTCCCCCTGTACTGTTTGGGGAACTAAAGTCCATGGAGATTAAACGGCACGTCCTGGAAAAGGTAGCAAAGGAGCCGAGGTCATTCCGTGGGGACCCATCCCCAGCTCTTGTCACCGCTTGGTCTGCGCCAGGCATTGATTCTGGCAAAACACCTCCATGACTGGAGAAGACCTGACCTAGCCAAGATCACCCCCAAAGCTCCACTTCCGACCCCCAGCAATACACAGAAGTCGTTGGCCTGACCCTCTGCTTGGCCGCTAATTACCGCTGTTGCTTCCTCACCAAGACTCATTCCTTCTTTCCCACAGAAATCTGAATTCAAGAGCTACCTTTGATAGCGGGAATGCGGGTGTTCCCACTACAATTCTCTCCACCCTTTTTTTTTTCTTTTTTTCCTGTTATATGTGAAAATTTTCAAAATCGAACGCTGAAGGCGGGAGTAGAGGGAGGGGGTGGGGTGCAATCTAGAAGCTTCCCTTTGTCTTTTTCCTCAGCCCCCGCCTTCCCCTTTCTCCTCAGAGTACCTCAGTGAAATACTTTCAGATCAAACTTAAAGCCTCAAGGAAAAGGAAAGAAAAAAAATTAACCTAAGTTTAGGAAATTGACGATGCTCAAGCGCCCTCTTTCTCCGGAGGCCTTGCGTCTGGACAGCCCTCACCTCAGCTCGTCGACGCCTCTCCCGGAAGGGTGGGTACCCAACGGCCTTTTCCAGCTCAAACCCTCTCAGGCTCATGAATAGTCAACAGGCCTTTTTGGGCGGGACGAGACGCCTCCTCATGAATAATTCACGACCTCTCCACGGCCCGCCTGGGCGGTCCGCCCCGTTCGGCTTCATGAATATGCAAAAAGGGGCGAGCGGCCGCTAACGGACCCCTGAGGGGCCCGGCCCTCTCAGCGTCGGCGTCCTCTGCGCCCCGCCTCTTTCGCCCTGGTTCCCAGGCCACATGCCTTCGGGTCGCCCGCGCAGCGTTTCTACTGCCGCCTTTCTCGCCCTTCCAAGGGTTGGCCCCGCGCTCCCCGGCCTGAGGGACCAGCGCCGGGCTCGCGGCGCCGCCCACAGACCCCGACGGGGCCTTCCGCTCCGCCTGGGCAACCCGTACGTCGAGGACAGCCTGCCGCGGGGCTTGCTGAGGAGACGCCTGAAGGCCCAGGTGAGGCGGCGGCGGGAGGTCCTCGCGGGCCTGGAGGGGCCTGGGGTCAACGCGGGCGGGGCCAGGTGAGAGCCTGGGACCGGGACCGGGGCGAAGGGGTGGGGCAGAGAGGTCTGAGTCCAGCGCAGGGCGGCATCGAGGAGAAGCATCTAGAGCTTTAGGGGACGGGTGTCAATGCGGAAGCCTGCAGCGGGAGCTAGAGATCCAGAGACAGAGGTTTTAATCCTTGAGGCATCTCCACTTCCCTAGCATGGACCCCACTTTGCATTATTTTGAACATCGGTTTGTAATTACGCAATTGAAACCTGAGTTTGTTCTCCTCTTCCACTGTCCCTAGTCGCAGTCCCTTCCGTAGGGGTGACCCCCGTGAGCAGTTGGGTGGTGGGTTTCCTCACATCCTTTCCCGCGCGTTCAGGGACAAATTCACTACCTCGTGGAGCTTTTCAGAGGTTCGCGGAGTCCCTTGAACCTCTGCGATGGGATTTCTTAGAGAGTGGATGAAGCATGGGGCCACTTGAAACCTGTTTTTGTTTCTGCTGTAAAGGAAAAAAGATCCAAGTTGGTAAAAATATGAGTTAATAACATAATGACGAAAACCATAATTTCGGCTGTGATAGTTCTTTAATGCAGGTTTTCTCAATCTCCGTAGTGGTACTCTCCTTGCCAAATTGTGACAACCCAAAATGTCTCCAGATGTAGTCAGGTGTCCCCTGAGGGGCAAAATCGTCCTTGGTTGAGAATGACTGCTTTAATCCTAAACTTTCCGAAGTAATTGCTCTTTAAGGTCCAGCCTGGCAGATGGTCTCTCTGCTCCAGCCCTTTCGGCATCAGTATTTACCCACTTCCCTCTGGAGGGTCCCTCCGTGCTGGCTGGCCTCATTCTCATCTGTCCTCAAGTCTCAGCTTCGCTGTCTCCTCAACCCTATGCTAATGAAAGTTCATCCCACCCCACCCTGCACACAAACACAGTTACTGTCTCTCATTACTATTGTTATAGTTATTGTCTCTCATTACTATTGTTTTCCTTCCTAAAACTTATAACAATCTGGATTTCATTTATTTGTTAATCTGTTTTTCTTCACCACCGAGAATGCAAGTAAGCTTTATTAGAGGCCTGATCTGTCTGGGTCACTCCAGGATCCTCAGTGCCCAGCACAGTGCCTGGTACACAGGGATCACTCAGTAAACATTGGTGGACTGAAACAATAAATTCCTCTCTTCCTCCTAAGAGCTTCTGTGGAGTTTCTCCTACTCCTTGTGACCTTTGTTTAGAACTTTAGAACTAGATGAATGAGCACCTAGAAGCTATGGGTAAAGTCTTCACTTTTCCCACTGATTTATCCACTCCTTGAGGGCAGAAACTGTCCTTTATTATGTTCATTGAAGGTATTCGTGTAGTTGAATGAACCAGTCTATGACTTAAGGAACAATATTAGACAATGAAAAATTGATAGTGCCACAGGGGGCTTTAGAAATTATTAGTCTAGTCCCTTACTTTGCAGATGAGAATTTTAAGTAATTCGTGCACGGTCCTTATGCTTGTTAAGAGACCAAGTCACAAGTAGAACCCATGGTCTCACACCTTTCATTTCAAGGCTCTTTTCTAATCTCTGGCCAGTCTAGTTTCTGATTACTTTTCTGTGAAGCTGACTTACAACTCAAACACAAAAATCCCAAGCCAAAGACTTGCTTCTTGTCAACTAAAAGCTTTTGAGCTTGTACTCTTCATCTTTTGATTAAATCTACCCTAGGGGATAATGGCCTAATGAACTTAAAAGTGCTGTATGATATTCAATTACCCATCTTCTCTTGTACCTTTCAATAAGAGACTGGAAATTGTCCCTGTCAGAGCAAAGTATCTTGTTTGTTTTGGAAGGAAAAAATGTACATTGTGGGAGAAATTGATCATTGTGTAGAAATTTCCAAATAACTAGTTGTTAAGGTTTGGCCAAACCCTGTATCCAATAGTAAAATAACATGCAAAACAAATTAAAATAGAGTGGGTGAGGGGAATTTTATTTGAGATGACTTTCATTGCCTTTCTCTCTTTAGACACATATGCTACCTCTTACTCTGTATACTTGAAACAGTTGTCAATCCTCATAAATCAGTCCCTAGTTAAACTCTTGTTTTTTTTTGTTTGTTTTTTTATTATGTTATGTTAATCACCATACATTACATCATTAGTTTTTGATATAGTGTTCCATGATTCATTGTTTGTGTATAACACCCAGGGCTCCATGTAGAACGTGCCCCCCTTAATACCCATCACCAGGCTAACCCATCCCCCCACCCCTCTCCCCTCTAGAACCCTCAGTTTGTTTTTCAGAGTCCATAGTCTCTCATAAACCCTTGTTTTTTGAGAACTAACGACCATTTTTCCTTCTCAGTTAAATTCAGGGTTTCTTCTTCTCTCCTTGATCGCTTTATATAGGCAGCACCTGTTTAGTTGAGTCTTGCAGCGTCATGCTCTCAGCTGTTAGGATTTTGCAGTTTTTTCCTGAGGCATCTAACGGCACTCTTCCGTCACAGGAAGTAGATACCATTTGTCTGACTGATTGGAACTTTCCTCATCAAGTTCAGTATAAGCTTGGAAGTTTTCTCTAAAAGATAGTTTACTTGAAGGTTGTCAAAAATAGACATATTGAATATAAAATGTATTTTCAAGAGGACGTCTGTAGATCCATTTCCCTCTTCAGTGTACACAATCATGAGACCAAATACAGAGAAAAGAAGGGTGCTTTCTTTACCCTATTTACTTTCAACTTTTATTAGAACTCTTAAATTGTAACTTCCAGTCATCATAAAGCTAACACCACCATATTTATTCATTCATCAAGCATTTATTTTGGACCTGCCATTTATAAAGTACTCTGCTTGGCATTTTGGGGCCAGAGAGATAATAATTTGGTCTCTGAGCTGTGGAAGTTTACAGTTTAGTAAGAGGATACCTGTAAACACATTACTCATATAGAAAATATTAATGCAAATATCAGTGGAGGTATAAATTATAAGATAGAATGTGGAGAAGAAAGCTATGCATTCTAAATAAATCAAGACAGCTTCGCAAAGGAGGTAGCATTTTAGGAGGAGAGCATGTGTATATAATTTGCTTTGCTTATTCTTTGGCAATGGTTAGACAACTTCAAACCAATAAAAGTAGACATTTTGCCCACTACTTTAGAATTAGGGAAGAAAAGGAGGTGTGAGATCCTTTCCATTCCTGGTAGCAGCATGCTTCTGAAAGCTAAATGTTTTCTTAGCAATCCCAAATGCCTCATTCATGGATAAGAGGAGAGTGCCAGCTGCATTATTTCAAGCCCTCATTTCCACAGTAGGGTGTTATTTTATTCTGGTCTCCATCGAGGCATATACTAGTCATGTGGTATGTTTGGGGGGGGGGGTCAGTGGTATTTATAAATGTGCTTATGAATGTGACTCTGGAGTCCTAGAATTTTAAGTATCAATGAGAAGAGAGGCGAAATGATTTAGAGAACTGAAGTTTTGAATCAGGCCTCTGTGTGTAAACTGGCTATATTGCCTAACTTATTTAGGGTAATTATTTTAATTTTTAATTTTTTAAAAAAGATTTATTTATTTGAGAGAGTGTGTGCGTATGCATGCGGGGGCTGGGGGGGTGGAGGGAGGGGCAGAAGGGGGAGAGGGAGAGAGAGAATCTCTAGCAGACTCCCCACTGAGCGTAGAGCCCCACTCAGGGCTTGATATCAAGACCCTGAGATCATGACCCTAGCTGAAACCAAGAGTCAGGTGCTCAAGAGACTGAGCCACTCAGGCGCTCCTATTTAGGGTAATTTTTAGAGAGAAAGGCAAAAAGAAAGGATTGCCAACTTGGCTTTAGCTTTTGAACGTGATCCATTCTTTGGCAGCCAAAGAAAAGCCAGTCAGTATGAAATAAGCCGGTCAGTATAAAATAAGCCCAACTATAAGGTCTTAACATAAGCTTCTGCTGCCTCTGCCCACACACTGTCAATCTACAAAATATAATTCCATGTGTAGGTGGCAATTTATTATGGCCTTCATGCCCATTCAGAGTTAACATTGATTTCTGCATCTTTTGAATTGATCTTTTCTAACTGGCAGAAGAATCTCCTTGTGGGTTGTATATTTCTGGGGAAAACCTAGGGTTTAATGACAGGAAATGACAGGGGTTATTAGTGCTGCCTGCTTGAGTGCCCTAAGACACGATGTCAAGGAAGGTAATAATTATGAAACATTATAGAAATGCTCATTTGGCTACTTGGTTCTCTTTTCTGCTGACTATGAAGTTCTGGTGACATGTAAAATGATGTTATGCCTCCTAATGTTTTTCATTTAATAGAAAAGGTTTCAAATGAAATAGATTTTAAACTGGCTTTCTGGGATGCCTGGGTGGCTGAGTCGGTTAGGCATCTTATCTGCCTTCGGCTCAGGTCATGATCCCGGGGTCCTGGGATCGAGTCCCTCATCGGGTTCCTTGCTCGGTGGGGAGTCTGCTTCTCCATATCCCTCTGACTGCCATTTCCCCTGCTTGTGCTCTCTCTCTCTCTCTGACAAATAAATAATTTTTAAAAATAAATAAATAAACTGGCTTTCCATGATTGTTACTTGGTACATCCGCACAGAGATCTGAGATGAGATGACTTTCAAAATTTACCACAGTTACTGACAGCCTCTATTTTGAAGACCTTTACTTTCTACACATTTTGATGTTTGGAAAATGACAGTTACCAAAAACATTGTTTAGAACTCCTATGAGACCATAGTGTAGGCTCAGCCCTATGAGAGCCTTTTTTCTTCTTTTAGTTTATACTAACCCAATAATAAATGTGTAAGTATTCATGACCTCTGGTTGAGAAGGTCCGTAACTTAAGATTCAGAATACTTACGATCTTAGTGCAAATTGAATGCAAATATAAGACATCTGAGGCAGGCTTTTTTTAATAATTGCCCCTTTATTTACTTATTTTTTATTTATTTATTTTTTAAGTAATCAGTATACCCAAGGTGGGGCTCAAACTCCTGACTCTGAGATCAAGAGTCACATGCTCTACTGACTGAGCCAGCCAGGTGCCCCCAGGGCAGGCTTTTCTAATATCTCTCCTCATTAAACAAACAAAAAGCAATTCCTTTCTGCCAAGAAAAAAGTTTAACAACTGGAAAGTGAGTAAGATATTACAGGAAAATTACCTACATAGCTTTTAAAAATGGAAGGGAGAAAGAATTTCAAGAAGACATCATTTAGAGGTTTACTATGACTTACACCTAAGAACACTATCCCAGAAAGCCAGATTCTCAAATGTGCCAGGGACTACATTAACCTTGGTCACGTTAGTACACAACACAAAGATTTACCATAGTAAGATGCATTGGGGGAATTCAAAATATGACCTTATCAATGATCTGTGGACATCTCTCCCCCTTTATTTGTTGAAGAGTGCCTAGACATAGGACATGCTCAATAAACTCACATTGAATGACTGCACATATGTTGTTAGAAGAATCCCAGATATCCCAGTGATATACTATATGTGTTCAAATTATGCATAATGGGGTTGATCTTTGAAAAGATGCATTGAGGGCGCCTGGGTGGCTCAGTTGGTTAAGCGACTGCCTTCGGCTCAGGTCATGATCCTGGAGTCCCGGGATCGAGTCCCGCATCGGGCTCCCTGCTCAGCGGGGAGCCTGCTTCTCCCTCTGACCCTCCCCCCTCTCATGTGCTCTCTCTCTCTCATTCTCTCTCTCAAATAAATAAATAAAATCTTTAAAAAAAAAAAAAAAGATGCATTGCAAATTTCTATTTCTGTTAGTATTATTTTTCCATTTATCCTAATTTGAAATCACTATCTTTTTTTTGTTAACTTTTTATTCAAGTAGAGTATACATATATATAGAAAAACGTCCTCTTTTTTAAATGTACCTTTTATTTACGTATACATAAAATTCACCACTTTAAAGTGTACAAATCAGTGGCTTTTAGTATAGTTATAAAATGGTGTAATCATCACCACTAATTCCAGAACATTTTTATCACCCCAGAAAGAAACCCCATGCTCAGCAGTCTATTGCCGTTTCTTCCTCCCCTAACCCCTGTCAACAATTAATCTACTTTTTGCCTCTATGGATTTGACTGTCCTGGATATTTCACATAAATGGAATCACACAATATATAGCCTTTTGTGTCTGGCTTCTTTCACTTAGTATAAAAATTAAAGTATGATATTCATGTTATAGCATGTATCAATTCATTTCTTTTTATGGCTGAATAATATTCTGTTGTATGGATATTCCACGTTTTGTTTATCCTCTCATTAGTTTATGGACATTTGGTTTGTTTCCACTTTTTGGCTATTAAGAAACCTCCTGAATATGCATTTTCCAAAGAAAATATACAGGTGGCCATGAGACACATGAAAAGATACTCAACATCTCCAGTCATCAAGGAAATGCAAATCAAAATCATAATGAGATATCACCTCACATGGATCAGAATGGCTATTATCAAAAAGACAACAGGTGTTGGTGAGTATGTGGAGAAAAGAATAAAAAAATTTTTTTTAAGTTTTTATTTTAGGGGCACCTATGTGGTTCAGTTAAGGGTCTGCCTTCGGCTCAGGTCATGATCACAGGGCCTGGGATCAAGCTCTGGGAGTCTGCTTGTCCCTCTCCCTCTGCCCCTCCCCACCCATGCACGCACTCTCTCTCAAATAAAATCTTTTTTAAAAAATAAAGTTTTTATTTTAATTGCCTGGTGCTCATTACAATAAGTGCACTCCTTAATCCTCATCACCTATTTCACCCATGCCCCCCATCCACCTCCCCTCTGGTAAGCATCAGTTTGTTCTCTATAGTTAAGAGTCTGTTTCTTGGTTTGTCTCTCTCTCCCCTGACTTTGTTCATTTGTTTTGTTTCTTAAATTCCAAATATGAGTGAAATCATGTGGTATTTGTCTTTCTCTGACCGGCTTAACTTCACTTAGCATTATACTCTCTAGCTTCATCCATGTTGTTGCAAATGGCAATATTTCATTCTTTTTTTATGGCTGAATAATATTCCATTGTATATATATTACCAAGTCTTCCTTATCTGTTCATCTATCAGTGGATACTTGAGCTGTTTCCATAGTTTGTAAATAATGCTGCAAAAAACATAGGAGTGCATGTATGCCCTTGAATTAGTGTTTTTATATTCTTTGGGTAAATACTCAGTATTGCTGGATCATAGGGTAGTTCTATTTTTAACTTTTTGAGGAACCTCCGTAATGTTTTCCACAGTGGCTGCACCAGTTTGCATTCCTACCAAGAGTACAAGAGGGTTTCTTTTTCTCTACATCCTTGCCAACACCTGTTGTTTCTCGTGTTGTTGATTTTATCCATTCTGACAGGTGTGAGGTGGTATGTTATTGTAGTTTTTATTTGCATTTCCCTGATGGTAAGTTATTATTACTATTTTTAAAGATTTTATTTATTTGAGAGAGAGAGAGCGTGCGCATGAGCAGGGGAGAGGGCCAGAGGGAGAGGAAAAAGCAGACTCCTTGCTGAGCAGGGAGCCCAACATGGGGCTTGATCCCAGGACCCTGAGATCATGACCTGAGCCAAAGGCAGATGCTTAACTGACTGAGCCACCCAGGCACCCCTCCCCATGGTAAATTATGATGAATATCTTTTCATGTATCTGTTGGCCATCTGGATGTTTTCTTTGGTGAAATGTTTGTTCATGTCTTCTGCCCATTTTTAAATTGGATTATTTGTTTTTTAGGTGTTGAGTTTTAGTTCTTTATATATTTTGAATTCTAGCCCTTTATCAGATATGTCATTTGCAAATATCTTCTCCCATTCTGTAGGTTGCCTTTTTTTTTTTTAAGATTTATTTATTTATTTTAGAGAGAGAGCACACAAGCAGGGGGAGGGGCAGAGGGAGAGGAAGAGAATCTCAAGCAGACTCCCTGCTGAGTGCGGAGCCCACTCGAGGCTTGATCTCACCACCCTGAGATCATGACCTGAGCCAAAATCAAGATCCGGCTGCACAACCAACAACCACCCCGGCACCCCTGTAGGTTGCCTTTTAGTTTTGTTGATTGTTTCCTTCACTGTGCAGCAGCTTTATATTTTGATGTAATCCCAGTAGTTTATTTGTGCTTTTGTTTCCCTTCCCTTGTGGGGCCTATCTAGAAAAAAGTTGCTATGGCAGATGTCACAGAAATTACTGCCTGTGCTCTTTTCTAGGATTTTTATGGTTTCAGGTCTCACATTTAGGTCTTTAATCCATTTTGAATTCACTTTCATGTATGGTGTAAGAAAGTGGTCCAGTTTCATTCTTTTGCATGTGGCTGTCCAGTTTTCCCACCACCATTTGTTGAAGAGACCGTCTTTTTTCCGTTGGATATTCTTTCCTGCTTTGTCGATGATTTGACAACTGTCAAGACAACTAGTCGAGAACTGTGGGTTTATTTCTGGATTTTCTGTTCTGTTCCATTGAGCTGTGTGTCTATTTTTGTGCAAGTACCATACTGTTTTGATTATTTCAGCTTTGTGATATAACTTTAAGTCTGGAATTGTGATGCCTCCAGCTTTGCTTTTATTTTTAGATTGCTTTGGCTATTTGGGGTCTTTTGGTTCCATACAAACTTTAGGATTATTTGTTTTAGTTCTGTGAAAAATGCTCCTAGTATTTTGATAGGGATTTCATTAAATCTGTAGATTGCTTTGGGTAGTATAGACACTTTAACAATATTTGTTCTTTCAAACCATGAGCATGGAATGTCTCTCCATTTCTTTATGTCATCTTCAATCTCTTTCATCAGTGCTTTATAGTTTTCAGAGTACAGGTCTTTCACCTCTTTGGTTAGATTTATTCCTGGGAATCTTACAGTTTTTGGTACAGTTGTAAATGGGATTGATTCCTTAATTCTCTTGCTGCTGCTTCATTATTGGGGTATAGAAATGCAACAGATTTCTGTATATTGATTTTATATCCTGTGACTTTACTGGATTTGTGTATCAGTTCTAGCAGCTTTTTGGTGGAGTCATTTGGGTTTTCTATGTGTAGTATCATGTCATCTACAAATAGTGAAAGTTTTACTTCTTTCTTACTGATTTGAATGCCTTTTATTTCTTTTTGTTGTCTGATTGCTGTGGTTTGGACTTCCAGTACTATGATGAGTAAAAGTGTTGAGAGTGGACATCCTTGCCTGTTCCTCTCCTTAAGGGAAAGGCTCTCAGTTTTTCCCTATCAAAGATCACGTTAGTTGTGTACTTTTAATATATGGCCTTTATTATGTTGAGGTATGTTCCTTCTAAATGTACTTTGGTGAGGGTTTTTATCATGAATGAATCTTGTACTTTGTCAAATGCTTTTTCTGCATCTATTGAAATACCATATGGTTCTTATCCTTTTATTGATGTAATGTATCACATTGATTGGTTTCCAAATATTGAACCACCCTTGCAATCCAGGAATAAATCCTGCTTGATTGTGGTAAAATTTTTTTTTTTTTTAATGATTTTTTAAAATGTATTGTTGGATTTGGTTTGCTAGTATTTTGTTGAGGATTTTTGTATCTATGTCCATCAGAGATATTGGGCTGTAGTTCTTTTTTTGTGGTCTCTTTATCTGCTTTGGTATCAGGGTAATGCTGGCCTCAAAGAAGGAATTTGGAAGTTTTCCTTCCTTTTTTTATTTTTTTGGAATAATTTGAGAAGAATATGTATTAACTCTTATTTAAATGTTTGGTAGAATTCACCTGCTAAACCGTGTGGTCCTGGACTTTTGTTTCTTGGGAGTTTTTTTATTACTCATTCAGTTTCTTTGCTGGTAATCGGGCTGTTCAAATTTTGTTTGTTCCTGTTTCAGTTTTGGTAGGTTATATGTTTCTAGGAATTTATCTATTTCTTCTGGGTTGTCCAATTTGTTGGCATATAGTTTTTCATAATATTATCTTATAATTGTTTGTATTTCTCTGGTGTATGCTGTTATTTCTCCTCTCTCATTTGTGATTTTATTTATTTGGGTCCTTTCTCTTTTTTTTCTTGGTAAGTCTGGTTAGAGTTTTATCAATTTTATAGATTTTTTTTCCCCCAAAGAGCCAGCTCCTGGTTTCATTGATCTGTTCTATTGTTTTTTAGTCTCTTTATCATTTATTTCTGATCTGATCTTTATTATTTCCTTCCTTCTGTTGGTTTTATTTGTTGTTCTTCTTGTTTGTTTGAGATTTTTCTTACTTGAGGTAGGCCTGTATTGCAATAAACTTCCCTCTTAGAACCTATTTTGCTGGGTTCCAAAGGTTTTGAACCGTTGTGTTTTCATTTTCATTTGTTTCCATGTACTTTTTATTTCTTTTTTTATTTCCTGAATGACTCATTAGTTGTTTAGTAGCATGCTATAATCTCTTCTAGATTTTTTTCTTGTGGTTGACTTCTGGTTTCATAGTGTTTGGTCAGAAAAGATGCATGGTATGACTTGCATGTTTTTGAATTTGTTGGGGCCTGTTTTGTGGCCTAATATGTGATCTGTTCTGAAGAATGCTTTGTGTGCACTTGAAAAGAATGTGTATTCTGCTGTTTTAGGAGGGAACGTTCTGAATTTATCTGTTAAATCTATCTGGTCTAGTGTGTCATTCAAAGCCATTGTTTTGTTGTTGTTGTTGTTTTTAAGATTTTATTTATTCATTTGACAGCAAGAGAGCACAAGCAGGGTGAGCAGCAGAGGGAGAGGGAGAAGCAGGCTCTCTGCAGAGCAGGGGGAGCCTGATGCGGGACTCGATCCCAGGACCCCAGGATCATGACCTGAGCCAAAGGCAGACGCTTAACCAACTGAGCCCCTGATTTTCTGTTTAGATAATCTGTCTATTGATGTGTGGGGAGTGTTAAAGTTCTCTACTGTTGTTGTATTATTATCAATTAGTTCCTTTCTGTTATTAACGGTTTTATATGTTTGGGTGCTCCCATGTTGGGTACATAATATTTACAGTTATGTCTTTTTGTTGGATTGACCCCTTTCTTTGCCTTTTTTTTTTTTTAAGATTTTATTTATTTGACAGAGAAAGAGACAGGCAGAGAGGGAACACAGAGGGGGAGTGGGAGAGGGAGAAGCAGTCTCCCCATTGAGCAGGGAGCCTGACGTGGGGCTGATCCCAGGACCCTGGGATCATGACCTAAGCCAAAGGCAGATGCCCAACGACTGAGCCATCCAGGCTCCCCGGATTGACCCCTTTCTTATGATATAGTGCCTTTCTTCATCTTTTTGTCTTTATTCTAAAGTCTATTTTGTCCGATATAAGTGTTGTTACCCCAGCTTTCTTTTGACATATATTTGTATGACACATGTTTCTCCATTCCCCTCACTTTCAATCTGCAGGTGTCTTTAGGTCTACAGTGAGTCTCTTGTAGGCAGCATATAGATGGGTCTTGTTTTTCTTTTTCTTCCTTTTTTTAATCTGTCACTCTTGTCTTTTGATTGGAGCATTTAGTGTATTTACATTCAAAGTAATTATTGGTAGATATGTATTATTGCCATTTTATTACTTGTTTTCTGGTTGTTTCTAAAGATTTTCTCTGATTCTCTCATGTGTTTTTTCTTTTCATGATTTGCTGGTTTTCTTTAGTGATATGTTTGGATTTCTTTCTCTTTATTCTTTCATATTTTTTAGTGGTTTTTGATTTGTGGTTACCATTAGGTTTTGTACATATCTTCTGCATCTAGCAGTCTATATTAAGTTGATGGTTGTTTAAGTTTGAACCTATTCTTCACTCCTGTCCTCACATTTTAGATATATAGTGTCCCATTTTACATCTTTTTATTTTGTGAGTTCCTTGAATAATTTTTTTTTACAGAAATTTTTTTTTTAGGGGTGCCTGGGTGGCTCAGTCGGTTAAGTGTCTGCCTTTGGCTCAGGTCATGATCCCAGGGTCCTGGGATTGAGCCCTGAGTCAGGCTCCCTGCTCAGCAAGGAGTCTGCTTGTCTCTCTCCCTCTGCCCCTCCCCCTGCTTGTGTGCATGCTCTCTCTCCTTCTCGCTCTCAAATAAATAAAAAAATCTTTAAGAAAAAAAATAAATATTTCTTTTTAGTGCTTTTGTGTTTCTTACCTTCATACTGTCATTTTTGGTCTTTCCACTCATAGCATCCTCTTTAATATTTCTTATAGAGCTGGTTTAATGGTCATGAACTCCTTTAGTTTCTGTTTGTCTGGGAAACTATCTCTCCTATTCTGAATGATAGCCTTGTTGGATAGAGTATTCTTGGCGGCATGTTTTTCCCTTTCAGCACTTTGAATTTATTATGCCATGCCTTTCTGGCTTGGAAAGTTTCTGCTGAAAAATCTACTGATAGTCTTATGGGGTTTCTTTTGTATGTAACTGTCTTCTTTTGTCTTGCTGCTTGTAACATTTTTTCTTTATCTCTGTATTTTGCCATTTTAATTACAATATATCTTGGTTTGGATCTACTTTTGTTGATTTTGCTGAGGGTTTGTGTGCCTCCTGAATCTGGATATTTCTTTCTTACCCAAATTAGGGAAGTTTTCAGTTATTATTTCTTCAAATAAATTTTCTAGCCCCCTTTTTTTCTCTTCTTCTAGGTCTCTTATAATTTGAATGTTACTATGTTTGATGGAGTCACTGAGTTCCCTAAGTCTGTTCTTGTTTTGCATAATTCTTTTTTTCTCTCTTTTGTTCAGCTTGATTACTTTCCATTACTCTGTCTTCTTGGTCATTAATTTGTTCCTCTGCTTCTTCCAAGCTTCCATTCCAACAAGTGTGTTTCTCATTTCATTTATTGAGCTTTTTGTCTCCGCTGTGTTGTTCCTTATCTCTGTGTTAATGATCTCACTGATAGCCTCCATTCTTCTCTCTTTTCTCAAGTCCAGTAAGTATCCTTGTGATCATACTTTAAATTTTCCATCAGACATGTTACTTATATCTGTTTTACTTAGATCTCTAGCCATGGCCTTGTTCTATTTCATTTGGGACAAATTCCTCTGTCTTCTCATTTTGTCTAAATCTTTATGCCTGTTTCTGTGTGTTAGGAAAGTCAGCTATGTCTCCTGTTCTTGAGAGTAATGGCTTTATGAAGAAAGAGGTCCTGCGGTGTAGTGTTTCCTGTTCCCCAGTACTTGGCACTCCTGGGAATGTCTCCAATATGTGCTGCATGCACTCTGCTGTTGTGTCCTGGCCACTTTATCCTCAGGCCAGTTGTCTACAGAGGCTCTCTTTGCCTGTTGTAGGCAGTGTTTGGTCCCTGGTCTGAGTGGTACGTTTTGGTGCTCTGGTCTGCTTGTGAAATGAGATTGTTGCCATTGGCACTGTAACTGGGGCATCACAAAACTCCAGGGTCGGGAGACAAGGTGTTGGCAGGGGTTTAGGCTGGTCTTCTTGAGGAGGGGCCTGCTGCACTGGGACTGCAAATGTGACTAGGAAGGGTAGTTCTTCTGGAGCATGGGGGGTGCGGGGCTTGTAAGCAAGTTAGGTGGGGTGTGTCTGTGCTGTGCTGGTTCCCGTAGGTGGCCCTGTGCTGATGCCAAGGGTAGGGGAAGGGAAATGGCACCAGCAGTTCCTTTGTTCCTGGAGGGGCCTCTCAGTGAATGCTCCCTCTCTGGGACATGCTCCAAGGTGAGCAACTAACCTCCCTACTCTGTACCCCAGGCGCTCTTCAGATCATTGTTTCCATGCTGTACGTCTGTGGGCTGTTTGCCTTGCCTTTTCTCCAAGAGCAGCCCCAGTGTCCTCTGACCTTTAAAACTCCAGGCTTAAGCCCCGCTGGTTGCAGGAACTCAACGAAATTCGGGCCCTCTTGCTTTCCAAGCCAGTTGCTATGGGGATTTGTTATCCCTGTGCACTCCTATGCTAGTCTGTCTCTCACCCTTCTCATTGACCACAGCTCTCTCACCACTGCAGTGGCCACAATCCATTTCTCTCCCAAGCTACATCTCTGTGGTTTCTGTTTTCTTCGATGTGGCCTCTTCTCTACCTTTAGTGGTGGAGTTTGTTCTGCCAGTCTTCAGATCAATGTCTGGACTATTTCAGATGATTTCATAGTTACCTAATTGTATTTATGGGACGAGGTGAGCCTAGGGTCCTCCTACTCTGCTGCCATCTTCCCCTCTTGTCTATCAAAATAAGAAAATCTTCCCATTTGCAACAACATGGATAGATCTAGAGAATATTATGCCAAGTGAAATAAATCCAAGAAAGACAAATACTGTGTGATTTTACTTATATGTGGAATCTAAATAAATAAATAAATGAACAAATAAAGCAAAATGGAAACACACTCATAAATACAGAGAATAAATTGGTGGTTGTCAGAGGGGAATGGGGTTGGGGAATAGGTGAAGTGAAATAGGTAAAGGAGATTAAGAGGTAGAAACTTCCAATAACCTGAATGTAAATGGGCTAAATGCCCCAGTCAAAAGACACAAGGTATCAGATTGGATAAAAAAACAAGACCCATCAATATGCTGTCTGCAAGAAACTCATTTTAGACCCCAAAACACCTCCAGATTTAAAGTGAGGGGGTGGAAAACCATTTACCATGCTAATGAACATCAAAAGAAAACTGGGGTGGCAATCCTTATATCAGACAAATTAGAT
>NC_138381.1:61247747-61266592 GCF_054177405.1 Leptonychotes weddellii
TTTCAAGTGATCTATCTTCAAATTCACTGATTTCTTTCTTCTACATGATCATGTCTGCTGTTAAACTTCTATAGTGAATTTTTTATTTCAGTTATTCTTTTGCTCCAGAATTACTGTCTGGTTCTTTTTTATAGTTTGTATTTCTTTGTTAATCTCATTTTGTTTATTATTTTTCTGGATTTCATTTAGTTATCTGTGTCTTCTTGTAACTCATTGAGTTCCTTATAAGGCTTTTATTTCAAATTCTTTGTCAGGTAATTAATAGACCTCCATTTCTTTAGGGTTGGCTTCTGGAGACTTGGTTTGTTCCTCTGATTAAGCCACACTTCCCTGTTTCTTTGTATGTCTTGTAAAGTTTTTTGCTAGGATTTGAGCGTTTGAGGAGAACAGCCACCTCTTCTAGTCTTTTTTAAGATTTTATTTATTTATTCATGAGAGACAGAGAGAGAGAGGCAGAGGGAGAAGCAGGCTCCCAGGGAGCAGGGAGCCTGATGCGGAACTCGATCCCAGGACTCTGGGATCATGACCTGAGCTGAAGGCAGACGCTTAACCATCTGAGCCACCCAGGTGCCCTCTTCTAGTCTTTATGGACTGGTTTTACACAGGAGAAGAACTTCACCAATCAGCCCAGGTAGAGACTCTAAAGGCTTTACAAACCTTTTCTGGAGATGCATCTTCTTTGGGCTTGTACATGTAATTTCCCAATTAGAGAGATTTGCTGTTTTCTTTTTCAGCAGCTTATAATTCCTTGCTTTCTCTGGTGTCTCTCTGTGGTACTGCACGTTCTCTGTTGTGCAACAAGCCACTCAGTTCTCCTTTGTCTTCAGTAGTTCCCAGGCATCCAGAGTATGCCAGATCCCTGTCAGCATTCTAAGGCAAGACAGAAACCAGTCCCACAGGCAAACCCTCAAAAGCCAGAATGTTGAACATATGTGCCACTCATCCCTTTCCCTCCCAAAGAAGAAGCTGCAAGTTGGGTGTTTTCTCCTGATCACACCAAGCTGTGCTGGCTTGGAGTAAGGGCTGTCAGTTAAATGTAATGGCTTTTTCTTCCCTACTTCAGAGCAGCTGTTCTTAGCTTCGTGCTTGCCTGGGGTACTGTCACTTTTTAACTAGTCTCTGGAATTCTCAGAAAGGCTTTCTGGACCGTAGATTATTATTAAGTCAGTGTCTCTGGGGGAATAAGATTTGGAGCTTCCTATTCCACCATCTTGCTGACATCACTCCAGATTCTTAAACTTTCTGAGTTGTGGGATCTTTGGTAATCTGATGAAAACTGAAACTTCCCTCTAGGAAAAACAGTACATATACATAAAATACAAAATACAAATTTTGGTACAGTTGTATGTATACTCATGAACTCTGATTTTAACATCTTGATATAGCCCATACCCTGAGTGTTAATACAGCGGGTATGCATTACTTCAGTCCTACACATTCCAAAGAAAGGACTGGCCCTTGACCAGCTCCTGGAATATAATCTCTGAGCTTTTGGAATATCCTGCCTAATAAGAGTATTTTTGTATACCTGAAGCCTTGGTCACATTGTGTCAGTTTGACCAGATAGATCATGGTAACGTGACTTTATGGTGAACACTTGTTTCTGTACACCTGAGACCCTAGGTCACACTATATCAGTTTGATCTATGTGGGGCTGGAGACTGTTAGGTAAGGTTAAGTAAGACATGCCTGTGTGACTGACTCCCAATAAAAATTCTAGACACCAAAGCTTAGGTGAGCTACCCTGATTGGCAACACTTTGCATGTGTTGTCACACATCATTGTTGGGAGAATTAAGTGCTGTCTATGAGACTGGCAAAGTACAGCTGGAAGCTTGCCCCTCATTTCTCCTGAACTTGGCCCTATGTGCCTTTTCCCTTTGTTGATTCTAATCTGTATCCTTTCACTGTAATAAACCATAACCATGAATGTAACAGCTTTTTCTGAGTTCAACATGTCCTTCTCGTGCATTATTAAAACTGAGAGTGGTCTTGGGGAAAATTTATGTTGAGCTAGCCAATCTATCATACTCATTGCTGCAGTAAGGCCACATGTCTCTCAGCACCAAGCAAGTTCATTTCAACAAATATTTAATGGATGCCTATCATTGCTAAGGGCAAGGAAGTACAATAACTCATAGATAAGTAAGATCATGCCTTGGGCTTAAACCTTAGCATAGCCCTCTCCAGCCTTCTAAATCTGTGGTAGAAATCATTCACATAGGAGATATTCTTTTCTTTCTTATTGCTTCCAATTTATCTTACCCAGCATATCATCATTCTGTATCTTATCTTTTACATTCTATATCAGGTTATACTTAAAGGGAATACTTTTTTGTGTTTTGTTTTAATTGTTGAAATTAATTTATTTTTAAAAGTTAGATTTGTTGTGATAATAATAAATAAATATTTATTGTAAATATACAATAAAATTCATTCTCTATAAGCATGCAGTTCTCTGAGTTTTGACAAATGTTTACCACATCAAGATACAAAACATTTTCTTCACCCTGAAACGTTTCCTCATGCTCCTTTTCAGGAAAGCCTCTTCACCTTCCTCGTCCTGTGTTCCTGGCAACCACTGATCTGTTTTCTGTCCCTATGATTTTGCCTTTTCCAAGATGTCATATAAATGGAATTATATGATATGTATTCTCTTGTGTATGCCTTTTCTTTTTTACCTACCACAGTGCTTTTGTGATTGATCCATAGTGTTGCATGTATCAGTAATATGTTCCTTTTTATTACCTAGTAATATTCCATTGTATGGAGGTACCACAGTTTGTTTTTCTATTCACCAATTGTTGGACATTTGGATTGTTTCCAGTTTGGGGCTGTTAGATGAATTAATCTGCTATTAACATATGCATTCAGGTGTTTGTGTGGATGTATGTTTTTGTTTCTCTTGAGTAAATACCTAAAAGCAGGATTGCTGTGTCACATGGAATAAATATGTTTATAGGAAATTGCCTAATGATTTTCCAAATGGCTTTGCCATTTTGCATTTCCACTAAAGTATGAGATTTCCAGTTGTTATTTATCCTCACTACCACTTAATATTGTCAGTCTTTTAAAATTTTAGCCATTTACTAGGTGTATAGTGGTAACTCATTGTGCTTTTAGTTCATATTTCCCTAATGACTGACAATGCTGAGCACCTTATGCTTATTTGCCATTTTCGTATTTTCCTTGGTGTAGCTCAAATTTTTTAATTGGGCAGTTTGTCTTCTTTTTATGGAATTATAAGTATTCTTTATAATGTTCTGGATACAAGTCCTTTATCCCAAATGTGTTTTGCTATTATTATTTTCCTGAAAGTGTCTTTTGATGAATGCTCTCTAGCTTTTACAGACAATTTATCAATGTTGTTAATGGTTTGTGTTTTTATCTCCTAAGAAGACTTTGCCTAGCACAGAGTCAGGTCTTTTTCTTATTTTCTTCTAAATGTTTTATAGTTTTGAGCCCATGCTTTAATAGCTCTCAAACTTTTTGGTTAGGACCTCTTTATTCTGAAAAATGAGCCAAAATGTATCTGGACATACAAAGGATCTAGAATATCCAAGAAATTTTGGATAAAGTAAAAAAGTTACTGATTTTCAAACAAAGTTGGAGAACTTAACCAGTGTATTTCAAGATGTACTATAAAGCTACAGTTTTGGAAGAGGGAGAGTCAAATACACTACTGGAACAGAATAGTATATAAATAGACCCACAGATGAATGCTTTCTTGATTTACATCAGAGGTGCCACTGTAATTATAGGGGAATGATGTTGTAACGATGGATGTATATGGAGAAACATGAAGCCTGACTCTCAAAACTGTACACAAAATTTCTTATTTAAATGTATCATAAATTAAATTCAAAAGCTAAAACAATCCAACTTCCAAATAAAAGCATAGAAGAAGCCTGATACTGGGATAGGTAAAAGATTTTTTAATCCAGTCACAAAATGAAGCTAAACTAAAAAAGGAAAATTGATACATTGGACTTAATTAAAATTAAGAATATCTGATCATCAAAAGATATCATTAACAAAGTAAATAAATAAGCTATAGACTGAAGAAGAACTCATATACAAAATATATGAAGAACTACAAATCAAGCAAAAGACATTCAGTTTTAAAATGAGCAAAAGATTTGAACAAACATTTCATGAAAGGATATTCAAGTGGCTGATTAACATATTTAAAGGTAATCAGAATCCTATCAAAGAAATGCAAATTAAAACCACAGTAACACATACAGCAGAATGGATAAAAACAAGTTAAGCTGTCATTATCAAATGTTGCTGAGGTTATAGAGTAACTGGAACTCTCATACATTATTATTTGGCAGTTCCTTATAAATCCAAACATAAACCTACTGTGGGATCCAACAATTCCACATGCAGGCATATGCTCAAGAAAAAGTAGTTCATATGTCCACTGGAATACTGCTGGAATATTGCTGGAATACTACCAGCAATAGTAAAAATGAACAGACTGTTAATACACAGAATATGTCAAAAACACTATGCTGACAGAAAAAGCCAGTCACAAAAGAATACATACTATAAGATTCCATTCATATGATGATAGAAATCAGAATAATGGTTACCTCTGGTGTATTAGGTATTGATTAAATGAGGCACAAGGAGTCCTTCCAGGGTGTTGGAAATGGCCTATATCTTGAACCAGGTGGAAGTTACATTGTATATACATATGTAAAAGGCTGCATGTTTAAGATTTGTGTGCGTTTTGCATGTAAATTATACCTCAGTAAAAAAGTTTTATTTTTAATTTTTTAAAAGATTTTATTTATTAGAGAGCACGCATGTGCACAAACTGGGGGGAGGGGCAAAGGGAGAGGAGCAAGCAGACTCCCTGCTGAGTGTGGAGCCCCTTGTGGGCTCAATCCCAGGACCCTGAGATTATGACCTGAGCTGAAGTCAGACACTTAACTGATTGAGCCACTTAACTGATTGCCCCTATTTTTAATTTTTTTTTTTTTTAATTCATTTGCGAGAGAGAGAATGAGAGACAGAGAGCACGAGAGGGAGGAGGGTCAGAGGGAGAAGCAGACTCCCTGCTGAGCAGGGAGCCTGATGTGGGACTCGATCCCGGGACTTCAGGATCATGACCTGAGCCGAAGGCAGTCGCCTAACCAACTGAGCCACCCAGGCGCCCCCCTATTTTTAATTTTTTAAAAGATTTTATTTTTAAGTAATCTCTACACCCAACATGGCGCTTGACCTCACAACACTGAGATCAAGAGTTGCACACTCTACTGACTGAGCCAGCCAAGTGCCTCCAAATAATTTTAAATAAAAAAAATTTACTGAGGACCCCCAAAGAATCTTTGTTTATGTGAATTATATCTATGATATCTTACCATATTAGAAATTGAAATGGAGAAATTTTAGATAATTAACTCATTTTAAAATTATAACTTATTACATATTAAAAGTACCTTTATGAAAAATGACTATATTTTCTAAAACAAAACAAATTATAGGGGTGACTTGTTTTACATCTTTGCAAATTTGTTTAATGTCTGGCTTAAAGAAGACAGCTGGATGGATTCTCAAACCTGCTTCTGCAAGTAATTTGTTAAGATATCATGTCATGCAGCCTTTTGGAAACTCTACTGTATGCGTACAGGAGAAAATGAGTAAAAAGACAAAAAGTGGCTTATAATAGTAGTTTTGACCTCATGATCCTCTGAAAGAGTCTCAGAGCCCCTAGAGTGCCCCGCTCACTACACATTGGGAGCCGCTGCTCCCACCTGCCCACCTGTGCTGCCTCTTTAACATGTTGCTAGAAGAAAAGTGAAATATCCAAGTTTAGAATGGGGTTTATGTTAGCTACTGTTTATTATACAGCTTCATTAGCATCTTTCTCATTTTTCACAGTTCTGTCCCCTGTGTCCCTTACATTTTCAAGGTTCGATAGCTATGGAGATGAGGATATTTTTTCCTCTCTACACTGCTCCTCTGTAGTGGAGACCATATTCCAACAGCAGGTAGATGAAAGCACTAGAACACAAGAGCATGGCAGGAGCTGAGCTCCATTTCAAGGTTATCTTGATCACTCCACCCTCTTAGCATAATTACCGTCATAATTTGCTTCTAGAATGAGACTTTGTTTCATCTTTCAACTAACAGGTCACCCCTGGGACTACATGGGAATCACTTTGAGCAGTGACTGAGTAACCTCAGCTGTCTCATATCAGTTCACATCACAGTCCTTTTCAGAGTCAGTGCTGCATTAAGGACCTTGACTTGGCACTCCCTTGCTTTCTTAGTGTGTTTTTAGTTAGTTTAAAGCTGCTGGGTACAGCCAGATGACTGTTAGCAGGATACTCGCTGACTTTCTAAAATGCATCTAATGTGAGGGAGTGGGACATATACTTCAGAATTTTTTCTAACATTTTATTGTGAAAAATTTCAAACATACAAGAAAGTTGAAAGAATTTTATAGCAAATATCCATATACTTACTGCCTAGATTTTACAATTTGCATGTTACTATAGTTGCTTTATTACATATATGTATCTTCTTATCAACCTCTTTATCCATTTCATAAATCATCTTATTTTTTATGCATTTCAAAGTAAGTTGTAGACATAAATACACTTCACCCCTTAACATTTCATGCATATATTTAACTAGAGCTTAATATTTGTTTACAGGGGTGTTTTTTTTTTATTTTTTTTTAAAGTTTTTATTTATTAGAGAGAGAATGAGAGAGAGCACATGAGAGGGGGGAGGGTCAGAGGGAGAAGCAGACTCCCCGCCGAGCAGGGAGCCCGATGCGGGACTCGATCCAGGGACTCCAGGATCATGACCTGAGCCGAAGGCAGCCGCTTAACCAACTGAGCCACCCAGGCGCCCTACAGGGGTGGTTTTTTTAAAGGTAAAATTCACATACAGTTTACCCAAAGTCTTGAAAACTTATGTCCACACAAAACCTGCACACAGATGTTGACAGCAGCTTTGTTCATAACTGCCAAATCTTGGAAGCAACCAAGATGCCCTTAGTAGGTGAATGGTTAAGTGAACTGTAGTATATCCAAACAATGGAATATTATTCAGCACTGAAAGGAAATGAGTTTTCAAGCCATGAAAAGACATGGAAGAAACTTAAATGCATATTATTAAGTGAAAGAAGCGAATCTAAAAAAAAAAAAAAACCTTCATATTGTATGATTTCAACCATATGGCATTCTGAAAAAGGCAAAACTATGAGGACAATAAAACGTTTGCCAAAGGGGCGAGTGGGGGATGGGGGTGGGAGCGAGATGGTGAATAGGTGGAACACAGGATTTTTAGAGCAGTGAAAATATTTTGTATGATACTGTAAAATGCTGAATACATGTCACTATACATTTATCCAAACCCATAGAATGTACAAAACCAAGAGTGAACCCAAATGTAAACCATAGATTTTGGGTATTTATGATGTGTCAATGTAGGTTCATTAGTTATAACAAATGTACCACTCTGGTGATGATATTGATAATAGGGGAGGCTGTGCATGTGCAGGGGCAAAGGATGTATGGGAAATCTCTGTACCTTCCTCTCAGTTTTGCTGTGAACCTAAAACTACTCTAAAAAAAAAAAAAATTAAGTCTTTTAAAAAAAATTAGTCAAGTCAGGAGAATGAGCTCTGTCTGTAAAAGACTGTGACTGCTGTTAATTAAAAAAAAATCACGTCCAGTGAAGTGGATAAATTGTGATTACACTATTTGGTGAATTCTGACAAACGCATTCACACAGGGATCCTACATTGAATTGTAAAATATCACTATCCCAGCCTTATTTCATGGCCCTCCTCAGTCAGAGTACTACACTAGAGAGACAGCTCACCACATTCACCACACTCCCCACACTCCCAGAGGCAGCAGCCTGTTTTCAGAATAATTTTTTAACCTAGCAAAATTCTTATTTTATTTATTTATTTTTTTTTAAAGATTTTATTTATTTATTTGACAGAGAGAGACACAGTGAGAGAGGGAACACAAGCAAAGGGGGGTTGGAGAGGGAGAAGCAGGCTTCCCGTGGAGCAGAGAGCCCGATGTGGGACTCGATCCCAGGACCCTGGGACCATGACCTGAGCCAAAGGCAGTTGCTTAACAACTGAGCCACCCAGGCGCCCGCAAAATTCTTATTTTAAATTATTTGGGAAATCTCTGGATTACTTAGACCCATTGTTCATTACAGACTCTATAGAAGTCATAGAAAATTTCTAGTCTTTCCTTAGATGATAATAGATATTTTGTATATATGACTTTATTTCCTATAAGTCATCTTAAATTATGAAACAGGAAAACTGATCTTCAAGCAGCAAAGCATGTTCAACATAAGCATTTTATTTCCGTAATACTGAATTACATAGGGGACGCCTGGGTGGCTCAGTCGGTTAAGGGTCTTCCTTTTGCTCAGGTCATGATTCTGAGGTCCTGGGAATCAAGCCTCTTGTCCCGCTCCCTGCTCAGCGGGGAGTCTGCTTCTTCCTCTCTCTCTGCCCCACCGCCCCCACTGTGCACTCTCTCGTGCTCTCCCTTGCTCTCTCTCAAATAAATAAAAGCTTTTAAAAAACACTGAATTACATAGATCTTGGAAAAATAATTTTAATGGGTAAAACTTCCAAAAGAAAAGAGAAAAACAGGTCACTATCACTCATTCCCATATATCAATAGTCCATTGAAGGCAAAACTCTCAGTGTATTGTGCAAGGTGAAAAGGAAGCTCTCAGGCTTCAGAGTTGCAGGTTATTATTAAGCCCTGTGACAATAAACCAGACTGGCCTCAGGACCTGTTTCCCACATGATCACATTCAACATCAGCACTCCAGGCAGGTTGGAATCTTTCAGAGCTAGGGGAAAATACTTCCTGCAGTGCTTAATCATACACATCTTGAGGCTTGAGGATAAACTTCTTATCAAAAGAAGGCTTGAATCCCAAACAAGTATTGAGTGGCTTGCTTATTACTTCTTTTGTCCCACTAAAATTGTGTTGTAGTGCATGGATAATTGCACAAATGTTTGTTTATTAAGTCCTCCTATAGACCTATCCCTGTGGAACATGTGAGGATGAAAACATTCCAAATTTCAAGGGGTTTGCAGTTGTTTGAGAGGAGGAATTTCCTCTGCCCTTCAATGTCCTTCTAGCTGGACTAAAAATCAAATTGATATGAAACATTAACAGGAGAGAATCAAATTTAATTTCATATATACCAGGAATCCACATAGATATAAAATTCCAAGACAATCAGGCAAAATGAGATATATATGTCATTCTGAACTAAGGATGAAGGGATAGGGGTCTGGGACTTCAAAAGGAAGGAATGTAATTCACAGGAAGATGAAAAAGAGTAAATGTTTTGTAAACAAATGTTTGCTGGGCCACTGGGAAACAATGGGACGTAGAGGACTCTGATCAAATAGGCCTTGCTGGGTTCCTCTCCGTTTGCCATACCTAGCTCATCTCTCTTTTTTTTTTTTTTTTTTAGGTTTTATTTATTTATTTGACAGCGAGAGAGCACAAGCAGGGGGAACGGCAGAGGGAGAGGGAGAAGCAGGCTCCCTGCTAAGGAACCTGACATGGGGCTCGATCCCAGGACCCTGGGATCATGACCTAAGCCGGAGGCACACACTTAACCGACTAAGCCACCCAGGCAACCCCCTAGTTCATTTCATAATGTAGTTATCTATGATAATAGCCTAGCTCTCTTCCTGGAGCAAGTCCTTGATCTAAATTCTTTTCAGGCAGTTGAGGGGGGCGGTAAAGAGCTTTTCCTGAGGGGTGCCTGGTTGGTTCAGTCAGTTAAGCATCTGACTTCAACTCAGGTCATGATCTGCTCCCTGCTTAGCAGTGAGTTTGCTTCTCCCTCTGCCCCTCCACCTGCTCATGCTGTCTCTCTCTCAAATAAATAAATAAAATCTTCAAAAAAAAAAAGCTTTTCCTGAATCTGCTGGTTTTAATTACTTTTTAACTCAAAATAACGCCCATGCCAAAGTGGTCCATTTAGGGGCAACCTGCTCTTTAATGCCTACACAAAGTAGTTCTGGGTTTTATGGGGAGAAATGGGAGCATTCTGACTAAGAGGTTGGGTATGATGGAAAGGGGACTTGTGGAAGAAGGAAAATTTGAACTAGACCTTAAAAGATTGGTGAAATTTTGACAAATATGGATGAGAAGAAAGAACCCACCCTTTTTCATACTGTAGCCTGAATGACTTTTCTGAAGCACAGATCTAATCATTGCATTCCTCTATCTAAAGCCCTTCAGTGATGACAAATATTAACACACACTCTGTTTTGTGAGATAATGGTACCCAGCACACGTATAGTGGATGAGGAAACTGAGGCCCAGTAGGGACCATGTCATCCTCAAAGCCAGTGATTAATGGTACAACCAGACTAGACTCAGTGCCCCTAGGGAATAGAAAGAAACTTCATTAAGTTGATAAAAAATATTTTTCACAGATCATTAGCAAATCTTAAACAACAGAGGGACTTTTTAAAAAATTTTATTTATTTTAGAGAGAGTGAGTGAGCATGGGGTGGAGCAGAGGGAGAGAGAGAATCCTGAAACACACTCCCCGTTGAGTGTGGAGCCAATGTGGGGCTCCATCCCAGGACCCCAAGACCATGACCTGAGCCGAAATCAAGAATGGGCCACAGAGCACCTGGGTGGTACAGTCAGTTAAGCATCTGACTCTTGGTTTTAGCTCAGGTCATGATCTCAGGGTCATGAGATTGACCTGCCTGGGGCTTCCTGCTCAGCAGGGAGTCTGCTTCTCCCTGTCCCTCTGCCCCTCCCCACCCACTTGTGTGAGTGTGCTCTCTCTCCTCTCTCAAATAAAATCTTTAAAAAAAAGCCAGCTGCTTAACCGACTGAGCCACCCAGGCACCCCTAACATCGTTTTAGATTCTAGGATCTAGGGGTGAGAAAAAGATATGAGGTCTAAATAATTGGAAAAGGCCATATTATTTGCAGCTGACAATTATCTAAATAGGAGTCCAAGTAAACAGTAAAAACAACCTTTAGAACTAGTAAGAGTTAGCAAAGAGCTAGAAATAAGATAAATATAGATTTCCCATGTATTAGCAGCAACCAGTTACAAATTAACAGTAGGAAAGTACCATTCACAATAGCCCTAAAAACTAAAATATTTGGAATACATTTTATTTATTTTAAAGATTTTGTTTATTTAAGATTTTATTTTTTATTTGAGAGAGAGTGCACGAGCCAGCGAGATAGCATGACCGCGGGAGGGGCTGAGGGAGAAGCAGGCTCCCCGCTGAGCAGGGAGCCCAATGATGATGATGATGATGGGCTCGATCCCAGGACCTGAGCTGAAGGCTTAACCTACTGAGCCACCGAGGCACTCCTAGGAACACATTTTAAAATAAAAGAATAATCAAGTTTTTAATGCTTCCTGAAATATATTCCTGTAATAAAACTTTATTTATTTTTTTTAAAAGATTTATTTATTTATTTAACAGAGAGCAATAGAGCGCATAAGCAGGGGATGCTGCAGAGGGAGAGGGAAAAGCAGGCTCCCCACTGAGCAGGGAACCTGATGCAGGGCTGGATCCCAGGACCCTGGGATCATGACCTGAGCCGAAGGCAGGTGCTTAACCAACTGAGCTACCCAGGCACCCCTATTTTTTTTAAAGATTGTGTTTTTAAGTAATCTCTGTATTCAGTGCGGGACTCTAATTTACAACCCTGAGATCAAGAGTCGCATGCTCCACCAACTGAGCCAGCCAGGCACCCCAAACAGACCACTTTTTTTTTTTAAGTAATCTCTATACCCAACATGGGTCTCGAACTCACAACCCCTGAGATCAAGAGGCCCATGCTCTACCAACTGAGCCAGCCAGGTGCTCCTGGATAGTAAAACTTTATATTGTAAAGCTGTTTCTTCTTCCTTAAATTATAAACTGAAGGCTGTTCTAACCAGAAGTCCATTTTATTTTAAACATGACAAGTAAGTTCTAAAGTTCATCTGGAAGAGGGATACCTGGGTGGCTCTGTTGGTTAAGCATCTGATTCTTGATCTCAGCTCAGGTCTTGATCTCAGGGTCATGAGTTCAAGTCCTATGTTGGGCTCCACACTGGGCAGGGAGCCTATTTAAAAAATAAAATTAAATTTAAAAAATAAAGTTCATCTGGAAGAATAAACACATGAGAAGAAGGAAATTCTGAGAAAGGATAATGGAGATGTGGGAAGACTTACCCTTTTAGAGATTAAGACATTAAGACATTGTATACAGCTATAGAAATTAAAACAGCATATTATAGGTCAAGAATAAACAATGGAACAGAAAAGAGAGTCCAAAAACAGCTATATATATAGTAATTCAGTGTATGACTAGGATAGCTTTCACATCAGTGGGCAAAGTGTGGACTAGATGATGTTGGAAGATCAGCTAGTCATTTGGGGTAAATGATCACATTAAATGCTGGGGCACCTGGGTGGCTCAGTTGGTTAAGCGACTGCCTTCGGCTCAGGTCATGATCCTGGAGTCCCTGGATCGAGTCCTGCATCGGGCTCCCTGCTCAGCAGGGAGTCTGCTTCTCCCTCTGACCCTCCCCCCTCTCATGTGCTCTCTCTCTCTCAGTCTCTCTCTCTCAAATAAATAAATAAAATCTTTAAAAAAAAAAATCACATTAAATGCTAATTTTTCTACTTAAGTACAAAGATAAATTCTAGATGGATTAAAAACTAAATTTAGGGGTGCCTGGGTGGCTCAGTTGGTTAAACGACTGCGTTTGGCTCAGGTCATGATTCCAGCATCCTGGGATTGAGCCCTGCATCAGACTCCCTGCTCAGCGGGGAGTCTCCTCCCTCCCCCTGCTCGTGGGCTCTCACTCTCATTCTCTCTCTCTCCCTATCAAATAAATAAAATCTTTTTAAAAAAACAACTAAATTTAAAATATAAAACTATAAAATATAAAGCTATACCTATACATATAATTGGAAAAAATTGAAATAAAAAATTTTGGAATAGAGAAATTCTTATGTAAATCATAAAACCTAAAAGCAGAAAATGCTAAGAGATGTGACTATAGTGAAAGTAGCAAAGCTTTGGGGCGCCTGGGTGGCTCAGTCGTTAAGTGTCTGCCTTTGGCTCAGGTCATGATCCTGGGGTCCTGGTATCGAGCCCCGCATCGGGCTCCCTGCTCAACGGAAAGCCTGCTTCTCCCTTTCCCACTCCCCCTGCTTGTGTTCCCTCTCTCGCTGTATCTCTCTTTGTCAAATAAATAAATAAAATATTAAAAAAAAAAAGTAGCAAAACTTTGTAGAAGATACTGGATCAGTCAGGAAAACAGCAACCATACTGATTATTTTAACAGGAAGATCTTATTCTAGGTGGTTCCTTAAAAAGCCATGGAAGTGGGCGCCTGGGTGGCTCAGTTGGTTCGGCGACTGCCTTCGGCTCGGGTCATGATCCTGGAGTCCCGGGATCGAGTCCCACATTGGGCTCCCTGCTCAGCGAGGAGCCTGCTTCTCCCTCTGACCCTCCCCCCTCTCGTACTCTCTCATTCTTGCTCTCTCAAATAAATAAAATAAAATAAATCTTTCAAAAAAAAAAAAAGGTATGGAAGTTTCAAAAAGCAGAGGGGAAACCCTGAGGTCTCATGGAAATAGTACCCACAGGAAACAGCTACCCACCCCTGGGGCTGGGAAAACAAAGGAAGAGTTTAGAGTTATGAGTACCTAGAAGCTTGGAAGAGGGTCCCAACAAGAGCTGGAACCTAGACCTCTGATGTTAGAGTATTTATTAGTTTTCTATTGCTATTGTAACAAATCACCACAAATTTAATGGCTTAAAACAGATTTATTCTCTTACTGTTGTATAGGTTAGAAGTTTGACACAGATTGACATCGATCTCACTAAGCAAAAAAATCAAGGTACCAGCAGGGCCATGTTCCTTTCTGGAGGCTCTTGGGAAGAATCCATTTCCTTGCTTTTTCCAGCTTCTAGAGGATGCCCACATTGGTTTATGACTCCTTCCTTCATCCTCCAAAGCCAGCAAAGGCCGGCTCTGTCCTTCATGTATTATACCACTCTGACACTGACCTGTCTGCCTCCTCCTGCTACTTTTAAGGACCCTTGTGATTACATTGGGCCCACCCACCCAGATTATTCAGGATAATCTCCCATCTCAGGGTTCTTAATTTACTCATATCTGCAAATTCCCTTTTGCACTGTAAGATACCATATTCAGCAGCTTCCAGGGAAGAAAGAGATGGTTATCTTTGATATTATACTGTCTGTCACAGAGTACTACCTGGCTGGTACCTCCAGGAGGTGTCATAAGTCTCATTCTGGAAGTGCCACAAGAGTCTAGAAACTGGAACTGAGTGCTGCCTTCATGGTAAAGAACCAATCCTAGAGCAACAGTGACAGGAGCAGCAAGCAAAACAGGAAGGAGCAACTCCTTTCTGTAGTCACTAGAGAGAGACAAGAATACCTGATTTGTCAGGAAGCCAGCTGGCTAAGGAGAACTGTAGTTTTGCAGAATTTCAGTCCCAGCATTGCAGAGCAAAATGTAGAAGGATAGGTTTAAGCCTAGAAACAATAGCTTAGTAACTGATGAAGATACCATTAAAAATGTTTAAACAAGTGACAGCCTAGGATTACATTATATTTAATAAAGAGCAACTCCAATATATTATTTTTAATAAGCCAGTAAAACTAAGACAACCCAATAAAAATGGGCAAAGATAAGAATAAAAAATCACAATGACCAATAAGCATACAAAAATATCCTTAACTTCATTAGTGAGCAGGGGAATGCCTTAGGGCCTAGACCCAACAGAGGGAGCTAATTCCTTTTGTTTGGAAGATACCTCTTGATCCTTTATTTCGATACAGCTAAAACACAAGTTGGCACACCAAGAATTAGTGGATCAGTGAATAGTGTTTCTCCAGGTACAAAACAGGAAGACTATATATAACATTAGTATACAAGTGATGCTAAAGGAAGGGCCTTGGGGTGCCTGGGTGGCTCAGTCAGTTAAGCGTCCAACTCTTGGTTTCAGCTCAGGTTATAATCTCATGGGTCGTGGGATTGAGCCCTGCATCGGGCTCCCTGCTCCTCAGGGAGTCTGCTTGGAGATTCTCTTCTTCTGTCCTTCCCCCAACTCGCACTTGCTTGCTCTCTCTGAAATAAATAAATAAACCTTTAAAAAGAGGGGGGCCTTCATGGGCATGTGCAGATATAAAAATTTATTTTTTAATTTTTAATTTTTTTTAAGTAATCGCTACACCTAATGTGGGGCTTGAACTCAAAACTCTGAGATCAAGAGTTGCATGTTCTATTGACTGAGCTAGCCAGGTGCTCCTAAGGAATTTAATCAACAGAATAACATTACATGTAATATCTGCTTTTGTAGAGCACTTGGTTTGGAAATAGCAGCCACTTTAGAGAGCTACTAGAGAGGTAGCTTGGCCCACTCCTAGGAACCCCAGATCAATCTGATATGCCATAAGCCAGATATAAGAAGTTGTAAGAAGGAGTAAGCCCAGGGTACAGGGCAGTGATGTGCCTGAACATCCTGGGAAGGGTGTAGAGCCAGGAGAAACCAATTAGAGAGTCTCTAGGCAATGATGATTATATCATCTATCAATGTCAAATGAAGTAAAATATATTACTAAATATAGGGCAGTGACATTGGCATCATGGTGGAATAAGATGTCCTTCATTTTCATACATCCCCCCCCAACGCTAATTCAGCATCCATCCATGGAAAAAATGCCTTTGTGGGAGCTGTGGGATCCAGCACCATACACCAAGGGACCTGGGAGGAGTTCTGCCCATCCATGCATTAAGTAATAGGCATATAAACCTCAGTCCTGGCTGTGGACCCTGCAATGGCCTGTGAACTAGCTCTAGCCCCACCTGGCTGCAGTCTGAGAGCTCCTGGAGAATACTCTTAGACAATTGATCATCTCCATAGATGCAGAAAAAGCATGTGACAAAACACAGCATTTTTCATTATAAAAACCCTGAACAAACTGGGTATAGAAGAAACATGCCTTAATATAATAAAGGCCATATATGACAAGCCTTCAGCTAACATCATACTCAATGGTCAAAGGTTGAAAGCTTTTTTTTTTCCAGGAACAAGACAATGGTGCCCACACTTCCCATTCGTATCCAACAAAATACTAGAAGTCCTAGCCAGAGTAATCAGGCAAGATAAAGAAATAAAAATTAAATACAAATTTGAAAGGAAGAAGTAAAATTGTCTTTGTTTGCAGGTGATATAATCTTATATAGAAAATCCCAAAGATTCCACCAAAAAACTGTTAGAAATAATCAACGAATTCAGTAAAGTTGAAGTATAGAAAATCAGCATGCAGAAATCAGTTGCATTTCTATACACTAACAGTGAAATGTCTGAAAAAGAAGACAGTCCTATTCACAATAGGATCAAAAACAATAAAATACTTAGGAATAGATTTAACCAAAGAGATGAAAGATATATACACTGAATATTATAAGGCTTTGATGAAAGAAATTTAAGTAGACACAAATAAAGGGAAATTATCCCATGGTCATAGATTGGAAGAATTAATGTGGTTAAAATGTTCATACTACGTAAAGCCATAGATAGATTCGAAAAAATCCCTATCAAAATTCCAATGGTAGTTTTCATAGAAATAGAAGGAGCAATCCTAAAAATCACAGTTCCTGATTTCAAACTATACTACAAAGCTATAGTAATCAAAACTCCATGGTAGGGGCGCCTGGGTGGCTCAGTCGGTTAAGCGGCTTCCTTCGGCTCAGGTCATGATCCCAGGATCCGGGGATCGAGCCCCACATTGGGCTCCTTGCTCAGCGGGGAGCCTGCTTCTCCCCTGCCTGCCGTTCCCCCCTGCTTGTGCTTGCTCTCTGTCTCTCTCTCGTTCTCTCTGTGTCAAATAAATAAAAAATCTTAAAAAAAAAAACAAACCCATGGTAGTGGCATAAAAATAGAAACATAGACCCATGGATCAGAATTGAGAGCCCAGAAATAACTCTTATATGTATAGTCAACTAATATTTGACAAGGGAGCCAAGAATACTCACTGGGGAAAGGATAGCCTCTTTACTAAATGGTTTTCAGAAAACTGGAGAATGAAATTGGAACCTTCTCTTACACCACTCATAAAAATTTTTTTTTAAAGATTTTATTATTTGAGAGAGAGCACAAGTAGAGGGAACTGCAGGCAGAGGGAGAAACAGGCTGCCCGCTGAGCAAGGAGCCTGATGTGGGACTTGATCCCAGGATCCTGGGATCATGACCTGAGCCGAAGGCAGACGCCTAAGCAATGGAGCCACCCACACATCCCATAAAAATTAAAATGGATTAAAGACTTAAACATAAGGCCTGAAACCATGAAACTTCCAGAAGAAAATATAGGGGGAAAGTTCCATGACTTGGTCTTGGCAATGGTTTTTTTTTTTTTTTTTTTTGATAGGACACCAAAAATGCAAACAATGGGTAAGAATTAGTAAGTGGGACTACATCAAACTAAAAACCTCTGCACAGCAAAAGAAACAATCAACAAAATGAAAAGGCAACTTATAAAATGGGAGAAAATACTTGCAAACCATATATCTGATAAGGGTTAGTATCCAAAATATATAAACAATTCAATAGCAAAAAACTGAAAAATCCAACTTAAAAAATTGTTAGGGATCTGAATAGACATATCTCTAAAGAAGACATCTAGGGGAGCCTGGGTGTCTCAATCAGTTAAGCGTCTGCCTTCGGCTCAGGTCATGATCTCTGGGTCCTGGGATCGAGCCCCACATTGGGCTTCCTGCTCAGCAAGGATTCTGCTTCTCTCTCTCTCTCCCTCCACCACACTGCCCCTCCCCACTGCTCATTCTCTCTCTCCCTCTCAAATAAATAAAACTTAAGAAAAAATGAAGACATCTAAATGGCCAACATGAACATGAAAAGATGCTCAACATCCCTAATCATTAGAAAAATGCAAATCAAAACTAAAATAAGATATCACCACACACTTGTTAAAATGGCTATCATCAAAAAGATGAGATATCAAGTGTTCGCAAGAATGTGGAAAAAAGGGAACCCTTGTGCATTGTTGGTGGGAATGTAAATTGATTTGACCACTGTGGAAAACAGTATGGAGTTTCCTCAAAAAATTAGAAGTATGATATGATCCAGCAATCCTACTTCAAAGGTATGTATCCAAAGGAAATGAAATAAGGATCTTGAATAGATAGCTGCACTTCCATGTTCATTGTAGCATGACTCAAAATAGCCAAGATAATGGAAACAACCCAAGTGTCCATTGATGGATAAACAGATAAAGAACATGTGGGGGGTATGTGTGTGTATGTATATGTGTGTGTGTGTATATATATATATAATACACATATATATATATATAACATTTTTCAACCATAAGAAAGAAGGAAATTCCTTTATGACAACATGGATGGACTTTTTTTTTTTAAGATTTATTTACTTACTTTAGAGAGACAGAGCAAGTTGGGGGAGGAGCAGAGGGAGAGAATCTCTAAGCAGACTCTGCACCGAGCACAGAGCCCAACGCAGGGCTCAATCTCAATGCCCCTGAGATCATGACCTGAGCTGAAACCAAGAGTTAGATGCTTAACCGACTGAGCCACCCAGGAGCCCCATGGATGGGCTTTTAAAGGACATTATGCAAAGTGAAATAAGTCAGACAGGGAAAGATAAATAGGATGTCAGTTATATGTGGAATCTAAAAAAGCCAAACTCATAAAAACAGAAGAGTATAATGGTGGTTGTCAGGGGGTGAGGGGTGGGGGAAATGGGGAGATGTTGGTCAAAAGATACAAACTT
>NC_138381.1:61267092-61292343 GCF_054177405.1 Leptonychotes weddellii
TGGGATCATGGCCTGAGCCGAAGGCAGACGCTTAACGACTGAGCCACCCAGGCGCCCCGAGACTCCACTTTTAAAGGGCCCATGTACAGACTCACTTGCTCTGAGACTCAGCACAGAGGCAGCAGTTTGAAAAGTGCCTGTGTCGGGCGCCTGGGTGGCTCAGTTGGTTAAGCGACTGCCTTCGGCTCAGGTCATGATCCTGGAGTCCCGGGATCGAGTCCCGCATCGGGCTCCCTGCTCGGCGGGGAGTCTGCTTCTCCCTCTGACCCTCCCCCCTCTCATGTGCTCTCTCTCTCTCTCATTCTCTCTGTCTCAAATAAATAAATAAATAAATAAATAAATAAATCTTTTAAAAAAAAAAAAGAAAAGTGCCTGTGTCATATGGGAAGGAGATTTGCGGACTAATTAATTTTTTTTTTAATTGTTTATTTTAGAGGCACCTGGGTGGCTCAGTTGGTTAAGCATCTGCCTTAGGCTCAGATCATGATCCTGGGATCAAGCCCCAAGTCAGGCTCCCTGCTGAGCTTCTTCCTCTCCCTCTGCCTCTCCCCCCTGCTCATGCTCATTCTCTCTGTCTCTCAAATAAAATCTTTAGAAAAATAAATTTTTTATTTTAAGTAAACTCTACACCACACATGGGGCTCAAACAACCCTCAGATCAAGAGTCTTATGCTCTACCAACTGGGCCAGCCGGGCACCCCTGACTAAGTAATTTTAGGGTGTGTGCTAGAGGGGCAAGGATCTGTAGGGACTTTCTCTGAGAACAGAAACACTGGCAGGCACCACTTTTCTTTCCCTCCCTCTGTCTAGCTGGCCTGATGCTAGTGGGTGCCAGTTCTGACACTCTTCATCTACCTTGCTAGCACTGCTCACCTTGCCCTGGCATTCCCGTGCAGACCTGCCCGGTAGGCCCCCCTCCAAAGCAGCTCCTGCCCTGCCATACCAAGTGGGCAGCCTCAGCCAGGACCAGTGCCCCACTGCCTTAATGGCTCCTGCCCTGCCGTCCCTGGCAGGCAGTCCTGACCAGGACTGGCGCTCCCACCCCCCCACCCCCAAAGTGGCTACAACCCCGCCCCACCCAGTGGGTAGCCTCAGCCAGACCAGCACCCCTCCAGAGCAGCTCCTGCTGGAGGGTGGGTGCAGCACCCGTGCACTTACAACAGTCGCAGCTGGGCCTTGCAGCCAGCCTCACTGGGGGCCACTCCCAAATATCAGCCCACCTGCAGCAGCCACAGCTGGGCATTGCAGCCAGCCAGGCCAGGGGCCAGCCCTGCCCACTAGCATGCTTGCAACAGTCGCAGCCCAGCCACTATAGGGGGCACACACAGCCCACAACGGGCAACTCTGGAATGTGTGGTTCTAGTAACCAGGGGGATTGCACTTCTGGGCCCCACAGAACGGCTTCTGCAGGTACTCCTTTAAGACCAGGAGATGCAGCTGATTTACCTAATACATAGAAACAAACACAGAGAGTGGGGCGCCTGGGTGGCTTAGTCAGCTGAGCATCCAACTCTTGATTTCGGCTCAGGTCATGATCTAGGGATTGTGGGATCGAGCCCAGCATTGGGCTGCACGCTCAGCATGGAGTCTGCTTTGTCTCTCTCCCTGCCCCTTGCTTGTGCCCACTCTCTCTCTCTCTCCTCTCTCTCTCTCAAATAAATAAAATCTTAAAAGAAAAAAAAAGAAGAAGAAGAAAAGAAACAGTCAGGCAAAAAACAGAGGGATATGTTCCAAATGAAAGAACAAGACAAAACCTCAGAAGAAGAACTAAATGAAAGATAAGCAATCTACCTGATAGAGTTCAAAGCAGTGGTGATAAAGATGCTCACTGAACTTGGGAAAAGAATGAATGAACACAGAACTTAACAAAGAGGTAGAAAATATTTTTTTAAAAAATTGGAGCTGAAGAATACAACAACTGAAGTGAAAAATCTACTAGAGGGGAATCCACAGCAGATTAGATTGTGTAGAAGAATGGATCAGCAATCTGGAAGATGGTAGTAGATGTCATCCAAGCTGTGAACAGCCAAAAGAAAAAATATTTATTTTAAGATTTTATTTAGAGGGAGAGAGAGTTGGGGGGGCAGGCGCAGAGGGAGAATCTCCAGCAGACTCTGCACTGAGCACGGAGCCCAACGTGGGGCTTGATCTCAGGATCCTGAGATAATGACCTGAGCCAAAATCAGGTCAGATGCTCAACTGACTGAGCCACCCAGGCGCCCCAGAAAAAAGAAATTTTAAAAATGAGGATAATTTAAGTTAACTCAATAACATCAAATATAACAACATTCACAGAAAAGAGAAAAAGGAAAGGGGCAGAGAACTTCCCTAACCTGAGGAAGGAAACATACATCCAGGTCCAGGAAGCACAGAGTGCCCCAAAGAAGATGAACCCAAAGAGGTTCACACCAAGACAAATAATGATTAAAATGTCCAAAATTAAAGATACAGAGGGAATCTTAACGGCAGCAAGAGGAAAGCAACTAGTTACCTACAAAGGATTTCCCAAAAGACTAGCTAGCTGATTTTTCAGCAGAAATTCTGCGGGTCAGAAAGTGGCAAGATGTATTCAAAGTTCTGAATGGAAAAAACCTGTAACCAAGAACACTCTACCCAGCAAGGTTATTATTCAGAATTGAAGGAAAGCTAATGAGTTTCTCAGACAAAAGTTACAGGAGTTCATCACTAGTAAATTGACCTTACAGGAAATGTGAAAGGGACTTCTTTAAGTGGAAAAGGCCATAACTAGAAGAAAATTATGAAAGAAAAAAAAAAAAACTTCACTGGCAAAAGCAAACATACAAAGGTAGTATGAGCCAACCATTTATAAAGCTAGTATGAGACTAACAGACAAAAGTAGTAAAATCAACTATATTTAGGGGCGTCTGGGTGGCTCAGTCAGTTAAGGGTTCAACTCTTAATTTCAGCTCAGGTCATAATCTCAGAGTTGTGAGATCGAGCCCCACTTTGGGCTCTTGTACTCAGTGAGGAGTCTGCTTTTCTCCCTCTCCCTCTCCCTCAATTAATAAAATCTTAAAGAAAATCAACTATATTTATAATAAAGGATACACAAAATAAAAAATGTAAAATACGACATCAAAAACAAAGTGTGGAGGGAGAAGTAAAAATGTGCTTTTAGAATATATTTGACCTTAAGTGACCATCAACTTTAAACAGAGTGCCTCATACATAGGATGTTATATATGAACCTCATGGTAACCACAAACCAAAAACTTTTAATAGATATACAAAAAACTAACAAGAAAGGAATCCACACATGACACTAAAAACTTATCAAATCACAAGGGAAAGAGAGCAAGAGAAGAAAGAAACAGAAGAACTACAAAAACAACGAGAAAACAATGAACAAAATGCTAATAAGTACATACCTATCAAAAAATTACTTTTTAAATGTAAATGGACTAAATGCTCTCCTCAAAAGACATACGGTGATGGAATGGATAAAAAACAAACAACAATGAATCGTGGAACACTACATCAAAAACTAATGATGTAATGTATGGTGATTAACATAACATAATAAAAATAAATAAAATGATTAAAAAAAACAAAACGAAAAATCCCAGAAAACTGAAAGCCTGTCTATATGCTGCCTACCAGAACTCACTTCAGACCTAAAGACACATAGACTGAAAATGAAGGGATGGAAAAATACATTCCATGCAAATGGAAACAAAAAGAAAGCTAGGGTAGCAATGCCTGTATCAGACAAAATCGGCTTAAAATCAAAGACTGTAAAGAGACAAGGGCTTTACGTAATGATGAAGGGATCAATCCAGCAAGATATAACAACTGTAAATATGCACCCAACATAGAAGCACCTAAATCTATAAAGCAAATATTAACAGACATAAAGGGAGAAATTGAGAGTAATACAGTAACAGGGGACTTTAACAGCTCACTTACATCAATAGATAGATCATCGGGACAGAAAATAAGGCCCAGAAAGTCATAGGGGATGGAGTAGGTGGGAGGGACTCTCAGGTCAGGCAGATCTACAGATGTGCAGAACACGGCTGAGGGTACCATGGAGGAAAGGGTACCAGAGGACTACTCAGAGGAGTGTACTTTCCCTCTGAGGACAAGTGTTCTGCCTGCCCAAGGCCACGGTCAGGACTTTTACAGGCATGGGCTCCACTCCTCCAACTTTCAGACCTGCTGTCTGACCCCACTTGTTTGCTCTCCATGGGGTGCAGGGCCAGCTCTGCATGCCCAGGGAAAAGGTCAGGAAAGGCAACATATCACAAAAGACTGCCTTAGGGGCAGAGGAAACACCACAAACTGGCCAAGGAGTCACCTCTGGTACCTCTCCTTTTCCAGGATGGGCACACATCCAGAGGTTTGTCTTTGGGAAATTCAGGGATCACCCACTGTACATCCAGACGCTAGCCTGAATGGAGGTAAGGCAGCCAGAGTCCTGAAGGAAAGGGGCCAGCCACCCCTAGTGACTGCTTACCCAGCCCTTTACCTGTCCTGGGAGCGAGGTTGCCCCATGGAGCCCATCTCTTAGAGACTCCCAGAAGCCCAGGAGAGATCTACCCTAGCCCGAAAACCTGTCCCTGGCAACACTCCAAACCATAGTTGCTGAATATGAAATATTTCATGTTGGGGACCTCCTGGCCATAGATGGCCAGGAGTCTCTATCACCCCTGGAAAGACCTGACCTATTTCTCTCCTCTCTCTGGTTTGGCAGAGGAGACGTGCCATTGCCTTGGAGCAGGGCAGGCTGCATGGAGAACAAGAAGGCTTCCTGCCTCCTCCAACTTTGGATACACTGGAAAGCTGGTAAGGTGTGGAAAGTCAGAGTAGGCATTCAGTGTGACCTGCGGAGCAACTAGACTTTGTAAAACATGACGTTTCCTCATGGAAAAACAACAGCCTTGTGGGTGATTGGACAAACATCCCCACAGATGAGAAATTAAAGCAGAGTAGAGTGGTCAAGGCCCTACCCTAAATAAGCAATTAAGGGGGCTAGAACACAGGTCCCACAGTCTCTAGGTCTGGGCCACCTAGGGCTCCACATACGTAGACAGACACCACGCTGTAGCTTCTTCAGGCTAAGAGTTGTCTCGACCCCTGATAGAGGTGGTGTCTGCTGCCAACAGATTTGTCCCTGTGCTAGAGGTGGAAGTCTTACAGTTGAGTGAGGGAGCTCCACCTAAGAAAGTACATTTTAATGAGTTGCTAATTCCTTCTTGTAACATGGACTGCTTTGTGTGTAACATAATACGGTTCTGGATTTTGGAAATGAATAGTCCAAGGGTCCCTTTGGAATTGCTCCTGAGCAATTCACTTCTCTGATTTAGGCCTTTTATCCTGCACATGGCCTCTTACTGTTCTTACCACTACTTCATCCTCCTAGCACCCACTCCCAGCTGGCCCTGACTAAGGAGAGACTAGGTAGGCAGTGGTTTGGAGTGTGGTCTGTGGAGACAGAGGGCCGGGACTCAAACCATGGTTCTGCTGCTTATTTGCTGCGTAACCTTGGGCCAGGGCCTTAACAGCAATGCTGGCTCCATTGCCTAATTTTTTTTTTTTCTTTTTTAATTTGAGAGAGAGGGAGAGCACAAGCTGGGGGGAGAGGCAGAGGGAGAGGGAGAAGCAGACTCCCCCTGAGCAGGGGGCCTGACGTGGGGCTCAATCCCAGGACCCTGAGATCATGACCTGAGCCGAAGGCAGACGCTTAACCGACTGAGCCACCCAGGCGCCCCTCTTGTTGCCTTATTTTCGAATGAGGATATGATAGTACTGACCTCACCAGGTTGATAGGAGAATTAAATGTGTTAATTCAAGTACTTAAACAGTGTCTGACCCATAATAAGTCTTAACTATTATCTTGTTCAGTTCTCTGTTCAGAAACCCCAAATAGTTGTAGAATTGAGATGAGTGTTTAACCTGAAATAGACTTCCTTGGCCTCTTTTAACAAGTATTTCCTCATTTGCTAAACCACGCACTCCAACTCAGTTCCTCAAACTGCCCTCCTGCCTTGGCTCGTGCTGACCCAGTATTGCCATCAGTTGACGTCACTGCTGCCCCTCCAGGGCAGGCTCTCTGGTCAGACATGCCGATGGGCTTTCTTCTTCCTTTAAGCCATATCTAAGTAGTCTTCCAAAGTTGTGGAGGAAAGCTAAACTCATCAGACATGAAAAGTATTCTCCAACCGAGCATATAAAAAATTACTTTCCACTTAGACATTGTTAAACAGAATTTCAGCTGAGTTCACTTCAAAGATCAAATTGGCTTTGATTCAATGACTCATGAGTTGGGCAGCATCCCATCCAGCAATAAAAGGAGCTCTGAAGGGCTGTACAAAATGCAGGTTTTTTAGGAGCAAAAATGGGGTGGTAAAGGAGAATGATGAGTAAAGAATGCATTGTTTCAGTAAGGTGGCCTTTCTAACAGGATCGGAAGGGGTCCATCAAGTGGATTCTCCCACCAGTGCTGACTAGGTAATTCCATGACGACTGGTTAAAGGTTCTGCCTGGGGAACTGGGGTGCAGTTTAGTTAGCAAGCCAGGATTTGCTGACGTGGGGCTTAGTACAGGTGACTTCATTTGGGGCCTGTTGTCTCTTTTTAAGCATCTCCCTGATTAACACTCTCCTCCCACCATAGCCCCTCTCTCCCATCTCATACTTGCGATTGCGAGATGTCGTAAACTTCTGACGTTGACAGTACAATGAAATGGTGCCAGAGTACAATTTAAGTTTTAAAATGTAGAAGGCCATAAAGTCGTGTAAGTATTGGTGGGAAACTGCTCAAATGATTGCAGTCACTGGCAAAGGAGGAGCGGAGGGTTAGGTCTGTTAACAAATGAAGAGCTTCATGGAACCAGGGAGGTGCTGCAGGGGGCGATTTGAGGATCCGAGAACTAAAGGATTAAGAGAGGCTTTCAGGAAAACTGAGGAAGCCGCTAACTTTTGCAAAAATGACTGCCCTGTGGAAATGGTGTCCTGTTGGGCAATCACATAATTTTAGGAGGGAAATATACATAAAATAATGCTGTTCTAAGAATTCGCCCGTAGTTGCAGTTGCACTTTGTTAAGAGCTACTAGTTTTAGTAGTTTCATTTTCCAAGAAGTTCCAATCAAACCTTTTCCTCTGTTTATTATATGTGACTGGTCTCCATTTTAAGTAGGTTGACTCCAAGAGGCTTTTTTAAGTCTCAGTTCTTTTTGGATAATGAGCACCTTTTAACTTATTTTTATCTGCCCCATCTTCCCTAACAGATGGCACACTCCTGGGGCAAACAGTGGCGGGACAGACAGAAATGCCATGTCATCATCTCATGGGATGGTGGGGGCGGATACGCGTGCGTGACTCACCAGTGAAGCCTGGGCAGACCCACAGCCCTCAGTTACTCGTTAAAGGAAGGAGTCCCGGTCTATCCACAGCTGTGGGAAGCAAAGACCTGAAGTGAGGGTCCCCGGCAAGGAGGGGCGACTAGATGACCTCAGATACCCAGGCTGTTGTCCTCAGCTCTGTCTAGGCTTTTCAGGCATTGGCAGTGATCTCCAAAAGTCTGGAGTGCTCTGCCGGGCAGGGCTGGGTGGAGGTGGTGCGAGTGGCAAGGGTGATCAGGGATGCCCAGTTAAAGGCAGAGGCCCCTGCCGCCACTCCGCTGGCCTCCCCTCAAGTAGCATACAGAAGCTGTGTAAGGTGGCGTTGGGTGCTCTCGTTTGTTCCTGCCTGGTATGGTTCGGAACTGAAGGCTGAGCTTCGTAACCAGACTGCATGGTGGAGCGTCTCCCAGTCCCAGGGAAGGTGTCTGCAAAGAGGTTAACTTCTTACCTGGGAGTAGAGGAGGGAAGGGCCAGCTGGCACCTGTGTTCGCCCCAGCTCCAGGCACTGACTGGTTGGTTAGGACCACCAGACTGAGCAGAGGACAAAAAGCAAGGCCAGGTGCTGTAGGCTGTCTGCAGAGGTGGGAGCGCCAGCCGGAGGTTGCCCTGCGGTTGAACGCTTTGAGAAGGAACGGTCTGGGGCCATGGCTGGCGAGTCCTTGGGGACGTGTGAGCAGTGTCAGGGGGGCAAGAGGAGCCTGTGTGGCAGCAACTGGTTTATCAAGTCAGATGAATCATACACCTGAGGTGCCAGAGCACAGAGGTCACGTCCCAAGGCTGACAGGGACTCCAAGAGTGGGAGTTCTTCACCCCAGTGAACAATGTATGCTGGCTGGGCGCGGCACCTTCTGGGGGACTTGAAAGAACTGCCAGTCTAGGAATTGACCTTCCAAATGGCAAAGTACAGTAGGGGAACCATTTACAACGAACACTAAGCTGGTTTAACTTGGGTGACAAAACCTTAAATATGTGCCGCGACCTTGGGCTCCTTTGGCACTGGAGATGGCGGGGTGGCGGGAATCCTACGAATGCAAGGTCTTTGCTTCATTTTCCAACCTTGGCCTCTAGGGTCCTCATGGAGGCTTTCTTGCTAGACAGGACACACAACCTGGGCCCAGGCCTCTGCCTCGGACATCTGTGCTACGGAGGTAAGGGCCACCTGGTTCTGCCTCCCCTGCTCCTCAGCCTGGACGGCTGTCATTCTTTAGTCAGGAACCTCACAGCAAGTGAGGCCGTGCCAGTCTCCCCAAGGGCTCGGGAATTCTTAGGTGCCGCCTCAACCCCAAGAAGCAGTTTCTCTCTCGGGGCGGGGGGCGGTCGGGGGGCTTCCATTGCTTTTACACAATTTTAAAGCATCAGTGCACCTGCATCCATTAGAACATTTTAATCCTTTAATAAAATACTTATGTGAACTTTAAAGTCTTTGAGTAGTGATATATTTGCAGTCTATTGCAAAACTCAGATCAGAATGCTTCAAGGTCAGAATTTTACCTCTGTAAGGTGGAAGACCCGGGGTGGGGCCAGTTGTCTTCTAGTCTTAATACGTGGTGAAATAGAAGGTGTGCCAGACATTCAGAGTATCTGCCAGCAGCCAGAGATAGAAGTGCCATCTCATCCCGTGAACAGTGGGGAGGGGAGCATCTACTAAGCAACCACCTTCAACCCCCTCTTCTGGCAAAGTGCTCTGCTCTAGAGGAGGAAATGCTCAGCCCCTCACCCTCCCACAGGCAACTCCGCTGGGGCCTCAGAAGCTCAGGTTCTCCCCGCCCAACTAGTGGTTGTGAAACTGGCTTTTGTGGCAGTGCTTCCGGGGTTCTCTGCAAACACTGCAGATATCTTATATGGTAAAAATCGTCTCTAACGTGCACACTCAAGTGTAAAACACGCATTAGCTTAGACTGAGACATCTCTGTAGGCCTCCGCAGCTGTGCTCAGGTGGGCTGCCCGTGACGGAGGGTGCTAGCCTGATGCTGGATCGCCGCGCCCAGCTGCAACTCCGTGCTAGCGGCTCTCACTGTAGAATAATTTGAGTGCTTATTTATAACCTTTAGGGTGTTTCTTACTGATCTGTGGAGGATAAGGATTGAAAGCAGGTGTTGAATATTCTTCTATTAATCCTTTTTTAAGCATCCACTTTTGTCAATAACAACAGATTGCAGGCAAGCTGCGACTATTACCATTTCCATTTGCAACCACTTACCTATCATAAGGTTTTTCCTCTGTATCAAATTCAGAAATTGGAGGCTGAGATCATTCACAACTAACCCATTTGCAGTAGTAAAGATGCTCCCCCCAATCCCACTGATTTAAGACAATGTTATTACTTGAGACAATTCATGCTAATAACATTTATATATCTGAAAGGTGAAAAACAATGATTATAATATCAAAACCTTTTGATTTGGGTTAGGAGGGAGAGGAGGGCTCATAGTTTCAAGCCTTTTGGTAGCATTACTAAGCTCTTCTCTAAGATTTCTGGCTTGGCTATCTGAAGAGGAGCAGGTTAACAGCCGTTTATCTAAGGTTGTCTTCTGGAAGCCCAGGAGCACTGGGAGGTGGTGGAGGTAGAGTCGGGAGAGAATGTTTCTTATTCAGATTTTGCTGTTAATTCATTGACAATCTTGGGTTAAGTCTTTGTGGCTCCCTGAGGCTCAGTTTCCCTCAACAAAAAAACAGGAGTTTGGATTAAATCAAATCACTTTCAGACTTTTATTTTAAGCATCAAAACCTTTCTTCAAATCATATCCTACTTGGAAGTCTAATACTGAATGGACGTGGTGGGCTTCCTCCCCACAATGACCCCACAAAATAGCATGAAAACCATGAAACCATGATCTAAGATCCCTTCCACTTCTAAACGTCAGGATTTCAAGTCCCCTGCCTCTGAAACACAAACGCTGAGCCCCCTCCTGGCCGGGCCCCTCCCTCTCCCAGACCAGCTAAGGAGCTGAGCTGATCATCCCCAGCACCTAGTATGCTGGTCACAGCACTGACTAGAGAACCACGGTGGCAACCAGAATCCAGGGGCCGAACAACTGTTTGTGGGTGGAGGACACATTTATTTCATTTACATGGTCACTGAGGCTACAGCAGAATCAACGCTGTTACAATAGGCAAGCACTACTGTCTGCAGCAACACAAAGCATGTTTCTTAAACAGCATCCAAGTCTCACAGGTTACGTTTGCATTAAAAAGAAATCTTATAAACCAATCGAGGAAGCAGTTAAAGGCCAATTTTAAATGCCAATGTAAAACAAATTTCACTTGAAAATACAATTGAAATGCAACTGCTAGGAGCACTGTAAGAAAAGATGACCCAACTCAAGTAGATAGAAAAGACGGGGCAGGGCGGGCAAAGTGGTAAATACAATAGCAACATTTAAAAACCTTGAGATTACCATGGGGCGGGGAGGGGGCGCTCCTTCCCTTGAAGCCTCTGAACATGGGCCTCGCTCAAAAGAGGCCTGTTCCACAGGGGAGGCAGCTGGTACCTGTGCAAAATGTGCAGCAGGTGAACTCTGCATACAGAGGAGAGAAACAAAGTATCAGCGTGGTTTCGTGCTGGGGACAGCAGGCCTTGTGTTTTAAGAGGCAGAGGCTTAGGAGAGTCACCTCTTACTGCTAGAAGCCTCTCACACGTTCTAGGCCAGCCCTCGAGATACCTTGTCAGTAACCTTGACTTAAATGTTCTTAGAAAACACGACTAGATTTAATACCTGGGATTCTTGCCATGTCATTCAAAACTCCAGATGGAGAGTCGGTCACTACTCCACAACCTAGGGTCCATTTTCAACTGTGTTATTAGCCTTTCCCAGTGAATTCACTTGGGTAGGTGCAGCTGCAGCCCTGCGGACAGGCCACTTCAACAGGCACTAGCTAAATGGTATCATCTGCAACAGCACCCTCAAATCAGCCCTCTCTCCAAAAGATCCATAGAGGTCAGGGCTAGAGTTAACTTCAACAAACATGGAATCTCATCTCCTGGCTTCATGCACAGCAGCCAAAGAGTATCAGCCGTCTCAAGAGCCCGTAATCTTATTCTAGGGTATACCCTTGATTCCCATTTCGATATATTCGATAGCTGGATATTGTTTAACAGATCTTCTGGCACCATTTTTTTCATCTTCCTTCAAATTTGCCACAGTACCTTTTTTAAGTCTTAGAATATGCTTTGCTAACATAGAAATCAACAGTGAGCATATTAGCAAAATAACTGAAGAAAAAATTTTCTGTACATCCTCACTAGAAAAATCCAATGGATTAAGGCAGCCCTATCATTTTTTAGACTGGGATTAAGGCCAAAGTAAAGAAGGGAAATACTGAGAAAGCGCCAGGATAAAGTTCAGAGATGAGGACATCCTAGCAGCTCACTGTTAGTACCTCATTGCTTCATACCAAATGCCTCCTTGTGGGGGCCTGAAGAAAGCCGGCCTTGCCCTTGGACAACCACAGACATCTCCAGTAGCAGTTCCTTGCTTAGACCCACACCGTGCAGGTCTCACCAGCACTCTGGCTTTTCATCTTCACCTTCCCCCAGCAGCTTCCCACCTATGGGCCCCAACCAGCCGTGCTAGGTTCTGCTAGTGTTTTAACTGGCCAAGGGCTAAACCATTAGACCTTAGGAACAGTAAGGAGCTCGATGTGGATACATGTTGGCTAGAACACACTCATTTTTACAAATTGGTCTGAATACAGTCTGGCTTCCCTGAGAGCAGGTGAGGGGCACCCTCTCCCAAAGAACAGGCTGTTTCTCAAACACCTGCTGGATGGTATGTGCAGCCTTCAGATTAGAATCACCTGAGCTCTTTAGGTACTTCATATACGTTAGGCAGCGAGTACATCCAGAAAGTGACCCTGGAAAGCCTGCCTCGGGGTTGAGGCCCTGAGGGAGGCTCTGAGCAGGTCACTCTTTAGAGCCCAGCCAACTCACCAGAGACGCTGGTCTGGAGACCCCAGAGCTGGGCACTACTCAGTACCAACCTTCTCTAGGGAGGAACTGCATAATGTAGCTCTCCCACAGACCTGTGGGATGGGATGGGAACGGATGCCCAATAGTGATGCGGGGAAAGAAAATCGACCTCCGCGAAGAGCAAGAAACTAGTCAAGAAGTGACTAGGAACTACGGTCTTGCTTGGCTGGTTTGCAGATCTACAGAGCAGAGGTTTGGCGCTCTGTGTGGAGGAAGACCTCCAGTTAGGCACATAACCCGGTCACACCCATTTCAGCTGCTACCCCCAGGGTCTCTGCCCACCCACTCGCTCTCATCCAAGAACAGGCAGAAGCACTTTCCGGCCACCTCTCCCTGTGCCAACATCTTTCCAGCTCCCCCTGCAGGGCTCTGTGCTTAACCACCGCTGCAGATGCAGCTGATGCTGCTGTGGGGTTAAGGGACCAGAGCTGGGGCGGGGGGGGGGGGGAATGGGGGCTAGAGGCCAGAGGTACTTTTATTTACTCTATTTATTTATTGATGCTGTTTTTTGCATGAGGAAAATCCCCTGTTAGGATGCCTGATTGCTTTGCCTTTGTAGCTTTAGAGATGTCAGGGGCAAAACCATCAAGGACATGTGTTTCAGTGCTTGGGCACTGTGGTGCGCCTCCTTGCCAAGGTCCAGAGTAGAACCGAAACCTGTAGTTTTCCTTTGCCAAAGTTCAGTTTCCTGGCAGCACCTCAAACTGTTGCTCTGTAGGAGGGAAAATGGATGAAGAGGGAATAAACCACAGGGCAAAGAATTAGAACGTGTTAGCAAATGCTACCATGCGGAACACTAAACTTTATTCACTTTATTTATATATTTAACAGTTCTAAAGTATTTACTTCTTGCTTTGACAAAAAATGAAAAATATAGGAGCACTGACTGACTCCTCTTTAGGAGAAAAGGGTTATATGTACAGCTACGGAGAGTTACGGTTCCTCCTTTACATACAAAGAAAAATATTAATAAAAAAGTGCTTCATTGATCGAAAAGGGCTAAGAGCTGCAAGCATTTATTCACACTGTACATCAGACCCAAGAAACCCGTATCATAACCTCTTGGCACCTGTCACTAGGAACTGCACAATCTTTAATTAGACTGACTTCTCCCTACCTCCACGGCCAGACCACACAGAGTGCGGAGAAGAACTACACCCTGTTTCACTAAATTCAGACTCTGAGCTACCTGCTGCCACTGGGAAGCCAGAGACTCACTCAGATGCTCTTGGCTTTGCCTGGACTAACAGCTCCAGGGGAGACTCTGGGCCACATCGTAACCACACCCAGGCACACATAGGAGCCACCTTCCTGAGACACAACTTCCCTTGGCCAGGGAATTGCTTCCAAAGGGTCAGAGAGTTCCCTGGCCTCACCCCCATCTGCTCACCACAGTCCGCCATTACCAGTTAGCAGCTTTTAGCAGAGCCAAGCATGGCCCTTCCCCGAGAGGGAAGGCAGGCACAAAACATGGATGCCAAGACTACAAAGCACAAACCTAAACTCCTCTCCACCTTTCCCCACACTCACTCGACCACAAATATTCTTGATTTAAGGCTCTTTTTGGACCACATCAAAGCTTACTGAGGAAAGGTGCCCCAAATCTCCTACAGGCTGTGTCCCGATTTTCTAAAGAACCCTGCAGAGTCACCAAGTGGCCCCTCACTGCTGGCGGCAGCACAGGAGCAGGGCAGGGGGCCCGCTGGGCCCTTCCCACTGCCCCAAGGGAAGGAGGAGGAAGGCTGATTGTATGGGACATGCTCCCTTTTCCAGAGGCTTGCACTCTAAAAGGCTGATTCTACCCCTTAAGGGGGAGATCCATGATTTGTTTGGTTTGGGAATGGGGAACTTTTGGAACCCTGAGTCTGGATTTCCCTGTGCTGGTCAAGGAAGAGAGATTGTTTGGGGGACCAGGCCCCAGGAGGGGCTTCCAGGTGTGCCCGGGCTCAGGGCAGGCTTTGGCCTTGGCCACAGCAGCAGGACACTGCATTCCGGCCAGTCTGCACTTTTATGCCTGAGGGTGGGAAGCACTACACAGCCTGGCCCAGGGAGGCCTACTCATGACAGTGAAGGGAGCCCTAGACCATCCAGGGTCAAGTTAAAAACAGAATCCCATGCAAGAGAGAACATGTGGGCCACCCCCATTCCTAGGCCCTCTCACTCACCTCAGAGGAACAAACACCTTCCTTCCCCAAAGCGGGGCCTGGAAGGATTCCATTTATTATGTGTCCCTCCCTCCAAATGCCAATCCCATTTATCTGTGAGGTCGGACTGGCCTGGCTCCTCTCAGGAGGGAGATGGCACTCAGGGCAGTTGCTCCGAGGGAAGATGCTTCAGCCTCCTCAGCAGCAAAGGTTTTTCCCATCAGCTCTGATGTGGCAATGGCACGAGAAATAGTCACAAACATCAACCCTGGCTTGCTTCCCCACTCACTAGATCTCGGGCCTCTACTCCTGACTCTGACAGCCTCCTCCCATCCTGAGGAACCAAGCCAACCTTCAGCACTACAGGACAGCAGGTGGCTCAACAGTTTACAGGGGGCCTGGCAACCTCTGGTCTTCCGTTAAAAAAAAAAAAAAAAAAATTAAGACAACCAGGGGACTTCTTTTTTGGAGGCAGAGGGAAGATGGAAAAGGGAGAGGAAAAAAAAAAAACAGGAAAGAAAAATCAATCTACAATCCAGTGGTACATCCCAAATTTCTGTCACTCTGCACAGGTGGTTCCATGCCCCCATTTGAAAGTGCACGGGCCTCTTGGTCTGCCCAGGCTGTGTGGGCCTGTCAGAGGAACAGCAGCTTGGCCTCTGCCCGCCCCAGGTCACTGAGCTTCAGTTTGAAGTGGCAGCAATGGGCTTATCCAGTTCAAGGTCAATGCTGGAGCTTGTGGGATGTAGGCTGCTATAGCAAGACTTGCACACTCGACTGGGTTCAAAGAGCTGCTGGCTGGGAACTGGAACCTTCTGATTACAACAACTGGAGCAGAACACATTCCCACAATTCCTTGAGATGAGAAGAAGAAAACAAAACACTGTTAGTTTCGGTAGTAGGTATGGTGTGAGGAAACCAACTTCAGAAGACAGAACTTTGTTGTAATTCGGAATGTGCTAGAGACTCCTCCAAGACTGAACTTTCATTGGTCTAACCCAGGAACAAGCCAAGCTGGGGGGGGAGGGGGCAGAAATTCCTGCCTAGTGTAATTGCACACCACTGTGACTTTAGGGCCAAGGACACTTGGCTGTCTCACCATTATGGCTCAAAGTTACAGGTGTACAGGAGGATGCTGCTCAAGAGAAATCCAGGAGAACAAAAGGGCCCAGGGCAGGAGCGGCTACTAGAACACTGGCAGAAAAACCCAGTTGGCCATACCCACTTGGGCAATGGCCTCTGTGTAGCTTGTGGTCACAGAGAGGCCAGAGTCCAATGGAACTACCTCCGAGCGCTTCAGATGAGACAAACCACCTAGCCTACCTGGGGAGTGAGGAGCCATGTCCAACGGGCTACATCCCCAGAGGCTCGGAGGCAGCAAAATGGAGAAAAGACCATTGCCATCTAGGGCTGCCCTGCTGCCAGCATGCAAAGCCAGAAGACAAGCAACCAGTGACACATGCTCAGGGTGAAGGGACAAGAGCACAGATGAATACACGTGCACAAACACCCCCCCCCCTTATTAGATAGGTGTCAGTCATTTATGGCTCACTCCCCTGGCCCCATGCATCTACCAGGGAATATCAGAGCTCCACCTGAAGGCCTGACTGTACTCAGGGCCCCAGGCCTCCCTCTCCTCCTCACCTTGAAAGCCCAGCAGCACAGGTGTACACAACCAAACAGCTGCCCTTCACAGCTAAGAGCAAAAGGAACTGGCAGAGGGTAAGTTTCTGCCCACCTTACAACCCCACTTTGCTAGGCCCTGAAGTACAAATCAATCTCAATAAACCCAAGAATGGGAGACTTCAAGGAGCCTGACATAGCCCACCAAAGACTTGGGGAAAGCAGCTGAAGGGAAATCCTCCTCCTTAGCCAGCATCACTCACTACCTTTTCATTTATGCTCCTCAGAATCCAAACCCACTGCTGAATTAAGGACCACCTGGGCACAGAGGAGAGAATACTAAGTACCCTTTGGGGAGATATATATATATATATATATATATATACCACAAAAGGAAAAGGCTAGACATGGGGCAATGGAAGGACAGAGAACTAAAACACACACACATAGTTTCATCTTCTAGAACGCAGTAAGCACCTCACGTTTCTGAAAAGCATGAATCAGCAAGAACCGGTGGTTACACAGAAAAATTACCTAAATCTACTTCTGAATGTCTGCATTTATTTAACATATCTGCTAGAGTTCATCCTGATATGAATTTGATCAGTTAAGCTTTTCTATCTGGCTTCTTTGAGGGGATCCTGACAGACCCTAAGTGGAACCCTCCACTAAAGTCTTCCATGCTAAAACAGGTCTCTGGAAAGACCACCTCTGTTCAGTCCTGGTCTCTTTGTTTAAAAAAAAAAAAAAAAAAATTTGGAGCAGCAATGCTGTCTGACTTGGAGATCATGAAGCATCCTTCTAGCATCCCGCTGAATGACTACCCCAAAGGAAATAGCTCTGAAAACCCAACTGGCTCTGCCACAAGACCAGCCCCAGCTGAAGCACGGCTTTTCAGTCACAAGCAAGATGGCTCAGCTGACCTGCGTCATCAGGAGGGGAGTGCGTGGCTGCAGCCTGACTCAGCCCTAATCATCTCCTCAGTCAGCTGCTTTGGTTTCCCCCTAAGCCCACCTGCCTGCCTACGCTCCCAGCCCCAGGCTTCGTCCCAATGAGTGCAGAGAGGGGGAAATGGCAGCGTTAGTGTGGAGAAGTTATTATAGATGTGCAGACATCACAGACAGGTTGTTGCAAATGCTCACCACGTTTGATCAACACGGTCAGTGTCCCTGCAAGGAGGGGAGAGAGAGCTCAGAGGAGAAGCCAACCAAAGACATTTGGGCTTGGGGGGGCAGGGTAGGGAGATATACAGTCCTGAAGCATCATTACTAGACAAAGAGGTGGTTCCATTTTCTACCTGGGTTCACTCACGTGGGTGAGCAATGTCAGGATTCAGATGAACTTCCTATCCCAAGAACACTGAACATCCTCCAGTCAGTCACCACCCCAGCTGGGGCAAAGCATCTCTAGCAACTAACTACCCCAACCAAGAAGAAAGAAGTCAGGAGCCTTAAGGATTGAAGACTATGTCCTCAGCTGTCCCTACTAGTCCCCATAGCTAGGTCTCCTCACTACTGGCACAAGGAAAACGAGTTTGGGGTCAGGGAGCCGGGTAAGGAGTAGGAAAATGAAGTTCCCTGCCCATAGCAGGAAAACTTTTTTTGCTCATAGCAGCCATTTTGAACGGGAAGAAATGGTATTCTAGGAATAAGAAATGGTAGTCTGGGTGGTGGCTGTTGCTCTGCTAATCCAGGAAGCAAAACAGAACAAAAGGGGACATCATTTGCACATTTTAAAATTTAGTCATGATCACTCCGAATTGGGGGGGAAAAAACCCCACGAAATGCAAACACCAATTTCAGAGGCACAAAAGATGAGTTGGGGGCCTACAGAGCCCCGGATCTGCCTCAGATGGGACACCGCCAGCCAGACGCCTGCATCTCTCCAAGCTGCAGGCCCTGTGGGCCAAATCTCAGCCTCCAAACCCTGGCCCACCCCACCCCACCACACCCTCGAGCGGCACCTGCAGTGGTGCTTCCTGCTGGCAAGCCAGAAGGCACTGTCGCACGCATAGCAGTGGGCGGCCAGGTGGTCCGGGAGCCAGCGAGTCATCTGTAAAACAGAAGGGGCCAGGTCAGTAACGGGAGATGGGCCATGCAGCTGGAGCCAGCAGAGCCGTGCTGGGGGCGGCAAGAGTCACAAGGACCATACTGGCTCCGGTGGCAGCAGCCCAGCAGGTTGATGTCAGCAATACAAGAAAGGCGTCCAAACCGTTTCCCTAGAGGGGACTCCAAACTCCCCTGAGATAAAGTATCAGGCAGCAGCACCGTGGGTCGCTCTGAGAGCTGGCAAGGCTCCAGTTCACAGAGGCAAGGAGGAGAGAGGACCAGCTTGCTGAGTCTCCCTGGCTCAGAAATTCTAGGCTTGACGGGGATTCACAGAGGCTCAAGGCTAAGTGTGCTATGAGGTTATTCCTTGGCCAGGTGCATGGGACAGGGATCGGGGTGGAGAAGAACCACAGAACAGTTGCATGGACGGCACTCAGAACAGGGGCTGAGCCTGTACCTCCGTGTCCTGTTTATCCACCTGCTCCCAGCTGGCTTCAGAGAAAATCTCTGTGCTGCAGCGAGACAAACAGTTCTGATCCAGATTGCTTTCCGAGTCGGGGATTGAAGTCTGTTGGCAAACAAACAGAGCTGAACAGAATGAACCTGGCTCCTCCCAGGAGAAGAAAGGGCTTGGTAAAGAAGAGAGCACTGGGGACTTCAGGCGGGCCTGAGTATTAGGGCTGCCAGATCTGTTGGTGCCTGAGCCATCAAGAAACGGGTTGAGCAGGTGCAGAGACAGGGTTGAACTCGGGTGGAAGAGAGATGCACAGGTCTAAGGCTGTGTGCAGTGACTGCAGGGAAAAGATGGGCCTTGGGTTCCAGGAAGTGAGTGGGGCAGAAATGACCAGGAAGGCGTGTGAACTGAATGTCAGCTGTTCCAGTGAGTCTGTTGCTCCAGCCCTGCCACTTACATCTGCGTGTGCGAACTGAGTGCTTTGGGCACGTCCTCCTTTCTCTGAAGGACTCTTTGGGAAAATGAGAAACCACCATTAGTATGAAGGAAATACCGAGAAGTCAGTTTGAACTGAAAGTCGTTGGATGAGCCCGCCTTTCATGTACACTGACTGCTTCAGAGCCAGGCTCCCGCTTGTACTCGGAACACATCAAGTCAGACCCAGCGAGTGAGGAGAGCATCTCCCTGAGAACCTCTCCCTCACGTAGCCTCACTTCCAGTCACCAGGCCCCATGAGTGCTAACTCCTCCACAGTGCCAGAAACCAATCCCTTCCCGTTTCTTCTGCCATCAGCCGCCATAGGGCAGGTACAAACATTTGTTAAACTAACTTTCACAGCTACAGCCTGTGTTTGGGGCGCGGGGGCGGGCTCACAGTTTACTAGCTACTGGGGTAGGACAGGCATTACAATTTGACAGGAATATTTGACATTGCTCTAATGTCATTCTGCCCAGGAGCTCATGCCCTTTCTTAAAACATGATCCTCTCTCCAAAGAGATCCGACCACATACTGAGTGCTCTCTTCCTTATTCTAACTGCCTCAACAGGACACCTGCGGCACGTAAGCAAGGCGGGAAAGACCACCACGCAGACTGCCATCCACATGGCGGAAGCTGAGCTCCAGCCTCTCAACAGGACTACTCTGGACCTTTCCAATTCTTCTAGAAATCTGTACCAATCACCGTGCACTGGCACAAAGAGCGCCCGCCTCAGTGTGCCCTCTCCTTGGGCAGCTGCGGAGGCACTGTGGGCTACTCACCACTTCATCCCCGAAGTCCCCATTGAAACGGAGGGAGCTGGTCAGGTACTGGCTCTCCAGGCGACTCCTCAGCTCCTGAACCTGTTTCTTCAGGGTCTCCACTTCCTGCTGGTGGCCTGACTCGATCTGACGCAGGCGCTGCTGGATAGTGTCCGTGTACACAGGCATGCCATCGTCGTCCAGGTGGCTGCGGGAAGGCTGCTCGGGGCTGCCCGCTGTAGATGGCCTCCCCGAGTGGCTGTGCAGCCACTTGTGCTGCAAGTTCCTCGAGTGTAAGTGGGCAGAGCCGCAGCTCGTAGCGGACAGCTGGCGGCTCAGTGAGTCCTTGCTCCTACCAACCTCCCCATTGGTGCAGTGCCCGTTGGGGGTGGGGTGCTTCTGGAGGGTGCTAAGCCCTGGGGGCTGCTCTAAAGCCTTATTTTCGGTCTCTGGGGCACCATTGCACACCAGCCCCTCTTTACATTCGGCTAAAGGCAAGGCACAAGGAGAATGCGCTGGGCTGTGGGTGCTGCCAGGGGAAGTCCTATGGACCACAGATCCCACCTGGGGCCTCTCAGCTAGGCTCTTCTCTGAAGGCCGTGGCTCCATGGTTTGAGGAAGCATGTCCTTGCCACTGAACCAGCCACTACTCACCAGGCAAGGTCTATGATGGCCTTCGGGCCCACTTTCTGACTTGACTTGATCTTCTATTAACATGTCCATTGAACTGTCCGTCTCTGGTCCTCTGGCCTCAAATGGGACTTGGGAGGGCAGCAGAGAACTTGACTGTGAGGTACCATAGCCAACTTTTGCATCTACTGGGATTGGAAGAAACGCTTCCTCCCTATCTTCTGTAATAGCTCCTATTTGGGGCTGTTCCACAGGGACCTCCTGGGCATCCTCTCCCCTGGGGGACTCCTGGAGAAAATGGGGGAGAACACTGTGCCCACCCTGCTGCTCAGGAATACCCCGTGAGAACACGGAGAGGCTAGTGCCTGGATGGTTCGCCAGAGCAGCATCACCCAGTTCTAGTTCTTGAGGAAAGATCATGGCCGAGCCCTCAGGGGTCTTCACCCTGATCTCCTTTTCTAAAAGAGCCTCCTCTTTGACCTCCTGCATCTCAATGCTCCCCCTATGGGCAGGCTCCTCTATCCCACTCTCCTCTTTGGTGGCCTCTTGCAAAATGTTCTCCATCTGCCCCTCGGCCACTCCAGCTGCAACAGACAGCTCAGCGCCGCCCAGCACTTTGGTTGGCTTCCCCAGGCTGTCAGGATCGAGAGGCTCCTCCCCAGGACCAGCCAGGCTGCTCAGTTCCAGTGAGCGCCTGTGCTCCTGCCACTTCTCATTCAGACTTGGGTCACTGCTGCGCCGACTGGCTAGAGGCACTGTGTTGTCGCAAGCTGTAGTCAGATTGTCAAATGATCTAGTCTTTGGTAGCCTAAACAAAAGGAGTTCGAGGGAAATGAGAATCTGAGGCTATTCAGAGGAAAGCAGGAGACAATCCGTTTTAACAGGCAGTTGTTTCATAATTGGGTCCACTGTAGCTACTCAGAGAGCCTTGGCATCTTTTAAAAGCGAGGCTCAGACGGACAGAAAGGCAAAAAGCTCCAGGATGGGCCCTTCTAGTCGACAAAGTTCCTCTCAACCTACCCAACTCGCCCTGCCCCACCCTGTGTCCATATATACAAAGAAACAAATAGTAAATGCTATGTTTAAAAAACGTTCGTGACACTGCTCTGTTTCTCCACTAGTGGCAAAGGCAAGTAGCACTGCTGATTTTCTGCTATTACAATATTTTAAATTAATGTATTTAGCAGTCTGAATTTAATAAAGTTAATTCTCCAGTGGCAAAGCCGAACTTTCTATATCATCTGACAGCATTTGCCTTTCAACCCCAAAAAGACAAATGATAGCAGAAAGGCGGGAGCACAGAGCAGTGGCTGGAACTCAAGCCAGAGGGTCACAAGGAACCCAGAGGTTTGCTCCATCACTGAGAAACCGCTCGGCGCATGCAGCAGAACAATATAGTGTAGGGCCCAACGCCCTTCAGGAAATGAGGCTCTTACGGCCTCGAAGCCTGAAACCCTTATACCTTCTCTGAGAAAACCTCAGAGATCTAAGCAAGACTTGTGGAGCCGGACAACGTCATGATCTCTAACCATGCCTGGATGTGCCCCAACACAGAAGTACACCCATGCAGGACTTGAGGCCTAGGCTCACCGGCTCAGGGGCGGCTCATCAGGGCTGGTGCCAGGGGCTGGATATGGTGCACAGCCGTCGTCCACGGGGGTGGATGGGGATGGGCAGGGCAGGTACACTGCACTCCACAGCATCAGGTTACGCACGTGACACACAGGGTACAGCACCTGAGAGAGCAGTGGGGATACAGGTTTAAACAAGTCCCAACAGGAAATGAGGGTCAAGAACAGTCACCAAGCTGGAACACCCAAGAGGTCTGCACTCTTGTGGGCATGAAAATCTAAAGGATTTTTTTTTAAATCTATTTCTCATTAATTACTTCTTAGGTCCCCTTTATTGAATGACTGACTTTCGTATCCGCTTAATTTGTTGCCTTTACTTCATACGAAGGTGAGTCATTCCACTAGATGGTGATTGTGTTTCCTGGTACAAAAACGTGGCTTCAGAAGACACTGTCAAACCTGCTTTATAGGATCATTTAAATTAATCATGTGAAAAGAAGGGAATTTTCTTCCTGTATTATGACTTCCCCAGCAGTGAAGCAAAGAGAGAAGCAGTTAGTGTAGATCTTTCCTCTGACTACTTAAATGTAGTGAGAAGCATATTAATAGTCCAGTGAAGCAATATAACCTCTGATCAACTTCCTTTTGACTTCTTTAGAATTTGACATGCATTCTGACAAAAGGAACGTTACCATGTATCAACACAGATGTGTGTGCCTCCTTTCCTCTGCTTAACAGCAGGTGTCCCTTTGAAGAAAAAAGTCTTAAAGGGCCTGCCAGTTCTCCACGGGGGCAGAAAATCACCCCGACACACAAGCTAACACCACACACACTCTTCTGCTCTCGGAGACAGGAGCTGCAGTGCATATCATCACCTGAGGACACTGGAAGGGTGCCGGGGGCTTGCAGGGGCACCCAGGGGACGACTTAGGTTCCCCTTCCACTTGTTAGAACATGCCAGGAGTGAGTTATGCTCTGACAGAGGTGCCAGCAAAGATTCATGTCTGGAGTGCAAAATAGAGATGTGTATTAAATCAAACCACCCTGAGCAAGAAGTGGTTAGAAGCAGATCAGAGCAGCACTAGGAAACAAGCCTTCCTTGGGACAGATGGAAAAAAAGGGAACCCACCCACCCAGAGACAACAGAGATGCCTTTGAGAAAACAGTCACTACCGAAAACGGCGCCCATAGGTCTCCAGCCCCAAATTCCTTCTGCTGGTCGGAGAGGAGAGGCTGAAGGATACATACGGCTTCTGACTGAGATGAGTACAGGAGGTTTTTGAACGCCTTGTTGCCTGCCCGAAGCAGCGACCACACAGAACACGTCCGTTCCTGAGTGTGCTTGTCCCCTCTCTCCTTAGCGTTGTTGCACAGGAATGTTCCAAACAGGCAGGAATAGGTATGTTGCACCAGTTTCACCTGTGGGAGTCCAAAAGCCAGCCATAGCGTGTATGTTCTCCAGGGGAAGGGTAGCCCCGCTGAGCCCCACTTCCCCAACATCCCTGAGAGCACCTCAGGATTCACACTCCATAAGGATGAGGGAACCAAGTAAGCCACGGAAGAGCTGCCTCCTCGCGCACCACCAACCCCAGAGCGCCAACCCCAACCACTAGCATTCCTGAGTCAAAAGAGCAAAGACAGATCACTGGCACCCCATTTCTCTTGGCCTCCTTGGCAACCAGTCTGGCAAGTCCTAAGTTAACAGCCACACTCCAGAGTGACAGATCATCATCACCCGGGTACAAGAGCAGGTCAGTGTACAATGCAAGTCTGAACTGAGAGCACACTCCTAATAACTTTTCACTCAACAAATCATTCCTGAGCATCTGACATACCCCAGACATTTCTATGGGTCCTGAATAGGCAACAACTCTCAGACAACTCTCCTGCCCTGATGGAGCTGGCTCTAGCTGTGGGGGAGGGGTGGCCACTGCTGTGGACCACAATAAGGCAGGGTGAGCGGGACAGGGCACGAGCAGGACAGCAGGAGAAAGAAGTGAGAGAGCAAGTTAAGAAGATATCTGAGGGGGAAATGCTCCAGGCAGAGGCACCAGCCAGCACAGTGGTCTTGAGGTGAGCGTGTGCTTGCGATTTCCAAGAAACAGAAGGAGGCCAGTGTAACTGAAGGACATTGCACAAAGAGAGCAATGGTAGAAAATGAATCTAGACAGGTAACCTCTAGGACAGCTCTGCAGGCCATTTTAAGGACTGACTTTTACTCTGTCTGAAATGGAAAGTCACTGGAGGTTCTTAAGCAGGGGAATGATACGGTCTCAATCATGTTTTAGAAGGATCCCTTTAGGGGCGCCTGGGTGCCTCAGTGGGTTAAGCGGCTGGCTCTTGATTTTGGCTCAGGTCATGGTCTCAGGTGGTGAGATCAAGCCCCACATTAGGCTCTGTGCTCAGCAGGGAGTCTGCTTGTCTGCTTGAGATTCTCTCCCTCTCTTTCCCCCTACCCCCTGCTTGTGTGCTCTCTCTAAAATAAATGAATGGATAAGTCTTTTTAAAAAAATGATCCCTCTAGTTGCTGGGTTGACTCTTGGGGCAGGAGATGGTGCTACCTTGGACCAGTGTGGGAACAGTGGAGACAGCAGGAAGTAATCAGGTTTTAGATAGATTTTGGAAGCAAAGCTGCAGAATCTGCTGACAGCCTGAACGTGGAGTGTGAAAGGGGGAGGATGAGAGTTGGGCAGGCCATATAAGTTTCTGCCCTAAATAAACGGAAGGATTGAGTTGCCACCTGGTGAGGCTGACAACTTCTGGAAGATCATATTTTGGGCTGGGGAGATGTAGAAATCAAGAACCAAGTTTTGAACAAGTGTGAAATACCATTAGGACATCCACGTGGAGATACTGAGCAGTCACAGTTGGGTATGTGAGTCTGGAGTTAAGTGGAGAGATCTGAGCTGAAGACGGAATTACAAATGTGAGAATCATGGATAGCAATCAGAGCCATCGGACTAGATGAAATCCCCAGAGAGGCAGTAAGATACAGAAGCACATTGGAGGCTGAGTCCTGGAGCATTCCAACATTCAGCACTGGGAAGGTATTAAGCAGCAGCACAGGAGACAAAAAAGACCAGCTAGTGAGGCAGAGAAGGAAGGCAGAATTTGTGCTGGTAGTCAAATGAAGAAAGGGTTTCAAGAAAGGTGTGATGAAACAGTGCCAAAGAGTAAAATGAAGACAGTCAAAGATACAAACCTCCAGCTAT
>NC_138381.1:61292843-61322886 GCF_054177405.1 Leptonychotes weddellii
AAAAAACCGAAAAGAGCCATAAACAACAACAATAACAAAATACAATGGCATGTCAATAAAGAAGGAAAAAGAAAAAGATGCAATGGATGAAGGAGTGAAGTCAGACACAGTTTAAGCACATTCTCATACCCTTTTCAAGGATGGTGTGGACTCCTGTGGCTGACTCTGGGTTTCACTGGCCTGACCAGGCTCATGGGTAGCTTGGATTCCTGAGGCTTTCTTTGTGGCTCCACAAGGTCAGCGCCTGTTTTTCATCTCTGCATCCACAGCACCCCACACAGGCAACTCTCAATAGCTGAAAACTGGGGTTAAGTCCTAGCTCTGTCACTGACTGGCAGTGGGACCTGGCAGCAGGCTTTACCTCTAAGTTCCATTTCTTTGGCTCCCAAAACAGAGACACAGGCTATCCTGCCTGCTTGATGAGGTCATGAGGGTCAAACAAAAGTATATATCACAGCATCTTTAAAAATAAGATCACGCTTTTATTTTAATTATGAACCAAAAACTTCAACCAGTGAATGAGCCAGGAAACCAAAGTGATGCAAGCAAAGCTGGATTAGCCTCAAATGTTTAAAATGACCCAGGGCAGAATGGTTAAGATTGACAATTCAGGATTAAAAACTGAAGTTTAAAGAAAAAAGTCCTAAAGGTAAGCTGAATTGGAAGGAGGCTCACAACTTTTCACTGCTTATAAATTCAAAACTTTGCTTCCAGGCTGGACATACTGAAGACTGAGTGTTGGACCAGCAAGGTTCTATTTATGGCAGCATAAAGTTTACAAATACATGTGGAGAAATAACATGAACTTGATCCAAGCCATTTCTGAGGGAGAAAGACAGAGTGGAACAAAGATCTCCTGGGAAGGTAGGAGGCCTGGGCTCCAGCACAGGCTCAGCTTCTCTGTTTGTCCTGAGGGAAGTCACCTGGCCTCTCTAGACCTCGGTTTCATCACCTATGAGATGAAAGGGGTGATGATAGGAAATCTCTGACTTGAAAATAAGAAAATATGCCACTATTCTGCACCCTACCCTCACATACCTCTGGACCTTTGTTCATGAAACCTGCGTTAACATTTTCCCCCTTTCTCTAATCAATGAACCCTTCCTTATTCCACCTTCAAAGCCTACTCAAAAGCTACTTTGAATGTGAAGTCTTCCCAGATGTGTATACAACACTCATGGCCCCCCTTCATTAGGCTTCTTTACAACACCCATTAAACCTTACTATAGTTGTTTTTAGGCCCAGTAGTTGGTGATGCCAAATCTAGCATTCTTCCCTTCCCCCAAAAGGCAGGAAACATGTTCTATTAAGCTTAAAGTGATGAGCACATGCTAGGTGCTCCATAAAATATACACTGAATGAATACATGTATGCTTAGGAGTCCCATTTTATGTTAAGGGTACCTCAAACAGTAGTTAAAAAAAGCCACCATTTGCACATTTTAGAAAGGTCTACCTGGTCTGCACAGGTCTCCATGTTGTTCTTTTTCACTGGCGTAGACCTCCATGCACCAAGCGTGGTATGCAAATGAGAAGAGATCTTCTATTTTCACAGGTGGTCGGATTGCATTGTTCAGTCTCTTGAGCCACTCTTGACACTGCTCAAAGGTTGAGAACTGACACCTTTGTAAAGCCAAACAAGTATGGATGTAATTAGCAGACAGTTGACAATGAAACCTAAGGGAAGCCACCATTTCAAGATGCCTACCTCCTGGTGCAGTGACTATAGTCAAGAAAGCATCAGAGGTGGCCATTCGCATGTTCATCATTTATAATAAAAAGAGGTCCAACAAATTTTAGCCAATGGTGCAAAATGTCAAAAAGAAAAAAAAAATGGACATGTGGAAAACTTATTTTTAGGCTGGTGAAATTGCTTCAGAGATTGATTAATGGTAATTATTAAAGTAAAATGGCAGTTTTCTCTTTCATGAGTAAGATTTCCTCCTACATCTTCCACCAAAGCTTTATAAAGGTTGTCAAGAAATAGGTTTAAGAGAAGTTCTTTTTGTTTTGTTATAACCTATCAGGCCAAACTCAAAAATAAATCACAGCACAACTTTTGGCCAGTTTGATAATTTCAAAATCTCTCTACTCAGCAATTAGAATAAAATCAGCAACTGTAGATCCAAAATAAGATATATTACACTGAAACTTTCAGCTATGACCATGTAGAGAACCAAACAATTCTATTATGAATTGTAATTTTGGGTACGTATCTTTAGATTCAATTAGGGCAAAAAATACTTCACCTTTTCAAATGCAGACAGTATTTAAAACTGAGTAATTAATAAACAAGCTTTTTAAATATGAGTTGTAGTTAGTATCTATCAAAGCAAACCAAATCTCAATGGCTAGAAGGCAACTTATTATATATCTTAAAACCAAGGAGGCCACTTCTCCCTCATTCCAATCAATGTGGCTCATCAGTATGCCACATAGTGTTTACTGGCACTCCAAAATTAGTCAAAGAGATAAGGGAATTTAGAACTTCTAGAGCTACTAAATTTAAAAACACACTTCAGGCATCATTTTGCAATCATTATAGTAAAGATTCTATCAGATAAAAACCATAATGGATGCTAAAGCAATGGAGAAACTTGATGAAAAGCAGGATATTTTTTCATTGTCTTAAAGTGCCTCTCACAGACTGTTTATTAGTTGCAAGGGAGAAAATGTAGAAATTCTACAGAAAGCAAGTGACACCTCAACAAGAGTGATCAAAATTAGTATCACCAATAAGGGACAGACGGACATTGCTTGCCTCCATATGTAACAGAGCACCCTGAGAAGGACACAACCTCACACGTACAGTACTGTAGCCGAGAAGACACAACCCCAATTTAATTATGAGGAAACACTGTACAGACACAAAATGAGAAAAATTCAATTAAAATAAAAGATTATATTCTTTAAAATGTGAATGTCATAAAAGACAAAGAAAGGTAGCGAAAAATGTTTTAGATTAAAGAGGGCTACAGAGGCGCCTGGGTGCTCCGTCAGTTAGGTGTCTGCCTTCGGCTCAGGTCATGATCCCAGGGTCCTGGGATCAAGTCCTGCATTGGGCTCCACGCTCAGCGGGGAGTCTGCTTCTCCCTCTGCCTGCTGCTCCCCCCTGCTTGTGCACGCACGCTCTCTCTCTCTGACAAATGGATGAATAAAATCTTTAAAAAAATAAAGAGGGCCACAGAATCATAGCAACTAAATGCAATACCTGACCTTGCATGGATCCAGTCCTGAACAAGGTGGGATAAGAGGAATGCTATAAAGGACATTATAAGGTCAAGCGACAAAATTGGAACATGGATAGAAGACTGGATAAAAGTATTAGGAGTGTGAAGTTGTGAAGTTGATAATGATACCATGGTATGTAAGAAAATATCCCTATTCTTAGGAAAGCACACCAAAGTATTTCAGGGCAAAAAGCCAGGATTACATAACTTACTTTCAAAGTGTTCAGAAAAAGAATCTCACACACACACACACACACACACACACACAGAGCCCCTGCAAACAATACAGCAAATGGGGTAAAATGTTCATATTGGTGTTCTCTGTAATATTTTAATTGTTGCACTTTTGTTGGTAAATTTGAAATTATTTCCAAGTAAAAAATTTAAAAATCACTTTTGAATAGGAAAGTAGGCTAAAGATGAAATATTTCAGGCACTAACTACTCAGAAAATATTCCTAACAAGGCTGACCCTCAAAAGCTGTTTTTCTGTTACAAACCATGAATCCATTCTTTTAAAAATACGTATTTTCCACACTAAAAAACAGCATAAACACATCACATACCTGATAACTTTGCAGTCTTTGCAAGTCAAATGAAGCTGAAATATATCTCGGCATTCAACACTTTCTATAAGCTGTAATGGAACCTGCAATTAAAACAGATGAAGTCCCCTTAGTCAAGAAGGCATTGATCCTGCAGTTCCCTCAATGGGCCCAACAAGAAAGATTCAAAAGCTCTACAAGGGAAAGCAGCGAACAGAACTGCAAATTTATCTGAATCAGTAGTATTCAAGTGATTTACTACTGAGTGAATTAGGATTTCCCTTCCTTTCCTTCTAAATCAACAGCCTCAAGTCATGTCTGCGCATGAAGACAAGGAATGAAGAGGAGGCACCACCTCTGAAAGAACAGGGAAATATGTCATCTCTCAAGTATCAAACTCATAATCTCTCCAAGTACTACTTTACACACTACAGCTAGCTGTGATTTGCAATGACAAAGAAGCTAAAGGGAACCAGAATGGTAATCTTGTCTTGTTTACAGAGAAGTGCCGATCAAGGTGACGGTAGGACTACACTTATTTGCCCCAAATGACAAAGTGGGCTTGTGGCTTTGTGTCAGCAAAGGAACATCCTGAAAAAGACTGGCGATCCAAACTGCCCGCAAGCTGCATAGAAAAGACGTGGCTGCTTGTTAGGCTTTGTGCTCAGCAGAATAGACCCATAAACATCAAAAAGGAGGGAGCAGGCCACACAGTGGTCAAAGGTCCTAAAACTAGCTAGGTCTAATTTGCTTCAAAAGACCAGGAAAATCCCTGTTTGCCAAGTGGGGCTTGAGGTATGCGCAAGCTGGAATGGTTCTCTCCCTGCCAATCTGGTGAGCAGACTCTACTGAACACAGAAGTAAGGACAATAGTGGAGAGGGCTGGGAGAAGGGAAGGGAGGCAGATAGGGAAAGCATCTGAACAGGTGACAAATCTTCAAGTTGACATGAGAATCCTCCCCCTCTTGGCTCAATTCACCTTGACTCAACCCTTGGTTTCAAAAAGTAATTTCCAAGACTTCTCAAGAGAGCCTGGTAAAATAATTGTGGATACACTCACTCCTTAGAGAAGGAGTAGACCACTGTCTATTATACTATATCATGCCCAGGCAAAATGTAGCTCTGGGAATTCCAAGTAGCATTCCAACAATTCACGTTTAGCATGAGAAGAGACAGGCAGTCTCCAACAGAGAAACAAGAGTGCTGCCTGCAGAGGGTGGCCATCATATTAGCTGAGCCAGTTTCAGAAACAGGCTTCCTGCAAACCCTGCCCCACCATGAAGTTGCCAGAGTCAGCAGAGAACTCTCAGAACAATTATGTGAGAATCAAAAAGAAGCCCAGTGCTGGATGTCTGGGACAAGAAACAGAAACTGGGGCAGGGATTAAACAAGAGAAGCAAGCAAAATAATAATATATAGAAAATGGGAGTTTCTATCTCAGGACCAGAGCCTTCTTGCTTAGTTCTAAATCTATAATCTACAAAATTCCCTTATACTTATAATAGGACTGGGAGTAAGTGAAGAAATCTTGTGTTCTGAGAAAAAAGGAACTTTGGCCCTCTGTTTTTAAGCCCTTAACCACAAGGTGCTGTGAGAAACTAGAGCTGATGCAGCTAAAAATTCCTTCAAGACCTGTACATCTCAGAAGGAAAAAAACAACAATATGTACCAATGGGTAGGGATAATTTGTAAAGGAAGAACAGTAGATTTAAAAGATGGAGATAGGTGGCACCTGGGTGGCTCAGTCTGAGCCTTTGGCTCAGGTCATGATCCCGGGGTCCTGGGATGGTGCCCCAGGTCAGGTTCCCTGCTCTGGGGGGGAGTCTGCTTCTCCCTCTGCCTTTCCCCAAGTTTGTGTGCACACATGCATGCTGTCACTTTCTCTCTCTCAAATAAGTAAACAAAATCTTTTTTAAAAAAAAGATGGAGATTGGAGGAGGACACTGATTTGTCTGCAGGCCAGTCCTTTGGGTGCCCTATAACAGACTCTTATATTGTATTTGTTTTGTTTTAATGTACCTCCCCTTCCCTTCTCCCTTCCTTCCCAAAAGTGGCTGCAAGAATGGCAGTCAAGAGGCCTGAATTCTAATTTCAATTTTCTAAAATTTTACCAACTAAAAGTCTGCCGACTTCCTGACTTCCTTGGACCAGTTTCCAACCTTCCTATATGTTTTCTGAATATCAAATGATCACAACATAGGAAGTCCCAGGCAGAGGGAATAGGAAGAGTCTGGAGTGGAGTGAGAGTAGCTTTACAAATCCACATGGAGAGGCTGCTCTCTCAGAAGTCACCTGCATTCCAGGTCCCCTTCAGTCACCTTCCTTGTAACTACGAAATCTGAAAACTAACGCTGTTAGCAGCTGCCGGAGGGAGTGAACGAGCCTGTGCTGTGCTACAAAGAACAGATAAGCTTTACATCCCCTACTGTTGGATCAGACCCCAAGCGCCTGTGTCCAGACTTCCAGAATAACGGAACACCTCAGAGCATGCAAAATATTTGCTACCTAAAATGCATTCGATATGCAAATTTTCACACATTTTAGCATCACAAATTTAAGGAAGAAGGATAAAAATACCAGATGCTAGTATGCAGATACTACTAGCAAGTTGCCAGAAACAACCATGTGTACTCAAGTCATAGATATGGAGAACAGGTTTTAATGCTCATGCAGATTGTCACATGCAGGGAAATGTAATATGCAGCAATAAAAAAAGAGAGACATATAAGAGAGAAATATCTGATTTTATATATCAAATGAACAACTCCCTTTTTTCTTCTCCTTTCTACCCCAATGTCCCCTTCAATGTTCCCTCCACAGACTGCCTCCTTCCTCTTCCAAAAAGGCAGAACAGGCCTTCTTTTCCTCTTAAACACCCAACCAAAGCACACTAAGTGTCTCTACTTTTTTTAAGGCCTGCTCCACTGCTTTAGGTTTCTAAATTTTCCTCACACATCAAGAGGATCTCTTACCATTTCTGTAACCAGGCAAACCCCATATTCAAGCCCAATAGCAAACAATTATAGATTGTCTTCAATCTATACCATTGAATCCAGGCCATTTTATAGCCCAGGGAGGTTAAGCTTCTACGCTAAAAGCTAGTGGCAAAGACAGGACCAGAATCCATGTCTGTCTTCTAGCCCAGGCTCCTTCCATTAAAATGGTGCACCTTTCTTTCTTCCTCTAAGACTGCCCCTCCTTTCTGTATGAACTGTACTTTAATGTTTCTCTCAGAACTAAGTGGCCTCTCCACCAGGGACTTTAAGAGGAAAACAGAATTTAAACCAGATTCCTTACGGACAGTTCTATCCATGGAAGAGTAGGAAGAAATCTAAAGTCACATTCAAATCCTCCCTAGCCCACTGATTCAGTGTTTTGTAGCAACTCATTTTCTTTTTGCTCCTTTCTCCTCTACCTTCTTCCTGCCAGATAATTCTATCTTCCTTCCTTCCAGTGATTTTCCTCTTATAATCTCCACCAAACTCATGCTCAAAACAACGCATCAAACACACTCAGTGCTGTTAATTCCTCAAAAGGCCAACAGTTACATCGCAGACACCAAAATTCGTAAGAGCATCAACCCAAAAAAGCAGAACAGCAGCAGTTAAAAATTATAACAGACATGCACAGTATCAAAGATCCATAGTACTGTCTCACTCCAGAGGGAATTTTATGTCATCATACCCTAGTATGTTTACTTTAATTCTTTCTCGGTGTGTGTGTGCACACGCACATGTGCAGTATTTTTAAGCACCAGAATTTAAAAGTGGGATATTTCTACCTTTTAAAAACAATGCCCTTTTTATAGCCTGAACGGAAAGTACTAATTCTGTACATACATTTGAATTAAAAATGGCAGTAACAGTGAGAATAATGAGTCTAAACCTAAAATCTGTAATAAGCTGTGGAATATCTGGACCCCAAATCTTACATAAAAACCAGTCAGAAGAAGACTGTGTCACAGGTTAAAGATCCAAACTCTTTACTGCTCACCTTTTATGTTTACAAACTGCTCTTCCAGCACTGATTCAGAGACCTCTGCTGGCATATGAATACTGTGGCCAAGGTGCATGAAGGGTTAACAATAACCTCCTTCTGATGCTTGGGGAATAAAGACTTTTGCTGTACTACAGTTAGACAATGAAAAAAATGTGAAAAAATGCTAAAGAAAATGTTTGCAGCTGCTACACTTGCACATTTTTCCTAAAAAGCATTAATAGACCAGCCTGGAAATAGAAGCTCTAATGTCCTTTTAGATACTAATGTTGATTTTACAAATTATTCCTAGTTGAAATTCACTTTACATTTTTTGAAGATCATAATTTCATCTGTTTATGTATAAACTGTGGGGCTTTTTCTCACTCCACAAATTGTTCTCATCATAGTGTACCGCTAGCACTTCGTCTAGTAAAAGGGAAAGGACTCATGCAGAGAGGACAAATTCTGCTGCTTTGCAAGGTGAGCATCTGACAGTCAAAACCAACTTGTTCCAAAGCACAGGTGCAAAAACCACCTAAGATTCTCATGCTACTTACTGGGATTTCAGAAGCAGCAGACTGAGAGGCAGTCTATTGAATTACACAACAAAAATTGTTTTAAATTTTCATGAATTCCACTTGAACACTTACTTGTTTATAAATGAGCTCAGCAAAGAAATATACCTGTACATATGTTAAAATACAGTTTGGGAAAACACAGAATGGGAGCAATTCATACCTTAAATGCTACAAATGAACTCTCCTACAGACATTCTTTATTCTAGGACTTGGAAACCTGATACCCAGTGAATGTTTAAAGTAATGATGTTATGGTATCTAAATCTACAGGCATGTTTTATTCAATGTGCTGTAAAATTAAAAGAGAATATATGTATCAGGTAGCTATTTAAAACCTGATGGTAAGCCATTTTCTAAAGTGCTAAATGTGTTGATTTAAAAGCATACAAAATGATGCAAAACCAAGGCATGCCACAGTATATACTTGGCACATCTGGACTTTTGATGGTTGAAATGTATTTGATTTAGATATTATAACCTTTAAAAGGGAGTCCCTTGATCTCATGTATTTTACTGAAATACTTATCTGCTGAGAGGAGGGAAGGGGGAAGAGGGAAGAGGAGGGAAGGGGAGGGAAGGGAAGGGAAGGGAAGGGGAGGGAAGGGGAGGGAGGAAGGGAGGAAGAAAGAAAGAAAAAGAAAGAGGGGCGACACCACCAATTCTCTGGTCTCCACCCAGGACCTAGCGCAGGAAGAGCCGCTGTTTTGTGGAGTAACCACAGGTTGAGGAACCTTAGCACTAACTGTGATGTGATTATTTGTATGGAGAAATCCTAGTCTCTCTCGATTTGAAATGTTTAAAGTTGCTACAATGCCAAAATACTTTTGCACAATCATTTCTGAGTACAAAGCCATTATCTTGGGACTTTTACATGACATGCAAGCTCTATGCCTTTGAGGGTTATTATGCTGAGAAAACACTTTTAGGTGAGGAAATGGGTCAAAAGTAAGAACAGTGGTAAGTTTTCTTAAGCACTGTACCTCAATCACAATGGGAGATCAACAATTCCAATAAACAGCCTACTCACACAGCTACTGTTAGAGACGATGAGGACACAGTCCTAGTCACACAGAAATTTGTTTTTAAATGAGCTTTAAACCCAAAAGGGGTTTTAAAATGGTCTAATATCCATTTCAAACTCATATTAACTTCAATTCACTTAATATTTACTGAATACCATGGCACCAGGAAAACATGCTAATTCCGAAGATACAAAGATGAATAACCAAAAAATTATAACACATCTCACAAATGTTGTAAAGGCATGTTTGAGACACTGAAGAGTCAGAGGCAGGGGTAACAAACTGTCAGGGAACGGAGAAAGGCTTCACAGAAGTTACCACCTAACCTGGGTTTTGACAGATGGGAGAGAAATTCCCCAGGCAGGAGAGAAGAGAGAGAATTCAAAGGTGTGAGGTGTGGCTGAATACTTCAAAGAGGGTGGTTTTACTAATAATACAAAGGGGAGAAAGGGGAAAAGAGAGAAACTGACAGAAAAGCTGGCAGAGACCAAGGATCACACCACTAAGCCTGATACCATGCTAAGTAATTTCATCTTAGAAGTAGTAAAGAAACACTGAAGGGCCTTAGGCTGGAAAATGACATGATCAAATCCATGCTTTCTCTCCAACAGACCCTATTCCCAAATAGATCTAAAAATAGCCTCTGAAATACCTGGCTCTAAGGCAATAAGTTGAGAAATAGGGGACAATATGGGAAAAAACGATAATATGAAACTGTATCATCCCCCATGCAATTTAATTATAATTTTATTAATTCCAATCATATAAACAGAATTTAAACACAAGATTAAGCTGGGCAATTCTAATTATTACTGTCCTTACTTCCACAGTGGCTGGGAGGCAATTTCTGGTTGCCAGGATTTTATAGGAGTTTTCATCCCGTTCCTTCCTATCGTGACTATCCAGTATCAAATGGACCCTTCTGAACAGTGTATGTGCTATATGGTATGAATGCACAGCATGCCTCTTTCCTTGATGAATCCAATGTGTATTTTTAGCTGATGGACAGTAATAGCTATGATCATAGCCCAAAACTAGATGCCAGGAGGAATTCAGACCACAACGGCTCCTGGATATAAATATTTAACTACAAAGAATAATAATAAATACTACATAAATAATAAATGCCAATTACAAACAAAATGGCAGCATTTTGACAAATGAAAAGATATGACAAAAGAGGTAACTTCTGGACCACTAAGTAAAATGAACTTAAGTGACAGATTTCAAAGAATCCCAAAATGAACCCCAAAACACACAATGTGAAGTCTGAATGAAAGGACGGTCCTGAACTTTTATAAAATATCTTAATACATTTCTCAGTGCTAGAATCAAACTGAAGAAAGCCACAATACTAGCAAAGGAAAAAGGAAGAAGGCATTCATTTGGTGGAAGTACATGCACTTGTGTATCTTTGTGGTGAAAGGCACATTCACGATGGCACTGCACTGAAGAACCAGTTCCCTGAGAATACCCTCATAACTGAAAAGGGCAAATGCACTCTTAAGAACTGAGAGCCTCCCTTTTCTTCAGTAATACAGTCCATTATGCAAATAAACATTGTATTTAACATCCATGCTTATTCCACTAAGAAGCCATTAGCATCAACTTCACCCTATAATGAGAGTCTGCATGGAGCTCAAAGTACATCTCATCATTTGATATTAGGGTCCCAAAAATTAACTCAACTGAGGCAGCTGGTAAGTACTAAAAATTGAAGAATAAAAGCCTATACAGCCTTTGTACCCTTATAAAGCTTAATGATACACCATTACCTAGTACAAATCGTTCGGTGTTACTAAACAATGGACAATTCAGCTGACAACTACATGTATCATTTTAAATCAAGCATAAGAGTTGCTTGTTAACCTAGTGTCCCCAGAGTGCTAAACTAAGTGAGAGAAAAGCGGAGCACACAGTGTTTTCATATCCAACTGTGTATAACACTCCTCTCTTTAAGAACATTAACAATGTTTTTTAACTTCCTTTCTCCATCTACTTTAGTGGGAAAACAGTTGGTAATCACTTACATTAACAAGAGACTCCTTGAACTTGATGTGAAGTCTATAATTAGAAAGGGCAATGATGGCATCCTCAGCACGGCCCACATACTCTGTGCTTTCTCCATGAAGTTCAAGAAAAGGAACCTTCAAAATGGAAGAAGAAACCTTTCAGAGTTCTAAAGCAGTAAAAGCAAAGTCTTCAAGCACAGGCTGGACGAATGGATGAAAAAACCTGTCACTCAAAATAAATAAATAAGGGACCTAAAGAGGATGATTTATATCCACATAATTCAAATATACCTGGTTATTCAAATTCTAGACTACTGAAGGAATGACAGAGATATGATCATCTCAAATAATGAATTCTCAGGAAATAAGTCTTTCTAAAAAGAGAGATGTTTTCCAGCTTGCATTTCTACTATGTGTATGGTAGGGAAAAACAAAATTATACAGTGCATTACTTCAATCCATTAGTTCTGCTACATTGTTACTATAATGCTAAATACTTATTTTATAATCAAAGTGGCCTGTAATTACCTGAAGATTCTCATCCTCCCGGATCAGCTGCTTCCTGGGAAAGATCTGATTGGCCTGGATGCACTCAAGGCTGTGCCGAGTCTCTTCATCCTGGAAAAACCCAAAACCTTTAAATAATTTCAAAGCTCTCAGTCGTCCATATTTTATTTTTCTGCCGTGTCTAGTAGTATGATCACAATTGAGAGTCCAGTTACCAAGGTGAACAGGCAGAAAGCTCAAGGAAAAAATATTCATCCCCAAAGTGTTCCAGCCAATATATTAGGTGTCTCTAGTCAGAGAATACATGGGTGCAAAAAAAAAAAACAAAAGTCTTGAGAGGTTAAGAACATTTTTACTAAGCACAAATAAGTTGTTAGTACATTACTTGTAAGACAAACCAAGAGTTTCTTCTCTGTAAGTTATGACCTTAAATTCCTATTTTTGAAAGCTATATCCTGAATTACTTAAGAATGAAATGATGTGAGGTCTACAATTTGCTTCAAAATAATTGGAAGGAGGAGGGTAGGAAGGAAGTGAGTGGGAAACAAATGAAACAGGATTATCCATGAGGGATAACTGGGAAAACTGGGAAAAGCAGTGGTTCACTAAACCATTGTGTCTACTTTGGTTAGAAGTGAGACTTCCATAACAGAAAAGTTTCTTTAAAAATTTAAGTTTAGAAACTGAATCCCTCAAAAAGTGAAAATGTATGAACCACTGTCCCTAGTTTAATCTGCCTTAAATTACAAAACAGATTTCTATTAAGACAATTTCAAAAAAAGCACTAAATTCTAATCTAAATGGCACTTGAATTGAACTAATTATAATGTGTATAAAAAAGCAGTCTTTTATATTATGAACTTTTATGGTTTAGGAAGACAGGAAAAAAGCAATCTGTTGGAAAGCCTAACCATAAATTATTACAGAATCTGTTTTATACAGCGCATTTTACAAGAGCAAAAGCCATATCATGTTCCCCTGACAGCACTAAGAATTTTAAACACTAGTTAGTGGACAGTTCTACCTATATGTTCTGCTTAACACAATTCCAGCAATTCTTTAAATCTCCTCAAAGGAAAAAATAAATCCTACCTATAAATAACATCCTACCTATAAATCCTAATTATAAAACCCACTTATGGTTTTACCTAATAGCAATCTTAATCATAAAACAGTAACACTACTAATGTGGCTCTCAAAGTGAGGTCTACAGATTCTGAGACCTTTCAGGGGCTCTATGTGGTCAGAAACACCTCCACATTAGTACGAAGACATTATCTGCCTTTTTCACTGTATTGACATTTGTACTAACAGTACAAAAAGAATTAGTAGATAAAACTATTGGCACCTTAGTATAAGCAATGACACCAATTTCACTTAGGATGTCCTTGATAATAAAAATAAAATTTTATTAAATCTTGACCCTTCAGTAAGTCTTTTTTTATAAAGGAAATAACATGAAACACTTCTGCCACATACTGACAATATTATGGTTGTCTCAAGGTACACCATCTGTGCAACTGTTTTAGTTACCAGCTGAACTAACCAGTTTTTTTCATTAAATACCATTTTAATTGAAAGAACTGACAGACTAATTCAGACTTAAGCTGGCAGATTTTTTTCCTCCAAATGACATCATTAATTACTAATGATAAAGCTTTCATGTGAACATTTGAATCTTGGAAAACCCATCAACTGCTAAAATGAAGAACTTCACAGATTCCCAAAACTTAAGCAGACTTTTCTGACGAAATCAGAGGCAATACTACCAAATGTAATTTTTATATATATATATATTATTTTAAGATTTCATTTATTTAGGGCGCTTGGGTGGCTCAGTCGTTAAGCGTCTGCCTTTGGCTCAGGTCATGATCCCAGGGTCCTGGGATCGAGTCCCACATCGGGTTCCCTCCTCGGCGGGAAGCCTGCTCTCCCTCTCCCACTCCCGCTGCTTGTGTTCCTGCTCTCGCTATCTCTGTCTCTGTCAAATAAATAAATGAAATCTTTAAAAAAAAAAAAAAAAGATTTCATTTATTTATTTGTCAGAGAGAGAGAAAGAGTGCACCTGAGCACAAGCAAGGGGAATGGCAGCAGAGGGAGAAGCAGGCTCCCACTGAGCAAGGAGCCCAATGCGGGATTCAATCCCAGCACCCTGGGATCATGACCCAAGCTGAAGGCAGACACTTAACCAACTGAGCCACCTAGGTGTCCCCCAAATGTGATTTTTGAAAGAAATTATAGGGGCTCCTGGGTGGGTCAGTCAGTTAAGCATCCAACTCTTGATCTCAGCTCAGGTCTTGATCTCGGGATGGTGAGTTCAAAGCCCTGTGTTGGGCTCCATCCCTGGGTGTGGAGCCTACTTAAGAAAATAAAAAATAATAAAATAATAAAAGAAATGATATAGAGAAATATGTCTATATTTGGAATTTCGGCATTATTCAATGAACAATTATTTTCAAAATGACAAATGCGTAATGTTACAAAATCATGCATGAATAAAAGATCCATTTAAAGTGCAAGATAGACCAATGGCTTTAAACGTAATAGAATATATTGGGGCGCCCAGGTGGTGCAGTCAGTTAAGTGTCTGACTCTTGATTTCAGCTCAGGTTGTGATCTCAGAGTCATGAGATCGAACCCCATGTCCGACTCTGCACTCAGCGCAGAGTCCCCTTAGGACACTCTCTCCCTCTCCCATGGCCCCTCCCCCCATCTAAAATAAATAAATCTTTAAAAAAGGTAACAGTAAATATAGTAAGTTCACTGATATGGTTTCAGATTCCACATTGCAACTAACCTTTAAAGAAATATTACTTGTCCAAAAAAAAAAAAAAGAATATTCCTTGTTTTGGTGTAACAGAAGAATATATACAATATTCTCCAGATAGAAAAACTATTAAAATATTCTTCTAACTACATATCTGTGTGAGGCTGGATTTACTTCATATTTTCAACATTTTTTTCAACAACATATTTTAACAAATTAAATGCAGAAGTAGATATAAGGATCTAGCTATCATCTATCAAGCAAAACATTAAAGAGATTTGTAAAAATATTAATAATGCCACTGGTTACACTATTTCTGGATGAGGAAAAAGTTATTTTCATCAAAAACGTTATTTTTTTTTTTTTTAAGATTTTATTTATTTATTTGAGAGAGAAAGAGAACACAAGCAGGGGGAGTGGGAGAGGGAGAAGCAGGCTTCCCGCGGAGCAGGAAGCCCGATGCGGGGCTTGATCCCAGGATCCTGGGATCATGACCTGAGCCGAAGGCAGATGCTTAACCAACTGAGCCACCCAGGCACCCAAAAACGTTATGTTAACATTTAGTTGGTCTTTGTTATTTTATTTTTAAGATTTTAAGTGATCTCTACACCCAACAGGGGGCTCAAACCCACAACCCCAAGATCAAGAATTGCGCACTCTATCAAATGAGCCAGCCAGGCACCCCAGTTAGTTATCTTTAAACGAACATAAGAACATTTTAAAGACTTCCCAGATTTGGGCGCCTGGGTGGCTCAGTTGGTTGAGCGACTGCCTTCGGCTCAGGTCATGATCCTGGAGTCCCGGGATCGAGTCTCGCATCGGGCTCCCTGCTCGGCGGGGAGTCTGCTTCTCCCTCTGACGCTCCTCCCTCATGCTCTCTGTATCTCATTCTCTCTGTCTCAAATAAATAAATAAAATCTTTAAAAAAAAAAAAAAAAAGTTCCTCCATGTCTTTAAAAAAAAAAAAAGACTTCCCAGATTTAATTTCTAATAAAGTATAGACATACATACCCCCTCTGGGGTCCTCAATAAGTTAGGAATGTAAGAAGGGATCTTCAAAGCAAAGAGTTGGAGAACTGTTGCTCTATCTACTACACTGCAACACTAATTCAAGTGGTCTCCTCTGAAGTCACTTTCTCTCAAACCATTTTTCCAGAGCTAATCTGTGACAAGAGCCATACAGGGATTGAATAACAATCCCTCACCCATCTACCACCATAAAATCAGTCTCTTGGCTACTAGCTGACTGGGCCCATTCCACCCCCTCTAAGGAGCCACTTTATTTTGAGGCACAAGAATTTTATGAGCCTTTTAAAGGTTTGAGATTTAAAATATAGAAAGGGCGCCTGGGTGGCTCAGTTGGTTAAGCGACTGCCTTCGGCTCAGGTCATGATCCTGGAGTCCCGGGATCGAGTCCCGCATCGGGCTCCCTGCTCGGCGGGGAGTCTGCTTCTCCCTCTGACCCTCCTCCCTCTCATGCTTTCTGTCTCTCATTCTCTCTGTCTCAAATAAATAAATAAAATCTTTTAAAAAAAAATAAAATAAAATATAGAAAGAAATTACTGACTTCAAGTTCTAAAAATAAAACTGTAACAACTTTATAAATGGTTCATGAAATCCAGAAAAAATTTATGAAACTTCAGTCATCATTAAAGTTTTTTATATTTGAAAACAATCATGTGTTAATAGTCACATCCCTAGGGCTGTGAGGTATTCACCATGATGAATTAAGAAATTTTGGCTGATAGGGGCGCCTAGCTGGCTCAGTCATTAAGCATCTGCCTTCGGCTCAGGTTATGATCCCAGGGTCCTGGGATGGAGCCCCGCATCAGGCTCCCTGCTTGGCAGGAAGCCTGCTTCTCCCTCTCCCACTCCCCCTGCTTGTGTTCCTTCTCTTGCTGTCTCTCTCTCTGTCAAATAAATTTAAAAAATCTTTAAAAAATGGGGCACCTGGGTGGCTCAGTCGTTAAGCAACTGCCTTCGGCTCAGGTCATGGTCCCAGGGTCCTGGGATTGAGTCCCACATCGGGCTCTCTGCTCCGTGGGAAGCCTGCTTCTCCCTCTCCCACTCCCCCTTGCTTGTGTTCCCTCTCTCACTGTGTCTCTCTCTGTCAAATAAATAAATAAAAATCTTAAAAAAAAAATTATGGCTAATAATTATAAAAGCAAAAGTATAAAAACTTATTCAGTTTCTTATACCAAAAAAAAAAAGTTTAATTAAGGCAGTATATTTTAGTAAGGTTGATATCATGTAGCTTAGAGCCTCTAAAAATATAATTACTTGGGGGTATACAAAGGTTTGTACAAAGGCTCCACTCCCATAAACACCAAAATAACTTGTTAGATGAAGAAATCTGTGTCAATATGTTCCATTTTATCCCTCTTCAGTCATTTCCTCCAAGGTCAATGACTGGGTGAAGGAATAACAAGGGATACAGTCATATTTGAAAGGAACTCATTTTTCTCTAAGTGTTACCTTTTTTTTTTTAGCTATTGACTCAAAGAACATTGAGTGTTTACACTTAAAACTAAGAAAAGATAAGAGGAATCTTGAATTTAGGAAGATTTTTCTCATAAAGCAATAGGGGAGAGGTAGGAAACACTATGAAGGGGAATGCTTTAAAAATTATTACGTAAAAGGGGTGCCTGGGTGTCTCAGTCGGTTAAGCGTTTGATTCTTGATTTTGGCTCAGGTTGTGATCTGGGGGGTCATGAGATCAAGCCCTGCATGGGGCTCTGTGCTCAGCGGGGAGTCTGCTTGAGATTCTCCTCCCTTTCCATCTCCCCCTCCCACAGCTCTAATAAAATCTTTAAAAAATTATTACATAAAAGTAATAAAAGTACACTGTAAACATGCCTCCTCAGCATCACATTAACTTTTTAACTCACACAAATATATAGGCCTAAACTTTTATTCTCTTCAAGATCATTTTACAAAGGCACTCATTTCTTCAAGTGATTATCGGACCTAGTTTTTTACTGACCTTTAAATAGCACAGAATTAAAATAACGTAGGCAAGCTAAAAACAAAACCAAAAATGAGAAGCCATTACAAATCTATTCTTGCTGGCACATTCACTTGGGTGCTAATCCATGCCAATGTATATAACCAAAGTAGCCAGTGAAAACTGAAAACTGAATGAATCATTTCGAACATAAGAGAACAGAAAATTAAGTCAGCAAGGCAAGATCATGAAGTAGTATTTTTTCATAGTCAAATAAGGGCTCTTTTTAAAAGACTATCTCAATTCACGTTACCTATAAAGCTTTAGAGCTGATTTCCCCCTTGTACATAAATATGCATTTAATCACCAAAGACTTAATTAACATTAGGACAAGTTACTGACATTCTAGAAGAATGGTATTTCAAAAAACATTACTTGGCTAACACATAAGTCGAATTAACTGCCTAATTTATTATAGTTTTTAAGTTTCATGGGTAAAAAAAGGTCAAACTTGAGATGGTTGATAGAGTAAGGAGCTGGAAGGAGACAAAAGGGAAGGAAGAAACAGACTAGAAAGTCTTGGCCTCATAGGAGGCTTGCAAAATTTCTCCCACTAGGGAGCATGTATTCCACATGGTCGATTTCCTGGTATTGCTGATGGACACCAGGCATTGTGGAATCTGGCACTTCTTAGCCTCTACCAGTTCCATAAGGTCAGTGGAGCTACCTACAAAAATCTTGAAAAGGGATTAGTCACCAGAGTTCCAGGCTAGTTTCTGCTATTGGCTTATGTAGGTAAGAAAGGTAATCCATGCTTTAGAGGGGAAATCAACATTACAAATAAATATTTAAAGAACACAGGAAGCAGAGACTGCCAACAAGTCAAAATGCCTATTAACTAAATTCATATACAACGTTCCAGAATTTTAAAAAAAAACTACTACTGAGAGTAAAATATGTGTAGGAATACTGGACAAAATGTAAAAATGAAAATAATTATCAGTCTCATTGTCAATTCCAGTCATTATTCTTTTTTTTTTTTTCCCCAGTCATTATTCTCAATACTGGTATTGAAGGCCATCAAAAATACAAATTTCTCTTGATACAACACTTGGGATTTATTTCAAAATAATCCAAGAGTTGATGGTGAGGGAGTCAGAAGAAACAAGTATGGCCACGAATTAATGATTACTGCAGTGGATTGATGCACATGATGGTTCACTGCACTATTCTCTTTGTACAAGCTTGAGATTTTCCATAAAACATGAAAACATATTCTATTAATGCTTAACCTCCCAAAAAAGACTTCAATCTCATTTATGAATCTTTACAAGCATAAGAGAGGATGTTACTCAAATTAGTACAGAGGTATACATTTTTAAAAAGAAAATTTGGGGCGCCTGGGTGGCTCAGTCGGTTAGGTGTCCGCCTTTTTTGGCTTAGGTAATGATCCCAGGTCCTGGGATCGAGCCCCACATCGGGCTCCTTGCTCAGCAGGGAGCCTGCTTCTCCCTCTTCCTCTGCCTGCCGCTCCCCCGCTTGTGCTCTCTTTCAAATAAATAAAATCTTAAAAAAAAACAAAAAAAATTTCAGTACTCCTGAATGCACTACACAAATAATGATTAAGTATATATGACCTAAATGCTGAAACAGAATATACCAATTAATTGATATTAATTAAATCAACGGTTCAACAACTTGCAAAATGTTATACAGCTAGTAAAATGAACATTAGGAATCCAATGAATCAACACGGGAAAATGTTTAATTCCTTTAGTGAAATAAGCAAAATAGAAATTTAATTATGCTTTAATTCCAAATACATAAAAAATATTCAGTAGAAAGGAATACAGGTAGGTAGAAAGGAATACAACCATGGGTTCTGGTAGTAGAATTATCAATGAGTATTTGTAAAAACTTGTTATAATGTTACTTTATGAGAAATTAAAAAAAAAAAAAGACACACGGCCATACTGCTCCCCAACTACAGCACACAAAATCTTCTCCGAGTGCACCAGAAGACTATCCACAGGGCACTAACAGAGACTCCAGCTGCACCAGGACGAGGACTGCACTGTTGCTAGCTACATGGTCTACAATAAAGGACAACCCCTCAGTACAGAACAGAGCTGCTTTTATAAGGCTGTCATTTGTTATTCATTAGCATTGGCAAACATACCATATAAATATTAGGCAAACACTTTTTCAATTCATTAAAAACTCTATGGGAAAACCAGTAAAATAAACTGTAGTCTAGAGAAATAATATTAAAAGTTCATCAGTGTCTGGATATACAATCTATCAAAAAGTTGTTATACCCACAAACTAAGAAAAAACTGACCTAGCTTCAAAATGAAAGTAGTTACCTTTCTCCTCCTTTTAGTATGACATTTCTGCACTAGTTTTTCTGTTGTGTTTTAGTTTGTTTTTAATTTTAAAAAGCATTTTCAACCCATGTCCCTAATGAAGCTTGAAATTAACATGGCCTTTTCAATTCCTTCTTTGTGCGCCAGCATGAAACAGAGTTTGGATCTAGGAAACATAACAAGGCAGAAGCAGAACAATATTACAGAACACCATTTCTTTTTTAAGCCTTGAAGCACTGTTTACATATGCTCAGGACTGATAGAAATGTGGTTGGCTCATTGCTCATCTTCTCTGCTTGGACTGAGCCCTAAATGGTCTACAAGTCACTGAAATATCCATTATATGCTCTTTCCAGTCAAAGATGTAGGCAGGAGGTGTGCAAAGCTGCTTCACCTTCTTTGGGATAAAAATACTGTCTTAAATACACAGAAAGGGGAAGGTAGGGATTTACTTCTATCCAGAAAGGTGAATTCATAAAGAATATGTATATGACCATATCATAATTCTTCTAAACACACACACACACACACACGGTTTTCACTACATCTTGCTTCCTAGAAAAGGATTAAGAAACCTAGAATCCAAGAACCACGAATTTTAGTCTTGAGTCCATTTATTACCTGACTGAAAAGTAATAGACAATATCAAATTCACAGGATTAAATAAACCATTTAAAACACTAAAATGCTCCATTATTACTAAATAAACAATAAAAGAAAGGTAAAGGGCGCCTGGGTGGCTCAGTTGGTTAAGCGACTGCCTTCGGCTCGGATCATGATCTCAGAGTCCTGGGATCGAGTCCCACATCGGGCTCCCTGCTCTGCAGGGAACCTGCTTCTCCCTCTCCCACTCCCCTTGCTTGTGTTCCCTCTCTCGCTGTGTCTCTCTGTCAAATAAATAAATAAAATCTTTAAAAAAAAAAAAGAAAGGTAACAAGAAGAGAGTTCAGGAAAAGAAAAGTAAAATGATTTACAAAAACAAAAATGTATGGACCTATTAGTGTTCACTTAATTTCAGGATAGAGTTCAATTCCAATTTTCTTGTTATTTCTTTTTACTTACCATGACAGGAGACCCAGATTAGGAGGAGAAATCCCCTTCCCTTCTTCAGTGTCTGGCAAAGCTTTTCTTTCCTTTACACCTGGATCTTTAAAAAGAAAAAAAAAAAAAAAAAAGGACAAAATTGGCAATTTTCTCCCTACTTGGCCATATTCTAATTAAAGAACTACACATACTTGGACCTGCAGACCTGACCAGAGTCACCCAAGAACAAGTTAAATATCACCCAGCCAATTCCCACTAGTTAAATCCAAACTCCATAATGCCTTTGTGAAAATCCTCATGGTCCTATTTGAGCAAAAACGTAGCAAAGACTCATGTTTCTAAGGCTGACAGTAATATGAAAAATGTTATAAACTATGGATGAAATAATAAATATTAAAACCAATCTGCAAATGCAAAAACAATATTCTTATAATATTATAGGATGTTTCTGTGCTGATCTATATATTCAAAATGGATCTCCCTATCTGTGAGAACCAAACTGGCTTAGTAAGCAAAATTTGAAAAAACTGCCTTATTGCCCCAATATTCTATGCTCATCTGAAAAGTCACATAATAAAAAGGACTGAAATACTGATACATGATACAATGTGAACGAACTATGAGAACATTATACTAAGTGAAAAAGTCAGGCAAAAAAACCCGATTATTACATGATACCATTTATATGAAATGTCCAGAACAGGTAAACCCATAAAGACAGAAAGCAGATTAGTGGTTGCCAGGGATTAGGTTGAAGAAGGAATAGGGAGTAACTGCTCATGGATACAGGGTATCTTTGTGGGGTGATAAAAATGTTCCAGGATTAGATAATAGTGGTGTTTAGCACAACACTATATACATTGTAAAAATCCCTGAGCTATAAACTTATAAACTATAAGTTTCATATGATGTGAATTATAGCTCAATTTAAAAAAATGCAGCTGGGGTGTCTGGCTGGCTCAGTCAATGGAGCGTGCAACTCTATCTCAGGGTTGTGGGTTTGAGCCCCACGCTGGGTGTAAAGATTACTTAAAAACAAAATCTTTAAAAAAAATAAAAAGAATTTTTAAAAATGTAAAGAGTGTGCACATAATCAAACTCTTCATAAAACACTAAAAATAATCTTACAGCAAGAAAGTTATGGGACTAATCCAGCAGCAATAAATTGCATTCTAAGCATCTATAGTATGGTTTCTAAAGACTAATTCCCACTGCAACTTGGTAGAAGTGTCAATGTCCTGTAATTTAAAAGGTTAAATTAAAAATACACATACGCATTACTTGTATTAATTCTGAAGCATGTTTGTACACACACAGAAAAATGATACAGGAATTTTTATCAATAGTTACCCCTCTAAGAAAGAGAAGTGGAAGTGGGGACTTTTAGTGTTTGTTTGTTTTTAAGAATTTTATTTATTTATTTGACAGAGAGAGGGACAGGAGAGAGGGAACACAAGCAGGGGGAGTGGGAGAGGGAGAAGCAGGCTTCCCGCTGAGCAGGGAGCCCGATGCAGGGCTTGATCCCAGGACCCTGGGATCATGACCTGAGCCAAAGGCAGATGCTTAATGACTGAGCCACCCAGGCGCCCTGGGGACTTTTAGATTTTATACTTTTAGAATTACTTTACATTTGTAATTAGGAAAATAAACTTTTACAAAGAAGTGTTTTAAAGAAGAAACTCAGAATAATACTACATAAAAGGTTTTCACTTAATCTAAGGCACAGTGTGAAGATATTGACCTCAATCAAAAAAACAGTAAGGGGGGAAAAAAAAAACAGTAAGGGGCACCTGGGTGGCTCAGTCGTTAAGCGTCTGCCTTTGGCTCAGGTCATGATCCCGAGAAACTGGGATCGAGCCCCACATCGGGCTCCCTGCTCAGAGGGAAGCCTGCTTCTCCCTCTCCCCCACTTGTATTCCCTCTCTCGCTGTATCTCTGTCAAATAAATACATAAAATCTTAAAAAAAAAAAAAAAGAAATGAAGGGGCACCTGGGTGGCTCAGTCGGTTAGGGTTGGACTCTTGATTTCTCCTCAAGTTGACCTCAGGGTCATGGGATCAAGCCCTGCGCTGGGCTCTGCACTGAACAGGAAGACTGCTTGAGGATTCTCTCCCTCTCCCTCTGCTCCTCGCCCCACTCCCACACTCTCTCTCTCTAAAGTAAATTAATAAAAAAAAAAAATAAAACCAAGAGGTATAGAGCAATGGCTCTATAGGGAGATGAGATGCGAGTTCTGAGTCTGCCATATTACTAACTCTATGACCTTGAGAGGAAGTCATACTAACCTCTCCAAGCCTGTTTCTTCATCTATAAATAAAAATTAACAACTACATGAAAAACTTGTGAGGGCTAAAGGATAATGCATATGGTGTGCTTAATATAGTTACTGACATAGAGAAATAAGCACCTTTTAAATCATTAACTAAGATAGTCCATTACATACATAGAACTTGGATAGGATAGCTCCCACCAAGGTCCTATTTTTTAACACACACACACACACACACAAAGTACGTGTGTCCATACACAGTTACTTATTTCTGAAACTTCTATATATTTATTTGAGAGAGAGAGAAAGACAGAAAGCATAAGTAGAGAGAGGGAGAGGGAGAAGGAGACTCCCCGCTGAGCAGGGAGCCCGACGAGGGGCTTGATCCCAGGACCCTGAGGTCATGACCTGAGCTGAAGACAGATGTTTAACCAACTGAGCCACCCAGGCACCCCTATTTCAAAACCATTTAATAGAGAGTTGTGGTGGTGCTTGGTGGCACAGTCAGTTAAGCATCTGACTCTTGGTTTCAGCTCAGGTCGTGATCTCAGAGTAGTGAGACTGAGCTCTGCCTTGGGCTCCACGCTCAGCATGGAGTCTACTTAAGACTCTTTCCCTCTCCCTCTGCCCCTCTCACCCTTTTCTCTCTCTCTCTTGCTCTAAAATAAATAAATAAATCTTTTTAAGAAATGAAATCCATTTAAGAAATAAATAACCATGCCTCTGTACACCTTATTACTTTAGTATATACTTCCTAAGAACAAAATAATCTCTTAAATAATCACAGAAAACCTGCTCCTTCCTCTGCCTCTCTCTCTGTGTCGCTCATGAATAAACAAATTTTTTTTTTTTTTAAGATTTTATTTATTTGACAGAGAGAGAGACAGCGAGAGAGGGAACACAAGCAGGGGGGAGTGGGAGAAGCAGGCCTCCTGCTGAGCAGAGAGCCCGACGTGGGGCTTGATCCCAGGACCCCAGGACCATGACCTGAGCCGAAGGCAGACGCCCAACAACTGAGCCACCCAGGCACCCCTAAATAAATAAATTTTAAAAATCTTAAAAAAAAAAGTAACACTTTAATTCATTGTTTTGCAAATATAGGTCTTAGATGACTCATCTCAAGTCAATAATGATTCTAAAATTAAAAATCAGTGAACACTTACATTATTATGCCAATGTAAAAATTAAACCTGCAGAGTCAAGTAATACATTAGGATTACATTTCCTTCTTTAAAGGTCTAATGTGGACCCACTGGGCCAAATAAAGGATAAGATTCTTATTCTAAGCATCAAAGACAAATGACTGCTCTTTTCTTAATATATGCATGAGAATTTGACAGCTAGGATCTGCAAGCTTCTCTGGGCTCCATCATCAGTACCACCCCATAGATGCAACTTCTGAGAAATCTTTACAAAAGTAAAATATCTACCTCATCTTTCAGGCACCTATAAAACAGAAATTACCCAATTTCTTTCTCAATAACTAAAACTTACACTCACAAACAATAACTCAACCAAGTAAGATACTGAGCAACTCAGACTATAAGGTCATAGAATATATATATAATTCCTTCATTATACAGAAAGAAGGAAAAAAACAGTACCCTGAATCAAGATTATAACTAATCCCTACTAAATTCGATTAAAAGTTAGATGATAATTTTCTAAATTAAACAGATGGCACAAAATCTATTCTTCCTTATTCTTACCAAACACCCACACCCACCAAAAACAAAAATCCTACTTAAAATCAAATTATAGTGAGAAGTCCTATATCCCAGGACTCTGGAAATGTCTCTGTGAACTGAAAATTCAAATATGAACATAGTTTTTGCCTTCAAGGTGTTCATAATCTTGTGGGGACAACAAACAGGTAACTAATAAGGCAGAATGTGAAAAGAGATGCAGAAACAGAACTCCATGAGGATGCAAAAGACAGAAATGGATTCTGGTCTGGGCACTCAGGGAAGGCTTTTTGGAACAACTGAGTTTTTTAATAGTTGAGAAATAGGAAAATAGGTCAATGTGACTACAGCAAAAGGTGCTCTAGGTGTATGGGGGAAATGTTTAAAGCCCACTTGTAAAGAGCCTAAAATGCCATGGTAATGAGCTTGATCCTTATTCTGGAGGCAATGTCAAGCTAAGGTTGCAGAACAAGGTATTGATGTGGATCTAAAAAGTTAAAACTAAAGCAACAACTTCTCTTTTCAATAAAATTATAGTTTCCTAAATTAAACCAATGGCAGACAAGAGGCAGTAATGACAACTAAAATAGTCATGGATACACATAAGTCTATTAAAAGAAGAACTGGGATTAATAACCACATTGGGGACAGGGTTAAATTTTTTAGTTCTTTTTTTCTACTTAAATGTCACATTAGTACCACTAAGTCTAGTAATGAGGCCTTTTTATATAGATATGTAACAAGTTAAGAAAACTCAAGGTGATTAACATTACATAATAAAATAAAATTTAAAAAAAAGAATCAAGTTTCAATTTAAAAGAATTCCATGTTGTTAAGAACTGTCTATTCTAAACAAAATATTAGGGCTACAACTCATTTAATTTCAACTTAAATACAAGTTTCCAAGTATAGCAAATTATATATGGAAAAAATAATCTGCCTTGACCCTAGTGAAAAAAAAATCATATTTAGAGATCTGACATTAAAATGAACATACAAAAGCTCATCTAAATAATTGTGTACATGGACAAACAGACCCCCCACAATTAATCTGTAAATTAGTTTCTGCTGCTCAAAACAGCACAAAGTGGGGAGAGGGGTATGACAAACTTACCAAGTGAAGTTTGTTCCAAGAAGTTTCTCTATTAGAAGGTTTCACAAGTCAATCTGCAAAAGAAAAACCAGCAGTTTTACAAATATCCTAATAATAAAGTTAAACCACTTAAATCTCCCCACAACACTTCTCTCTGTAAGTTAGAATGCCGTGACAATATATTATTTTAAAATTGTTATAATGTTGACTAGTCAACGGATTTTAGAATGTTTAATTGCCCAAAATGAGCCCAATCAGGCATCATCATGCTTTTAGAAACTACAGAACTATACAGACGGAACTTTCCAAGAAGCTACACATACTCTATTTAAGGGTTTTTCTTCGATCAATCATCATTTCTGATGGTTTCTAAGCTAAACCTTTGCCACTACAGGCACCAGTACCTTAAAAAACGAAGATCAGAGATCTAGACTTACTCTTGGGGCTTTTTTTTAAAGATTTTATTTAGTTATTTGTCAGAGAGACACAGAAAGGAGAGAGAGCACAAGCAGGGGGAGTGGGAGAGGGAGAAGCAGCCTCCCTGCTGAGTAAGGAGCCCGATGCGGGACTCGATCCCAGGACCCTGGGATCAGGACCTGAGCCGAAGGCAGACGCTTAACCGACTGAGCCACCCAGGTATCCCTACCAAGCGATCTTTTATGTGTAAGAAAAAGATCAGGGCGGAAGGAGTATGGTCTAAACACAAATAATTCTTGTCACAACTCAGCAACAATCTGACCTTTAGAGAGATAAAATACATACTCGACTTTTTTTTTTTTTTTAAAGATTTGAGAGAGCGTGCACGCACGCATGCGTGAGCAAGTGGGGGGGGGCACAGAGGGAGACAGAAAGGGAGAATCTCAAGCAGACTCCCCACTGAGCACCAACTAAGCCACCCAGGTGCCCCATAACCTGATTCCTTTGTAATGATTTCTCTCAGTATTTGCAGACAACTCATTCTTTTGGTCTGTTACATGACATGAAATCACATAAATAAACAAAACTGTATAAAACATTAAAATACTAAAATTAAGGAATCAGTCAACATAGCACATTACATCCATAACTTCCAGAAAAAAAATTTTAACTAAGAACCATAAAAAGGAGGCTAAATATGCAATGATATAGTGTTGTTTTGTTTTGTTTAAGATTTTATTTATTTGATAGAGAGAGACAGAGAGCGAGAGAGGGAACACAAGTAAAGGGAGTGGGACAGGGAGAAGCAGGCTTCCCGCTTAGCATGGAGACCGATGTGGGGCTTGATCCCAGGACCCTGGGATCATGACCTGAGCCGAAGGCAGATGCTTAATGACTGAGCTACCCAGGCAGCCCCGATAAAGTGTTTTAAACCATTTTATAAGTAGGATTTTTGTCTCCCATAACTTTTAATTTAAATTTGGTAACTTAGAGGCCATATTAACCACATACTATATGGGAAATAAAGCTATTCATAATTTACAACTTGAGATACAAACCATATTAAGTATCGAGTTTAGTCTTATTGTTTTAAAAGGTACAACACAATACAGAAGAAAAGTTGGGAGGTCTGTAAATCTGCAGGACCTTTTCCTGCTAGAGTGTAATTTTGGCTAAGCACTTGAATACTGAAATACATATTACAATTTTTTCCTTTTTAGTTATGTCAGTAGATACATTATACTATCTACGATTTTTTTTTTTAAAGATTTTATTTATTTATTTGACAGAGAGAGACACAGCGAGAGAGGGAACACAAGCAGGGGGAGTGGAGGAGGGAGAAGCAGGCTTCCCGCTGAGCAGGGAGCCCGATGCGGGGCTTGATCCCAGGACCCCGGGATCATGACCTGAGCCTAAGGCAGACGCTTAACGACTGAGCCACCCAGGCACCCCACTATCTACGTTTTTTTTAAAGATTTTATTTATTTATTTGAGAGAGAGTGAGCATGAGCAGAGGGAGATGGAGAAGCAGGTTCCCCACTGAGCAGGGAGCCCGATGCAGACCTCGATCCCAGGACCCTGGGATCATGACCTGAGCCAAAGGCAGACGCTTAACCGACTGAGCCACCCAGGTACCCACTACCTATGATTTTTACTTTAGGATAATAAAGAATCATTTGTTAAAAAGAAGAGATGCTCAGTCTCTTTGACTTAAAAAAAACAAAAAACAGATGAAATAATGTATGTGAAGACACATTTCACTTAAAAAGTATTACAAACAAGAAATGATGAAACATAGTTCAAGTGTCAGAGTACTACAATGTTCAATGACCTGCATGTGCTCAGAGTTCAGATGAGGGACAGTGCAGGGAAGCTTCACAACAGATGAAGAATTTCAACTGGGTTTTATAGAATGGGTGGGATCTAAATAAAGAAAAAAAAAGGACAGGGATAATTCAAGAGAGAATGGCTATTAATACCACAGTAGGAAGAAAGCATGACATTTTTGAGAAGTAGAAGTCAGAATATCAAGAGAGAGTTCAAGCAGAGAAGACTAGAAAGGCAGGACACAACTGTGGGCCTTCAATGCCAGGCTAAGGAGTCAGATTTAATTCAATGGCATGAAATCAAGAGCTTTATACGCAGGAAAATAATAACACAAAAGTGGTGGTGTTAAACAGCAACAAGCAGCAAGTATATTGGTCTGGAGGGGAAAACTGACTTAGGATGTTCCTCGACTAGTAGTTCAGATATGAACTGCTAACAGCCTAATATCTCAACTGTAGTGAAAATGCAGAGGAAGACATCAAAGTGAATAAAAGCATTAATTTCCTGAGCTTAGTAATTGATTAGAAATGGAGGAAAAAAAGAGGCAGAGCAAGTTGTCAAAGATAACTCCAAAATGTTAAGGCCTGCAGTGAGTGGAAAAAGGACAGTATCATTAAGAAATGAAAGGTGGGATGCCTCGCTGGCTCAGTCAGAAAAGCATGCAACTCTTGATCTCGGGGTCATGAGTTTGAGCCCCACAATGGGTATAGAGATTACTTAAAAATAAATAAGCTTAAAAAAAAAAAGAAAAGCAAAAGAAATGAAAGGTAGTTCCAAGGAAGCAATGTTAAGTAGATGTATATCCAGCAGGTGGAGGATGGAAGGATTAAATTCAAGAGACAGTTCAAGTCTAGGGGTAATAATGAATTTATTTAATTCAAGGTGCTAAATTTAATTCAAGGAAATCACTGTATCTACTATAAAAATCATTTGACATGTTTTAAATTACTTGATAATTTACTCTGTCAAACATATGAGAAGTCCGTCAATACAGAAATGTTTGTGTAAAGTTTCCACAGGGTGTAAAGTTCCAACAGACACACCAAACAACAGGCAGTTTCAACAAAAAGGTTCAGGCAGGTCTGCTTCAATGCTGGCCATGACTCTTCTTCCCAATAACCACAATCAAACAACTACTTGGTTGGAAACAAGGATGTCATTTTGTGAAACACCAACAACAACAACAAAAATTGCCCATGCCTCTTAGGACTATTTGCCAGATAAAGGCCATGCAGAGGTGAGTCTGAAAGCAGCTCTCTGGTGCCATAAGCTACCTGCCAAGGATAGCAGCAGGTATTCCATGATACAGTCATGTATACACATATCTCACAGAGTAACAGCAGTTAGGTTTGGGTGACTCTGAATATATACTGAATATATTTAAAGAAGTACCACATCAGGGCACCTGGGTGGCTCAGTTGGTTAAGCGTCTGCCTTTGGCTCAGGTCATGATCGCAGGGTCCAGGGATCAAGCCCCGCATCGGGCTCCCTGCTCAGGTGGGAGTCTGCTTATCCCTCCCTCCCTCTCTCTCTCTCTCTCTCTCTCTCTGTCCCTCCCCTGCTCCCTCTCTCTCAAATAATTTTTTTTTTTAAAAAAAACAGAAAGGATGGAAGGAAGGACCGACCATATCAGCTTCAAAAGGGAAAAGAGGCATACCAATTTGGGTCATTTATATAATAAAAGAATTCAAACTACAAAAACTAATCAGATTGAATCATTTAATGAGGAAAACTAAGAGACTCAGGCCAGGCATCTTAAAA
>NC_138381.1:61322986-61337541 GCF_054177405.1 Leptonychotes weddellii
GGGTTTTTTTTAAAGATTTTTATTTATTTATTTGACAGAGAGACACAGCGAAAGAGGGAACACAAGCAGGAGGGGTGGGAGAGGGAGAAGCAGGCTTTCCGCTGAGCAGGGAGCCCGATGCGGGGCTTGATCCCAGGACCCTGGGATAATGACCTGAGCTGAAGGCAGATGCTTAACCGACTGAGCCACCCAGGCGCCCCAAGAAATGCTTTTTCTTACACATGCACTGCGTATTAAGAAACAGATACAGGGGCACCTGGGTGGCTCAGTCGTTAAGCGTCTGCCTTTGGCTCAGGTCATGGTCCCGGGGTCGAGCCCCACATCGGGCTTCCTGCTCCGCGGGAGGCCTGCTTCTCCCTCTCCACTCCCCCTGCTTGCTTTCCCTTTCTCACTGTGTCTCTCTCTGTCAAATAAATAAATAAAATCTTTAAAAAAAGAAAGAAACAGATACAGAGGAAAATTTGAGTGTGGAAGCAATATAAAATAATTCAGAGATGTTAAATTTTAAGTGGCTTTCCAACTGCCACTACTTTAGGCAAGTTTTTATAGTTTCTTTATGTTTCCTTATTTATGCCTAATAACTTTTCCAGATATCTGATGGATGATATGACCTTCCCAAACTAGGACTCTGTGGCATGCTGGGTGGGATTATTCCATGGTGGGGAGATGATTTAATCACCAGCACTTATCAGCTGAGTAAAACTACTATGGCTTGGTCTCATTCCTTGAACAGAAGCCCAAACCTCAGGTTTTCTAAAACCTTTGCTGCTGAAGTCAACTATAAATAAAAACAGAAACAAAGAGTTCAAAAAGCATGACTTCACTCACCTACCATGACAAGTTCACTGTGGAGGTTCATTTATTTGACAAATATTTGGGAGTGGGAGGCACAATTCCAGGCACTGGGGATGATGCAGCAATGAACAAAACAAAGTTCCTATCCTTAAGGGAGCTGTAATTCTTATGTCAACTGTAATATGCTCACATGGCTGAATGCCCTCAGTATGACTTTTCTCCCCTATTAGGTCCATGCTTTGAAAAAGATAAAAGGAAAGGTAAATATAAAATTGAGTCAGTGACCTCGTTCAGTGAAATCTCTAAACAAGATGATGAGAGAGAAAGAGAGAGGGACTGACTCTACATGTCTTTTCTACCTCTTTTGGAAACACTAAGTAATGTCTGTGAGTTTTGAGGGATCCAAATGCAAATTCATGATCCGTGTACATTCCTCTGCCAGCTGTAGAGCACAGATAAGCAGCTAACATATTATAATTTCCTAACCAAAAAACAACCATCTTCTCCTTGAAAAACAAAAACCCAGTAAGTTGCCAGAAACTGTCACTTAAACTCCATGTTATAATCACATTTCGGTATCAAAGAGCCTTTAACTGGTAATAAGTCTCATGAACCAGCAACACTTAAGATAATGTTCAAAATAACAAACAAAAAAAATTCTGCTTCAACAGATAACCACCAAAGATCAATCTTGTATCATCTGTGACTACACTAGTGGTACAGAGTGTGGTTCATTCTATATTCTATATACATATGTATGTGTATGTATGTATATACATGGGGATGGGGTGGGTTAAATATGGGGTAAGTTCTGAATATATTCCACAAAGGAGGCTCTGCAATACACAGAATTTCCAACAGTTGGGTTTAGTGATCAATACTGAAAATCACTTGCTGTCATTTAAGTGGCTGAAACACTGAAGCTGCTTTTCTAAAAGTGGACCCCAAATGTCAAAAATTAAAAGCAAAGTAATTATGCTCTAGCATTTTTAGACATCAAAATTCAGTTGCATTTCAGATGAATGTTATTGCTTTTCCCATCTCAAGTAGGTAAAAGGAAGCCCCAATCATGTTCTCAGAAAAGATTAACTGTGATCAAACCAATTTTAACAAACCTGATTTGTACCTTTTTTTTAAAGAACATTTTATTTATTTGCGGGGGGAGGGAGAGGGAGAGCACGAGCGGGGTGGAGAAGAACAGGGAGAGGGAGACGCAGACTCCCCGCTGAGCAGGGAGCCCCATGCAGGGCTCGATCCCAAGACCCTGGGATCATGACCTGAGCCAAAGCCAGATGCCCAACCGACTGAGCCACCTGGGAGCCCCTGATTTGTACCTTTGAAAATCATTTAATGTACAAGTATTTTCCTTTTAAACTTAATCCTTATACAACAGGGTAGGAAAGGAAGGGGGGAGCATAAACCCTACATGATGTCTTGGTGAAGATATTTTCTGATGGTGACCAGAAAAGATTAAAACCACGATCACAGCGGCACCTGGGTGGCTCAGTCAGCTGAGTGACCGAATCTAGGTTTCAGCTCAGGTCATGATTTCATGGGTCAGAGATCGAGCCCCACTTTGGCTCACTGCTCAGTGGGAGTGGGCTTGAAGGTTGCTCCCTCTGCCCTGTCCCCAACTCTCGTGCATGGTGCTCTATCTCTAAAATAAATAATCTTAAAAAAAAACAACACTGATCACATACCATCTTCTAAAAAGGGTAAAAAATAATTTTAAGAACGCAAAGATTTTTTAAGGTTCTGACTTGCTCTTTATAATCATTTTTTTTTTTTAAAGATTTTATTTATTTATTTGACAGAGACACAGCGAGAGAGGAACACAAGCAGGGGGAGTGAAAGAGGGAGAAGCAGGCTTCCCGCCGAGCAGGGAGCCCGATGAGGGGCTCGATCCCAGGACGCTGGGATCATGACCTGAGCCGAAGGCAGGCGCTTAACAACTGAGCCACCCAGGCACCCCTATAATCACTTCTATAACAACACGTTCACTTCATACTACTCAGATACCTTATTAATAAGATTGTAAGGAATTTCTATGTGTAATTTGTAATGTAATTTTCTTTTTTTTTTTTTAAAGATTTCATTTATTTAACTGGCAGAGAGAGAGAGAGAGAGACAGCTAGAGAAAGAACACAAGCAGGGGGAGTGGGAGAGGGAGAAAAAGGCTTCCCTCCAAGCAGGGAGCCCAATGCAGGGCTCCATCCCAGGACCCTGGGATCATGACCTGAGCTGAAGGCAGCCGCTTAACCAACTGAGCCACCCAGGTGCCCCTGTAATGTAGTTTTCTGACTCCATGTGCTCCATGAGAAATCATGTGGTAGGCATTATTTTATTACTGAAATTAAGAATTTAATTTTAAAATTAGGCAGCATTTAAGTTCATCATCTTAAATGAAACATTCCCTATCTCCTAAGAAAGAAAAAACCCTTATAATTTAACAGAAAACAGAAGAAATACTTAAGTCTTGGATGTTAAGAGAATAGAAAATCCATGTATTCAAATCACTAGAAATTAACTGTATTTTTATTTTTTTATTTTTTTGAAATTAACTGTATTGTTAAAGCCAGGCAGATCATTTTATCTAAGTGCCAGAGGTAGTTCAATATTTATAATCACATGGAAAGATCTGAAAGACTAGCTGCCATGTCGGAAAAATGTTTCCTGACTTTTGTTTCTTTGACTAGCTCTGAGGTCTACCTTTGAGAATTTAACATAAGGCAAATTCCTGCACACTCATATTAATGTCCTGCTACTTGCTCCCAGTTAACCTCTGATAAAGAGGAAGGAAGTTAACTTTGTTTCCCCCTGCACCTCTCCTTTCTTCTCCCATACCCCCAGAGCTCTCACTGGCATTGCATAGGTCAATGTTCTATTTAAAAGAAAGAAAGAAAAACATTCCTGATTTCTGATATATAGTAACAGGAGATTGCAAACTCTGTCCCTGCTTCCCACTGTCCTAAGAATAAAATTTTAACCGCATTTTTTGGGACAAAACATCTAAATGACCAATCCCTATGAAGACAAGCAGTTTTACAATAGGGTCTCAAAAAGTTTCTAAAAACTTAAATTATGAATTCCTATTTCTTATGTACTCAACAGAAAAAGAAAACTAATCAAATGAGATAGGTAGCAAAAACCAAAAATGCAATAAAAAAAAGGGCAACTAAAAAACTAGGCAAAATTCAACACACCAATGTCATTTTGAAACCTGCAGATTTACATGGCTTATTCTAATATGCTTTCCTTCAGGACCCTGCCCTAAAGGAACAAAAATACAATCTCCAAACCCCACCCTTTTTATACCAAGCCTCCCCACTCACAGCTGCCTAAGAGGTTTCTTTTCTAGAAAGACAAACAACTTAATTTGAAGGTCAGTTTACCATGGGAACTCAACAGTGTGCCCATGTATAAATGAGTATGATTTTCCCGTTTTGTGTTAAGTACTTGAGATGTTTTAACGCCAATTCTAGGAAAAATGTAACTACACTCTTCAAAAAAAATACCTATCAGTATTTCAAACCCAGCTAATCTGCGTATTGCTTACTAGTATATTAATATTATATTTAGAAATGTTAATATTCTTCTCCCAGTCTGTAAACAGACTGTCCAAAGTTCTGGTTCCCTTCACTCAGTTTTATGCAGAGTAACGGGCATCAAAATGGACAAGGAGCAAGGGGCGCCTGGATGGCTCAGTTAAACGACTGCCTTGGGCTCAGGTTATGATCTCAGGGTCCTGGGACCGCGCCCCCTGCTGTCGGGCTCCCTGCTCGGTGGGGAATCTGCTTCTCTCTCTCCCTCTGCCCTTCCCCCCTGCTCATGCACTCGCTCTCTTACATGCTTTACATGCTTGCTCGCTCTCTAATAAAGAAAATCTTAAAAAAAAAAAAAAAAAAGGACAAGGAACAGAAAGCTGAATGAAAATGCAAATCCATCTTTTAGGCATACAACTTAATGAAGAAACATTTAAATTTTAGCTGCTGTATTCACAATTAAAAACTGTCCAACTCCAGCTAGCCAATAGGTACACCCAAGAGAAGAGGAACAAAATTCAAGTTATAAAGGCTATGTGCAATGAAAAGAATCCACTCTTCTACTGGCCTAGTTAAAATTAATATTCTGGCAATTAGGTAGGGGGCTACTCATATTTTTGAAAGCAAGCCAATAAAAACCCAAATAACCTCCAGTAACCACACACTACAACGCAGGCTCTGTTTTAAGAGTAGGTAGCTCAAATACCTACTCTTTCAAAGCACTTCTTAATTACTAAATAGCCAAAAGACCAGAAATTGTCTTGACGAGAACACCATCTTAAGACCATCCTTTTAAGACAATTCAACAGAACCCCAGAAAAGGGCCCACCTTTTTAAACTAGTAACATTTATCTCATGTAAACAGAGCAACATGTGACTGCCATCCAAATATATACAGAAAGAAAAAAAACTTTCAGTTAAAGTCAAGAAGTAGAACTCAGCAACATGCTTTAAAGAAAAGGAGGGCAGAAGTACTACGTTAAATCAGGGCTAATAAGAAATAAGCTCTGAAGCAAAAGAGATTTCTCCCCTTTTGTTTTTAAGTAACTACACTTAAAATAAACACTCCAAAAACTCAAGTCATGGGTTCATACTGAAGACAAAAACCAAATTTTGAACTGAAAAAAATTCTTAAGCTATCATTTTGCTTAACCCATTAATGGGGAGCAGGGGTAATAAAAAAGCATACTGGCTTAAATTACTTCTATTCAAACTAAACATAGTAAAATATTGGTAAAATAGTCTCTAAAACAAGATGAAAAACTTCTCAAACATACAACCTAATCTAAACCTATTCTGCACAAATTATGAAGTATTCCAAGTATATTGTTTATACATCACAAACTTAAGTACTATTCAATTCAACATGGAAAAAACAATCCACACAAATAATTCAAATTCTCAAGTTTCCAGTAAGTACGTGGACCTAACTATGAAGAATAACATCACACCTCCAAGGTCAATCAGCACCACTCATAAGTTTCTTGCATTTTTCAACCTGAAAATAGTAAGAGGAACTAATCTCTCAAAGAGGCGGAAAGAATAATGCGTTTATACAGCTCCCTGGTAAACAACAGCAGGCCTATGACTGAACAACACATTGTGTACTACTGTTTTCAAACAGGACACCTTTTTTTTTTAGATTTTATTTATTTATTTGACAGAGAGAGACACAGCAAGAGAGGGAACACAAGCAGGGGGAGTGGGAGAGGGAGAAACAGGCTTCCCGCCGAGAAGGAGCCCGATGCAGGGCTTGACCCCAGGACCCTGGGATCATGACCTGAGCCAAAGGCAGATACTTCAAGACTGAGGGACCCAGGCGCCCCTCAATGAGGACACTTACATATGCTAAAATGCAAAGAAACAGAAGACCTTAGAAAGGGCTTACCCTTTTTCTTTTCTATGGATTTACATCCTCAATATTTAACCCAAACCCTACATTCTACAGCGTATAGTTAATTTTCAATTACCAGTGTTTCCATGGCACATTATTACAGGCCATTAGCGATATTTGAGATAACTTAAATGGAATACGCATACCTTAAAAAAAAAAACTGTATTTATGCTAATGAGCACTGGAAAAAAACATTCTGCATTTCATTGACTCAGATGCCATCAAATTCAAAGCACACTATTAAATTTACACACCACTAAGAAAGAAAAAAAAACTCCAATTCAACTATAACATGCCACTGATTTTAAGATGCATCCCCATGTAGTATACAGATACTGAAAAAAATCATGTAGGTAATATATTAATGAGAGGTCTAGGTGATACTGCACTATATGCTATTATAAATCCTTCATATATAGAAATTAACACGTAACTATCTTTCTTCGAGCTGCTTTATTCTCTCATTTTTCTTCATAAGACTTATCTTTTCAATCCATTAAAAGTCTGAAACCATTCATAAGCAGACCTGACCAGGGCCACATGCAACAGTATCTAGTCCTTCCCCACACAAAAGACAAACCTCTCTAAGGTTTCTGCTACCACTGGAGTTCTGGCACCTTCTCCAACCCCAGCTGCTATTACTAGCACAATACCACAGGGTACAGGGTCTCCTGGACTGTCACTGTAGCACATATCCTAACTCTACATATCCTTTTTTTTTTTTTTTTAAGATTTCTTTATTTATTTGACAGAGAGAGACATAGTGAGAGCAGGAACACAAGCAGGGGGAGTGGGAGAGGGAGAAGCAGGCTTCCCGCGGAGCAGGGAGCCCGATGTGGGACTCGATCCCAGGATCCTGGGATCATGACCTGAGCCGAAGGCAGACGCTTAACGACTGAGCCACCCAGGCGCCCCTAACTCTACATATCCTTAATAAAATCCATCATCAGCCTCCATCTCCTCTCCCCACCCCCCCCAATTCCTTCTTTCTTAATACTCCCCTGGAAATCTTGGTAGGCCTACGACTTCAAGGCTGGCAACCATTTGACTATTTCCAGTAACAAAATCTGATGCCAACTCCTACTACTTTTCCTGAAATGCTCAATTTCCATCTTTCCATTCCATGACACCAGTTATCACCACCCTTTGGTCTAGCTGATTCTCAAACATTTGTTGAATTAAATTTATGTAGACCTTAGTTACCTAAGAAACAAAATAACCAGTTACAACAGAAGTTACAAAAGAACTGGTTCTGGTCAGTTCCTCTTTTAACATCACCTGACATATTCAATCCGATCAACAGAAGTTTCACTAAAACATCCCTGCTCAAAAAAATATGCCCTATGACATTTATACCCACAATGAACAACTTGAAGCTGCTTTTAAATTTTCCATGTATGAGCTTTTGCCACTGCTGTTACCTCTGCCTGATTTACTCACACTGCTTTATCTATTGATACTATGTATCCTTCAATTCTTTCTTGAAAACAAAGCTTTCACTGTGAAAGCTTCCCTGCAGAGTTCATGTGCACTTTCAACATAGCTCTATTTTATAATACTAAATGTCATTATGATTATTTACACTTCTATCTGTTCTACTAGACAGATTATGATTTCTTATGTAAGGTCATTTTCCTACTCAACAAAGGAAGCCAAGGGCCTTACACTATGCATTAAGGAGAGGCACTACGATATAGCTTATTAGGTAAGATCACAGGTTCTGGAATCAGACTGTTTTGGATATGAATTTTGACTCTAAACTTACTTGTATCAGTTTGGGGAGTTCACGAAGTTTCCTCATCTGTAAAATGGAGATAACATTAGAAGAGTTACTGCGCTAGTAGTATCTTCAAATCAAATGAACACTAATCTTACAAGGACAAGAAACATGCCCAATAACCACTTTTTGAATTAAAAAAACAAAATTTAGGTAAATACAAGAAATTAACCATGCCTTCTATTTACCACCCATTAAATAAATGTTTGAAGCACACCCATGTCCATTTAAAACCTCTATATTCTAGTTCTTACCATAAATGCAACAGTTCTACCGGCCTGTCTTCATATAGAATAAACCCTTACAACGGACATATAAGTTTCCAATTATAAATTGGCATTATAAACCTTCAAAGTCCAAAATAAAAAAGTAGTATGTGATTTTGCTGAAGCAAAAATTCTAGTAGCCATTTGAGACTTAAGAAGAAATCACTGAACTGAGTGAGCCAAGCAACATTAACCACTATCCTCTACACATTATCAATGAACTCTCAGGGTACTATTATTGTATTTTCAAGATCTAGTGCATCCATCTCAACAACGTCTCCCCAAAATGAGGCCCTTCCCTCTCAAACAACCAGGTCTGCCTCAAATGAGGATCTTACTCTTCCCCTCTAGGACATTCTATGTTCATTCCAAATTCCTTGCCATTGTTTATGTTGTTTCCTATACACAGACTGGCTTTTTTTTCTACCAACCAGATCATCAGAGCTCTTCTAGTATTTTAGGCCACTAAACTTTTACTGCATTTTTGCAAATAGACATGATTTAGCATTTATTCTCTTTTATCAAATTCCACTTCTCCCCCTCCTCCAAATCCCTCTCCCTCTCTCTCTCCTCTCTCTCTCAACACACATAGTCTGCAAGTTCTCTCAAGAGCTACTCAAAATGTTTTGATTAGTTAATGAAATAGTATTTCTTTCTCCTTAAGGGTTTTGGCAGAAATCATAAAAAATTTTATCATAAGCAATTAAAAATAGCTATAGGTGATAATTCTCATTACAATTATGGGAAAACTGAAATGCTTTCTCCTTTCATGTTCCAACATTAAGCTAAAAATAGGTAATACGTGATCATAATTAATGGTATAATGTCATTTGACTAACACATAAAGACTTCTTGAAGTGACTAGGAACTTGATAATGGCTGCAATATCAGTCCTGAGCTGGTATTAATAAAAATGCCACTTTAAAAAAAAAAAATGCCGCATTTGTATAAAATGATGGTGGTTTTTGCAAAGATAAAAAAACACTGCTTCAAGACAAGGATATGGAATATAAAAGTGACAGCAAGAGGGAAGTGGTTTTTTTTTTTTTTTTAAGAGTGATTTTATTTATTTTTTAAAGATTTTACTTATTTGACACAGAGAGAGACAGTGAGAGAGGGAACACAAGCAGAGGGAGTGGGAGAGAGAGAAGCAGACTCCCCGCTGAGCAGGGAGCCTGATGCGGGGCTCGATCCCAGGACTCTGGGATCATGACCTGAGCCGAAGGCAGATGCCTTAACGACTGAGCCACCCCCTGGGTGCCCCAAGAGGGAAGTGGTTTTAATCCTCTTTGACTTCTTTGAGGCCATCATATAAAAGCAGTTCTTATGATCAAGCCATTCCTAGAAAATCCTTTTTACATTCCATTCTTTGTGTATTAATTTTGTTTCTCCCCTGAAAACTGGATTGCTTCTCTGTCCTTTTCTCAACTTTTCCTGAATTAACAAAGGAAGAGCAGACAGGTTCACAAATTGGTGAGACTACATAGTTTCTTCCAACTTGAAGCCAAGATAATTTTTCAGTTGTATATGTTTAACAATTTCTGATAACTGCAAAGAACCTGAAGGGTACTGCATTCACAGGAATAGCTAATTCTATAGCACCAGAAAGCAACGGTAATAATATCAGGCATGGTACTTAGAAAAAACAAGGCCAATTTTTTTTTTTTTTAAATAATGTTGGGATTTGTTTTTGGTTTTTTACAGTGACAGAACAGGGAGAGAAAACACTATCAATACAAGTATGACCTCATATTAATGGGCCAACTGAGACCAATTGTTAAGGATGTTTTAAGCAGGGGCGCCTGGGTGGTTCGGTCGGTTAAGCATCTGCCTTTGGCTCAAGTCATGATTTCTGGGTTCTGGAATCAAGCCCCACAACAGGATTCCTGCTCAGCAGGGAGTCTGCCCCGCCTCAAATAAATAAGTAAATAAAATCTTTAAAAAAAAAAAAAAAAGGATGTTTTAAGCAGCTAATTTTATTGAGCACTTCTCTATATGCCAGCCACTGGTTTAAAAGTATTATATGTATTAACTCAATTAACCCCACAATAATTCTATAAGGTAGTGACCATTATAGTTTGAAAAACAGTTGAGGGGCGCCTGGGTAGCTCAGTCAGTTAAGCATCCGACTCTTGATTTGGGCTCAGGTCATGATCTCAGCGTCATGAGATCAAGCCCCACTTAGGGCTCATGCTAGGCATGGAGCCTGCTTAAGATTCTCTCTCTCCTAGTCCCTCTGCGCGCGCGTGCGCACACACACACACACACTACAGACAAGTAATTTTCCCAAGATTATACAGTTAAAAAGCCAGAATTCAAACCCAAGCATTCTGGCTCCACAGTTTACATTCTGGCTCCACAGTTTACATTATAAACATCCATGCCATACTGCCTTCTCCATTCAGTAAAATAAGTTTGTTAATATAGTAAAATTTGATGCTAACTATACTTCTCATAAAGCAAATCTAAGGAGAGCCCTTATATATTGAGAATGTTTCTTATATATGACATGTGCTACTATATTTTTCAAAGAACAGCATTGGCTTTAAGTTTCATTCTCCCACAAAACTAAAGATTTTCATCAATGTTTTATGATCCACCATCTCGAGAATGCTACTTGACACTTGTTCCTAAATATCTTTATTCTTACAACCTCTTCTCCCTTGTCCAGATAGTTCTGAACTCTTAATTCCATCCTCCAAGGGACTGACAAGTCATCTCATTTCATCAACTGTATCACTCTTAAGAACATTATATAGTAGAGAACACAATCCTAGCCTCTTTATAAAATCATCTGTTGTCTCTTATCTGATAGCAACCCACCAGTAACAATGAATATAAACCTCTAATCCACTTTGCACCATTTAGCAATAAGACATTTTCATCCCCTACAGATGAAGATGCCACCAGAGATAATTAGCAGCGTTTGTAAAGTTAAAATATATCCACTGCTTGTGGATGTTCCACAGACCTGTCCCCATCATAAGATATTACTCTGTAGGACTGACTTTCAAAGCTATGCAGTTTGTTATTTCATCATCTTTAAATAAAATCACAGATTATTTTTTGGGTCAAATACCCCAAGATTTTTAACTTCATTAAGGTATAACTGAAGTAAAACAAACTGCACATTTAAAGTGCTTTTTCTTTTTTCTGTGGTAAAATATACATAATATCTACAATTTTAACCATCTTAAGTGTACAACTGCATAACCTTAAGTACATTCACATTGTTGTGCAATCACCACCACTATCCATTTCTAGGACTTTTTCATTATCCCAAACTTCCTTTTTAATGCTGAATAATACTCCACTGTATGTATATATCACATTTTGTTTATACATTCATCCACTGATGGACATTTAAATTGTTTCTACCTCAAAAAAATAAATAAATAAAATAAATAAATAAATTGTTTCTACCTTTTGGCTACTGTGAATAGTGCTGCTATGAACACTGGTGTATAAATATGTTAGTCCCTGATTTCACTTCTTTTGGATAGATATTTAAGAGCGTAATTGCTGGATCATATGGTAATTCCATGTTTAATTTTCTGAGGAACCACCGCACCGTTTTCCCTCAGCAGCTGCACCATTTTACATTCCCACCAGCAATGCACGAGGGTTCTAATTTCTCCATATCCTCGTCAACTCACTTCCACCTTTTTGATAAGAGCCATCCTAATGGGTGTGAATATCTCATGGTTTTGATTTGCATTTCCCTAATGACTAGTGATGGTGAGCATCTTTTCATGTGCTCACCAGCTATTTCTATAACCTCTTTGAAGAAATGTCCATTCAAGTCTTTGCCCATTTTTTAGTTGGGTTGTTTTTTGGTGATGAGCTGTGTTTCTTTATATATTCTAGATAGGACTCCTTCATCAGATATATGGTTTGCAAACATTTTCTCCCATTCTCTGGGTGCCTTTTCATTCTTGATAGTATACTCTGATGCATATTAAGTTTTTAATATAGTTCAATTTATCTATTTTTTTCTTTTGCTGTCTGGGCTTTTGATGTTAGATCCAAAAAATCATTGCCAAATGCAATGCCATGAAACTTTTCCCGTATGTTTTCTTCCAAGAGTTTTATAGTTTTAGCTCTTAAGTTTAGGTCTTTGATTCTCGATTACCCAGATAATTATGAAATCACAAAGATCTTTCAAATCCATCAATTTTTTTATAGTTTAAGTATTAGGTGAGACTTAATAAATCTGTGCTATGGAAATAGTCATAGATACACAAGATGTTAATTTATCCACTGTAATTTTAAAACATTTGTAAATAGGTAAATTGATATAGCGATACAATGGAATACTGTGCCCTTCTAAGCACAGGAGTGGGTGAAAATCCCAGGTTGACCAAATTATAGACTATTCCCCTCAACCACATGATCCAAGGAGAAAAACAAACGGAATCCTCCTTTTGTGCTTGACTGGCTCAGTTGGTAGACATGCAACTCTTAATCTCAGGGTCCTGAGTCCAATCCCCACATTAGGCATACAGATTACTTTAAAAAACAAAACAAAAAAAAACAAAAAAACCTCTCTTCTTCCAGAATTATGGTTTCCAAGCTGTGTGCTGAGGTACCTTGAGGGTACCACAGTAAAATCACAGGGGCACTCTAGGGACTCTCAAGTTTTTTGAGGGAAACAGCAATAATTGACATATGTGGACCACACAAACAACTATCTGAGGTCATTCATAATTTCAAAACTAGCTCAAAAACCTTCCTTTCAATATTTAAGGAACAGCAAGAAACCTGTTCTCCCTCTCCCACTCCCCCTGCTTGTGTTCCCTCTCTTGCTGTGTCTCTCTGTCAAATAAAATCTTTTTAAAAAATTAAAAAAAAAAAAATTTAAGGAACAAGGGTCTTAAGCAAGTTGCTATGATAAAAAGCAAGTATCATATAAAAATCAGTGTCAAAAAGGAAAAAAGTCTGGAATATCTGATTCCAAGGTCTGAGAATTTGTACAGTGCCCAACAGTCACACCTACTAAAATTAAAACGTTTTCTTTCAAATTATATATATCAACTTTTCAAGTAGCTAAATTGTTAGGAAATAAACACTTAAAAACCTTAATAAATGGAAATATTACTATTTCTTTTGGTGAAGGGGCACAGTGGAAAATATTACTGAGCCACCAAGAGGAAGAAGAGACTCTGGACTGTACAGCTATGAGCCAGGAGAAGCCTGAAAGAAATCACACCAAAGCCCAAAGAAATGCAAAACTAGAATAATTAAGACACTGTAACCCCAATTCCAAGTCTTCTATGTGGCTGTCACAGGTTTTCAACTCTATGAACTGCTCCAGTATCCTGCCAGTAAAGCCACACCTTCTTTTATTTAAGCTCTAGTTCAGTTTGTCACCAGCAACCAAGAGTCCTGAATAACAAAATCAGATGATTCACACATTCAGCCTGATTTCCTTAATAAAAATCATAATTAAATAATGTATACCAGGTTTTTTTTTTTAAACAATCAAAGAGGCAGAATTAGGGCATTACTGTAACTCAAATACAAATCATCCCATTTACTATGTCCTATATTAACTGAATACAAGATAACTCCTATTAGATACTGCATACTTTTTTTTTTTAAAGATTTTATTTATTTATTTGAGAGAGAGAATGAGAGAGAGCAAGTACATGAGAGGGGGGAGGGTCAGAGGGAGAAGCAGACTCCCCGCCGAGCAGGGAGCCCGATGCGGGACTCCATCCCGGGACTCCATCCCGGGACTCCAGGATCATGACCTGAGCCGAAGGCAGTCGCTTAACCAACTGAGCCACCCAGGCGCCCCAGATACTGCACACTTAGACAAAATTTAGTTTTTAAAGTTTTATAGATTCATTTTACTTTATTTATTTGAGAGAGAGCACGAGCGGAGGGGAGGGGCAGAGGGAGAGGGAGAAGCAGACTCCCCACTGAGCAGGGAGCCCAAGTGGGGCTCAATCAGCCCCAGGATCCTGGGATCATGAGCCAAAGGCAGCTACTTAACTGACTGAGATTACCCAGGCACCCCTATAGATTCCTTCTTGACAAAAATACCCATTAAACTTTCATGGCACAGGGGCCCCTGGGTGGCTCAGTAATTAAGCGTCTGCCTTCAGCTCAGGTCATGACCCCAGGGTCCTGGGATCAAGTCCTGCATTAGGCTCCTTGCTCAGCGGGGAGCCTGCTTCTCCCTCTGCCTGCCGCTCCCCCTGCTTGTAACTCTCGCTCGCTCTCTCACACGCGCTCTCTCTAGCAAATAAAAATAAATAAAATCTTAAAAAAAAAAA
>NC_138381.1:61338041-61350631 GCF_054177405.1 Leptonychotes weddellii
TCCCACTCCCCCTGCTTGTGTTCCCTCTCTCGCTGTCTCGCTCTGTCAAATAAATAAATGAAATCTTTAAAAAAAAAAGGATGTTATTTATTTATTTGACAGAGAGATAGCACAAGTAGGCAAAGAGGCAGGCAGAGGGAGAGGGAGAAGCAGGCTCCCTGCTGAGCAGGGAGCCCAACACGGGGCTCGATCCCAGGACCCGGGGATCATGACCTGAGCCCAAGGCAGCCACCCAACTCACTGAGCCACCCAGGCACCCCGAGGAAGAAAATTTTTATACACAAAATATTTTAATGGAAACCTTACCAAAGATTTTTTTTTTTTTAAAGATTTTATTTATTTGAGAGAGAGAGCACACGCACACACAACAAGCAGGGGGAACAGCAGAGAGGGAGAAGCAGGCTCCCCGCTGAGCAGGAAGCCCGATGCGGGACTTGATTCCAGGACACTGGAATCATGACCTGAGCCAAAGGCAGATGCTTAACTGACTGAGCCACCCAGGTGCCCCGAAACCTTACGAAAGATATTATCAATGGCCAATAAGCGCATTAAAAGATATGGATCATCATCAGTCATTAGGGAAATCCAAGTGAAAACACTACAATGAGATACTCTTTCACACCCAATGGGATAACTGAATTAAAGAGACTTACAAGAACAAATGTGAGGATGTTGAGTAACTGGAACTCATACGTGGCTCATGAAAGTATAAACCTGGCATTACCACTCTGGAGGGACAGTCTGGCAGTTGCTTATGAAGTTAAACATCCATGTATTCTATGACCCAGCAATTCCATTCCTTGATACTAACCCAAGAGAAGTGAAAACATGTGATCACAAGAAGGCTTGGAAACAAATGTTCAGAGCAACTTTATTCATAATAGCCTGGAAAGAACTCAAAATTTCCAGTATCAAGTGATCAGATAAACAAATTGTGGGTGCATTTCTTCAATGGAATATTACTCAGCAATAAAAACGAACATGGATGAATCTCAAAAGCATTAGACTGACTCAAAGCAAAAAACTTACAAAAGAGTAAATACTATATGATTCCATCTAAATGAAAAAACAGATAAAACTAATCTATAGTGACAGAAACATACTTTTAGGTTGGAACCGTAGTTTGGGTGGGAAGAGAAGGGGAAATAACCACAAGGGGGCCATGAGAGAACGTTCTACTATAAAGTTATGTATCAGGATTGAGGCAGTGGCTACACAGCTGTAAACATTTACTGAAATTCAAACTGCATACTTCTATGCGCATTTCACTATATAAATTCTATTTCAATTTTTAGAAAATCCTAACATCATATCCTAAAGCAGGGGCTCTAACCCTCATCCAAAAGTAGTAGGTATAGTATCTAGAAAAAGTTGTACAACCAGATCATATGTACCACCCTACACAGGTCACCAACTGTTTCAAATCTCTCTTTCCGAGGGAATGCATATGAACTTGTGGTCTTCCAGATAACCAAAGGACAAGCATTTACAGGTCATCAGTGTTCTAGGTAAAGTCTAAAGTTCTTCTAAGGTACAGAAATTTCCATGAAGTTAGTCAGCCTCTAAGGAGATCAACTTCATGACATGATCAAGGGAATGTGCTATAGGACAGCTTTTGTCAATCACCCAGCACCTTCTGTCAGGGAAATGGTTGTTTAACCACCGGTTAACCTGATGGTGAGGAGGAGGAAGAGGAAAAAAAAAAAAAAGTTGGACCTTTGATAACATTCTAATTTCCTACTTGGAAAAAAAACAGTGGGGGGGGGGGAGTTCTAGTTTCAGCTCCCATAAAACTTCTTACCTGTTAAAAGTACCGTAATATTCTCACTAATAGTTGCAGCTGCTGATAGTCTACATCAATTGTTATTTTGTATAAAATACACAAGTAATACCTCCATACACAGGAAGTCATCCCAGAATAATGTCTACCCGGAAAACTTGAAAAACTTTAAAACTTTCATTAAAAAATTTTATCTTCAAGCCAACTGTGCTCTTTCTCCATGGGGGACCAGTGTGCCATGGCTGCAAAGAGTAGCCTCCTTGGTGGTGTATGCAGCCTGCTGACTGCATGGGTTACCCTAAGAGACCTTGGAGACAGCCCTTTCCAGTGGACATTGAGGTCTGACATGCTATCTCCAAGCTAGGCTGCAGAGAGGCATGCGGGGTGCCTTTGGAAAGCCCCAGGGCACAGTAGCCAGGGTCCACAACGGCCAAGTCATCATGTCCATCTGTAACAAGCTGCAGAACAAGGAGCATGTGACTGAGGCCCTAGGCAGGGCCAAGTTCAAGTTCCCTGACCACCAGACGATCCAGATCTCCAACAAGTGGGGCTTTACTAAGTTTAATGCGGACGAATTTGAAGACATGGTGGCTGAAAAGCAGCTCATCCCAGATGACTGTGGGGTCAAATACATCCCTAATCATGGCCCCTCGTACAAATGGAGGGCTCTGCGCTCATGAGAACCTTGGCACTGACCCCTCCCTACTCATGCCCACCCAATAAATCCTACTTCCTGTCAAAAAAAAAAATTTATCCTCAGAAATTAATGCTTGATTTAGCTCACTGGGAAAACAAGCACAGGGCTTTTGCTAAAAGTAGTTTCAGCTAACCTTAATTAGCATGCCTGAAAGGTTTATAAAGTTATCTCAAGAGTGAGGTAATAAGCACGTGACTTAAAGTCACAACTCAGGATCATCAATTTCAAAAGTTTAAAATCTTAAAAAAAAAGAATTCCTTAACTAAAGACAAATACCACATGATTTCACTTATATGTGGAATTTAAGAAACGAAACAAATGAAGAAAAAGAAAACCAAAAACAGACTCTTAACTATAGAGAACAAACTGTTACCAGAAGGGGGGGATGGGCGAAACAGGTGAAGAGGATTAAGAGTACACTTATCTTGATGAGCAGAGTAATGTATAGAACTGTTGAATCACTATATTGTACACCTGAAACTAATTTAACACTGTGTTAGCTATACTGGAATTTAAAGAAAATAATTCTTTGGCTATTAAAAAAAAAAGTTTATCTCTACAAGACCTCAATCTCTGAATAAAACAAAACAATCACGTCCAAAACAGTCCCTTTCCCATCTTTAAGATCCATAGTTTTGTGTTTAACCTATAACAAGAACAATTTGTACTGTGACACTCCTTAACCAGATCTTAAGTTAGAAAATAAAACTAAAAATTTGCCAAGGCAAATAAATGACTATTAAATGGAAAACTTGGGTGTCACTAAATAATGTTCTACTACAGATTATTATTAAAGAGTAACATTAAACCCATCAACATTCTGAGATGTTAACAAAGGAAGAAATCCATTCACTCTAAAGCTGAGTATTTTTTAAATAACCTCAAGCTGGGCCCTGCTTTCTACTCACTTCTTAAAGCCTATTTCAGCACTAAGACAATCTAATCTAAAGGAGAGAAAGTCAGGAAATCAGGTTTTCCATTAAACTCCCAGGCTCACCAATCTCCCAACTGGCATCTAGTACAGGAAAAGCCTCCAGGGAAGGAAGGAACTAAGTCTATTTGCCCTGCATTACTGGGCTGTAAGTTTGTGTTGTTATGGGCACCAGCACAATAAAACAAATATAAGGGCAAGGAAGCAAAAAGTTGACCGGATAAGACAATTGGTCTATGTGTTCAGTATATTAATGAAACTATAACTACCTAAAAGTTCCCAAGCATAACCAAATACAGAGTTAAATTATATATAATATATATATGTGTATGTATGTGTATATGTATATATAAAATTATGGGGTTAGGGTCAATACTTTAATAAAACTATAGCAGTTAAGGAATCTTTTATTCCCCTTAAATCTAATCCTTCCAAATTACAATTATAGACTATAGAACAGGAAGAATGCAAACCCATCTAAGGGATATCAGAACAGAGAGCTGATTTTGTCTCCAGCCTCTAAACGTTTCCCCACAAAAGGGTATGGGAAGATAAAAGATTATTCAACCAGTCAGTAAACCTAATTAGAAAGGCAAATTCTTTTGCAAAAGTCCGTATTTAAGACCACATCTCCTGCTTTTATGCCTTTATTCTACTCCCCACAGCTTGTGGCAGAGTGGAGGAATAGGATTTCCCCTTTTACTATGCACTGTCACTTCACTTTCTGCTCCTTTAAACAAAGGCTTCAAGGGAATACTGGTGTTTAAGAATTAAAAACATACACTGGCATTCAAAGAGTGTTAGCTTTTAGGCATTCATGCACAGCTTTAGAGTCAGGCTGACCTTGCCTCAAAACCTAATTCAGGCTTTTATTAGTTCTATCATCTTGAGCAGGTCTCTTTTCATTAACATGTTTCTGATAGCAAAAATATCTCACAGTGTTATTATAAGTGATCTAATACACAGAAGCAACTAGAACTGTACCTAGCACTTAGTAATCACATACATGTTAGCTATTCCCACTAATACCGTTATGTATCAATAACTTAGTTACACCACACACTCTCTAGTTATGTTTCCTGAGCTCTCAAAAGAAATATAATTATCTGTCTTGCCCAAACAATCTCATGGGATTCCTGGAAAATAAACCAATACACATAAAAAAGCTACTAAAAGAGGCGCCTGGGTGGCTCAGTCGTTAAGCGTCTGCCTTCGGCTCAGGTCATGATCTCGGGGTCCTGGGATTGAGCCCTGCACTGGGCTCCCTGCTCGGCAGGAAGCCTGCTTCTCCCTCTCCCACTCCCCCTTGCTTGTGTTCCCTCTCTCGCTATCTCTCTCTGTCAAAAAAACAAATAAAATCTTAAAAAAAAAAGCTACTAAAAAGTCTTCATTATAGATCTATCCATTACTCTGCTCACAAAAAAAATTACAGTTAAACACTGCATACAGGCTCTGTTTGAATACTACAGAACATTACAGGCTTAGTAAAACTAGTCTAAAGGACTACTTAAGTATTATTTTGTTAAACAAAACCAAAGTCTAAATAAGTATCATCTTCCTACTTAAAAGCTAATATTTACTGAACTATGTGCCTATCACTGAGCTATGTACTTTTCATACATTATCTCATTTAATCTTCATAGGGTTGCTGTTGAGGTAGGTACTATTTATCCGCACTTCAGTGAGGACTGCAAATCTCCCAAGGATTAAGTAATCTGCCCAAGGATTAAGTAATTTGCCCAAGGTCAAAGAGCTAGTATATTTCTAGAATGGACACCTTAGCATGATGTGACATGATCACATGAATGCAATTTTCCCCTAAAACAATGGTAAGATCTTTTCAAATTCTACAAATAAAGTACTAAAACTCAGATACTAAGGAAAAGAGATATTATAAATTTTACACTAAAATGCAAATATAACCAGAGAAAACTTCTGAAGTTAGATGTACAAGAGAAAAATTGGGCTCCAGAATATCTAAACAGGGCACAAAGAAAACCACCCTTCTTTAGAGATTCCAACATGGACAGTTGCTCATTTGGTGAGATGTGTACTAAGACCTTTAGTGTACTGAGTTTAATTTTCACAAGCAAATTTACTCACTTCCATAGAGAGTAAGCACAATATAAATGCCTTTATCCATACATCGACTGCCCTAAAAACATGTACTGTTATCGGGAAAACAGGAAGGAAAATAAATGTGGCTTGGACAAGCATATCATCTCTGTGGGAGGCAATGATAAGGGACAACTAAAAACGCTCTGTTGAGTTTATGTATTATCTTGACACTTCATAGTGTTAGTGTGCAAAGAACACTGACAGACTAAGGCCTAATTATAATTAGTAACTCTCAGTTCAAAAATTATGTGAAGATACTATAATATAGTAAATTTGGTGACAACAAACCTAATGAAATATAAGCCAAAGTTAGCAAGACGCATTTTAATTTTCAAATTTCAAAACGTCTTGACCAAAAGTAAAATAAACTACATTTGCATTTATTTAAGCTTAAAAACATACTAAAACTTCTGTTGATAGAGGAACCTGAGGCAGTACGTGAAATATCTTGCCAACTGTGAGGTGTATCCAAGAACTCAGATATAAGATTATCCTCAAAATTAAACTCTAAAAATCCATAAAGGATTACTCCGTGGTTATGTAAGAGAATGTCCTTACCTTATTCTTAGGAAATAAACTCTAAAGTAATCAAAGGAATACTGGAGGGGCACAGTTCCTCCCACTTACTCTCAAAGGGTTCAGAAAAAAAAAAAAAAATGGGGAAAGAATTATAAAGCGTATGGCACAAAATGTAAACAATTGGTGAAGGGCAAGATTGGTAAATTCCTCATCTCTATAACTTCTACTAAATTTGAAATTGTATCAAAGCAAAACATTTTTAAAATCTGACACAAATATGACAGATTAATATTATTCAATTAGTCTGCAGGTACATGAATATTCATTATACTACTTTATTATTCTAGATTCTCCTTATGATTAAAAAAAAATCCAAATGAAAAAGAAGGCTGTACTCTAGTCCCAGGTAAAGTATATTCTGGCCATGAGGAAGGCTGCATAAGACTACACTAAAATTTTGTTATTAATCATCTGTATCATACAATTAAGCCTTGCTCACTTCCATGCCTTTCAAGCAATCTCTGATTATAACTTTACTAATAGGTTAGGTATGCACCCTGGTGCTCTATTAAACTTAAAGCCAAAAAATGAAACGTTTTAAAAAGAACTTTTACTATGAAACTAAAAACAAAAACAAAGACACTATAGTGATAGAAGTCAAAATAGTGATTATCTCTTTGGGGTATGTATTGACTGGGAAAGATTAGGAGAGAGTCTTAGGGGAGGAGAGCTGTAAATGTTCTATCTTAATCTGGGTGTGGTTACATAGGTCTATACATATGTAAAAAATTACCATGCTTAAGGTTACTACACTTTATTACGTGTACAATTATTTCTCAATTTTATAATAAATTAAAACAAACAAGCAGTGCTTTCAAAGAACAGACATTCTCAGTTCAAATCCAAAACCCACAATGCAATAGAATGACAGATTACATTGGCACTCAGATTTAGTGCTTTGTTTTTTTTTTTAAGATTTTATTTATTTGTCAGAGAGAGAGAAAGGCAGGCAGAGGGAGAGGGAGAAGCAGGTTACCCGCTGAGCAGGGAGCCCGATGTGGGATTCGATCCCAGGACCCTGGGATCATGACCTGACCCGAAGACAGACGCTTAACCAACTGAGCCAGCCAGGTGTCCTACTGGCACTCAGATTTATAACCAGTCCCTGTAATCTTGGTTAACATGAGTATACCTCTGAGGTGGGTTGTTTTTTTGTTTTTGTTTTTGTTTTTGTTTTTAAGAATAACCATTGCAGGGGGCACCTGGGTGGCTCAGTCGTTAAGCGGCTGCCTTCGGCTCAGGTCATGATCCCAGGGTGCTGGGATCGAGCCCCACATCGGGCTCTCTGCTCAGCAGGAAGCCTACTTCTCCCTCTCCCACTCCCCCTGCTTGTGCTCCCTCTCTCGCTGTCTTTGTCAAATAAATAAATAAAATCTTTAAAAAAAAAAATAGAATGACCATTGCAAAACTTTAAATAGAAGGTGTTCAAAGATATTAAGACACATGCAAGAAGAAGGAAGGTCAAGAGTTCCCAACAAATAGCATGAAATCTTGCTGAATCTGTAACATTATGATCTTACAAAAGAGCTAGAAATAAGGTTAGACACACTCCCCTCTACTGTTTTATGTTTTAGTCTGCTTGAAAAGATAAGCCACCTTGGCGGCTCAGTTGGTTAAACGTCCAACTCTTGATTTCAGCTCAGGTCATGATCTCAGGGTGGTGAGATCCAGCCCTGCATCAGGCTGGGCGTGGAGCCTGCTTAAGATGGTCTCTCTCCTTCTCCCCTCAGTCCCTACCTCGCCCTATCTCAAAAAAAAAAAAAAAGATAAAACGCATAGTTTTTTTTCTCCCTTTGAGGAAATTATGGGAATAGAAAACTATTTTTTAAAATATAGCTTTGGCAAAAAACTAAACACTCTACCACTGTGGATGTTGTCCTTTATTCAAAACAATGTCTGCACATTCAGGACAATATAAACCAAATCAATGTACATAATGGTAAACAGTACCATGAAACTAACATTTAAGAGGCAAGTATGGAAATAGATAGGGGTAAATCAGCTACTGCTACCTTCCTTCCACTGGGCTATATCTCATTTCAGAGATTCAAGTACTGTTATCCTTACTGTGTCAGGTATTTCCACAGCAGAACGGAAACAAAATTTTTTTCTAATTCAACAGAAGTAAAGTTGCTAAGTCACCACTCAGAAATGACTCTCAACTCTAAAGAAATTCAAGAATTTTTTTAGCCAAAAACACCTAGAAATTAATCATTTTTTCAAGTTTGCTTTCTTAATGAACTGAATATAATCATAAACCCCGAAGTCTACATAAAAGGTCTGGAAATGACCATTTATATCAAATTTCTATAATAAGCAACACTAATCTACAGTGACAGATCAGATTAGCGGTTCGCTGAGGCTGATGAGAGAACTGACTGCTGAAGGGCATTAGGAACCTTTTCTGTAGTGATGGAAATATTCTCTGTCTAGAATAGGGTGGTGACTTTATAAGCCTATACGTCTGTCAAAGTACACTAGATGAATTCTGTTGCATATAAATTATATCTTAATAAAGCAGACTTAAAAAGTAAATACACACAATTTAGAATTTGGAAAATGATTGGGAAATCAAATGCTAAGGGAAAAAAAACTCACTGAAATTGATTTAACTGAAAGAAAGGTATTTGTATAGAAGCCAATCAAGGTGACTCTCAGGGACGCCTGGGTGGCTCAGTTGGTTAAGCGGCTGCCTTCGGCTCAGGTCATGATCCCAGGGTCCTGTGACCTAGTCCCGCATCGGGCTCTCTGCTCAGCGGGGAGCCTGCTTCTCCCTCTGCCTGCTGCTCCCTCTGCTTGTGCTCTGTCAAATAAATAAAATATTTTTAAAAAAGAAAAAAAAGGTGACTCCCAAAGTTACTTGACCCTCACACCAGCTCTACTCTCCACATACCACTCCCACTCCTCAACCACTTGCTCAATGCTATAAGCATTTCAGTCAAAATACAGACCCTTTAAGCATTATTGATACCTTTAAGAATAGTAAGTCTCAGGGGAGGGAACCAAGTCTGAGTAAATGGACAACAAAATAATAAATGCACACTTTCCTAAAGCTATCTTACAATAATCTAAACCTCATAAATAATCAGAAAAATACAAATAAAAACAGTGAGAATAACTATTTTCCTATCTTCCATCCATTAGACTGTCCAAAATTAAGATACCATTTACTTAATACTGGAATGAACATGGAAAATGACTACTTGCATTCACTTTGGGTAGAAGTAAAATAGCAACTTTTTTGTTTTTGTTTTGTTTTACAGACTTTATTTTTAAATAATCCCTACACTCAACGATGGGACTCGAACTTACAACCCTGAGATCAAGAGTCAAATGCTCCACCCACTGAGCCAGCCAGGCGTCCCTATTATAGCTACTTTGAAGAGCATTTTGTCAGTATTATTAAAACTATAGCTATGTAGGGACGCCTGACTGGCTGAGTCGGTAGAGCATGAACTCTCAATCCCAAGATCAAGAGTCACAAAATCCATGTTCGGTGCAGAGCTTACGTTTGGAAAAACAAAACAAAGCAAAAAAACTATAGCTACGTATACCATATGACCCAGCAAATCTGTTTTGCCTTTTTTTTTTTTTTTTAAAGTAATCTCTACCCCCAAAGTGAGGCTTAAACTCACAACCCTGAGTTCAAGAGTCACATGCTCTACCGATTCAGCCAGCCTGGGGCTCTGACCCAGCAAATCTATTTCTCAGATACTTCAGAGTAGTCACCCATTGAGAGAGATGTTTAAAAAAAAAAAAAAAAAAAATCCGTCACTGCAACAGCTAGTAAGAACAAAAGACTAAAGACAACCTAAATATCGGCCAACAGAGGAATAACTACATGAACAAAAAATTATGTTCATATTATGGAATGTTATATAGTATTTAAGCAAATGTCTCTAAGATATATTGCAGAGAAAAATCATAAAATGTAGAGAGAGATGTACAGTATAGTAAAAAGAAAAAAGGGAAAGAATGTCATATATTATTTAGGGGTGTGTGTATACATACACACACACACACACACACAGAGGCATGATGGAAAAAGCCTGTGGGCGGGGGTGGGGGGGTTGGGGGATGTACTGAATGAATTATAGTGATTATTTCCAGAGAGAATAAAAAAAGACTAGGACTAAAAATCACGGTTAAAGGAATTTTAGCCTTATCTTTAATGTTTTAATATTTTACAAGGAGAAAGTATTCACCTAACTCACATACTGAAATTTTATTTTGGAAAGCACTGATGCAAACAAGAAACGGATGTATTAAGTTTTCCTCCCTTAAATAGTTCAAACTGAGAAATACTACTATTATTTTACACAAGTTGCTGTGTCTCCATCATGCACCATATTGCACGCTACTTTGGAAAGCTCATCAATACTCAAATTTTCTCTTCTAATAAACTACCACCACTAAGGAAAAATAACATTACTCTCTAATACACCTCAAACCCTGTAAGAGACAATGAAAAAAAAAAAATCAAGAATTTAAAACAAAAAACTTCAGGGGAACCTGGGTGGCTCAGCTGGTTAAGCATCCAATTCTTGATTTTGGCTCAGGTCATGATCTCAGGGTCGCAAGATCAGTCCCTCATGGGGCTCCGCACTGGGTGTGGAGCCTGCATAAGATTTTCTCTTTCCCTCTCTCTGCCCCTTCCCCCCTCTAAAATAAACAAATCTTTAAAAAATTTTTAATTTAAAAATAAAACAAAAAACTTCAAAACTACATAACATTGTTAAAAAATTAAAGACAACCTAAACAAATGGAAAGACACCCTGCTTTCATGGCTCAAAAGATTTAATTTATTAAGATGGCAATACTATGAACTTTTATAAGAAAACTTAGGAGTAAAACTTCATGACTTCGAATCATGTAATGGTTTCTTGGATTAAAAAAAAAACCAAGGGGCGCCTGGGTGGCTCAGTTGGTTAAGCAACTGCCTTCGGCTCAGGTCATGATCCTGGAGTCCCGGGATCGAGTCCCCCATCGGGCTCCCTGCTCAGCAGGGGGTCTGCTTCTCCCTCTGCCCTCTTCCCTCTCGTGCTCTCATTCTCTCAAATAAATAAATAAAATCTTAAAAAAAAAAAAAACTCTTAAGTATTCAAAGATAAAATAGATAAATGGGATTTTATCAATATTAAGTATATCTGTGCTTCAAAGGACACCATCAAGAAAGGGGAAAGACAGCTTTTCCTGTAAGCAGCCTGAGGTGATCTCGGAAATGGTTTGCTATTCATTTGACCCAAAAAAAACCCCAAAAAATTATGCCAACCAAGAGGTTCAAATCTTTGTGTTCACTTTAAGAACACTCATGAAACTGCCCAGGCCATCAAGAGTATGCATTTCCAAAAAGCCACCAAGTATCTGAAGGATGTCACTTTACAGAAACATGTGCCATTCTGTCACTATAATGGTGGAGTTGGTAGGTGTGCCCAAGCCAAACAGTGGGGTTGGACACAGGGCCAGTGGTCCAAAAAGAGTGACTTTTTACTGAATAGGTGTAAAACTGCAGAGAGTAATGCTGAACATAAGAGTTTAGATTCTCTAGTCATTGAATACAACCAAGTGAAAAAAGCCCCAAGATACGACCCAGAACTTAGAGAGCTCATGTTGGGACTAACCCCTACACGAGCTCTCCCTGCCACACTGAGATGATCCTTACTGAAAAAGAGCAGACTGTTCCTAAGCCAGAAGAGGAGGCTGCACAGAAAAAGATATCTCAGAAGAAACTGAAGAAAACTTATGGCCCAGGAGAGTAAATTCAGCACAAAATAAAAGTGAAGTAAAGAAAGGAAGAAAAGAGGCAATCCATGAAATGGGAGAAAATCTTTGCAAATTATATATCTATAAGAGACTTGTATATACAATATATAAAGAACACTACAACTCAACAAGAATTTTTAAAATAAAAATGGACAAAGGATCTGAACAGACATTTCTCCAAAGAAGTTGTACAAATGGTCAATAAGCACATGAAAAGATGCTCAACATCATTAGTCATTATGGAAATGTAAATCAAAACCACAATGATATACAGTTCAAATCCACTAAGGATGGCTAGAAATCAAAGAAGTAAATAACAAGTGTTATATTAAAGATGCAGAGACGGGCGCCTGGGTGGCTCAGTTGGTTAAGTGTCTGCCTTCAGCTCAGGTCTTGATCCCAGGGTCCTGGGATCGAACCCCGAGTGGGGCTCCCTGTTCAGTGGGGAGTCTGCTTCTCCCTCTCTCTCTGCCTGTTGTCTATCTCTCTTTCTCTCTCTCAAATGAATAAATAAAATCTTTAAAAAAAAAATGATGGCTCCTATTTTAAACAAACAGAAAATAATAAAGTTTAGGGACGCCTGGCTGGCTCAGTCAGTGGAGCATGCTTCTCAATCTCGGGGTTGTGGGTTTGAGCCCCATGCTGGGTGTAGAGATTACTTAAAAAATTTTTTTTAAGATTTTATTTAGGGCGCCTGGGTGGCTCAGTTGGTTAAGCGACTG
>NC_138381.1:61350731-61364250 GCF_054177405.1 Leptonychotes weddellii
GAGATCATGACCGGAGCCGAAGGCAGACGTTTAACAACTGAGCCACCCAGGCACCCGAGATTACTTAAAATTTAAAAATAATAATAATAAAGTGTTGGCTTCCATGTGGAAAAACTGGAATTCTTGTGCACTGCTGGTGGGAATGTAAAATGGTGCAGCCACTGTGGAAAACAGGATGGTTCCTCAAAAAATTAAAACATAAAATTACCGTATGATCCAGCATGTATATCCACTTCTGGATATACATACCCACAAGAAGTGAAAAGTAGGGACCTGAACTGGTATTTATATATCCATGTTCATAGCACTGTTTACAGCAGCCAAAAGGTGGATGCAACACAAGTGTCCATCAGTGGATGAAGGGATAAACAAAACATGACATATATGTACAGTGGAATATTATTCAGCCTTAAAAAGGAAGAAAATCCTCACACATGCCACAACATGGATGAACCAACAACATTATGCTGAATGAAATAAGCCAGTCACAAAAGAACAAATATTGTATGATTACATTTACATGAGGTACTTAGAGTAGTCAAATTCAGAGAAAAAGAAAGCAGAATGATGATTGCTAGGGGCTTGGGAGAGGGATGAATGGGTACAGAGCTTCAGTTAAGGAAGATGAAAAGGTTCTGGAGATGGATGGTGGGGATGGATGCACAACAATGTGAATGTACTTAATGCCACAAACTGTACACTTAAAAATGGTTATGGTTAAAGTGGGGGGCTCAGCTGGTTAAGCATCGGAGTCTTGATTTCAGCTCAGGTCATGATCTCGGGGTTGTGGGATCGAGCCCCACATCAGGCTCCACACTCAGCACAGAGTCTGCTGGAGATTCTCTCCCCCCATCCCTTGCTTGTACATATATGTACTCTAAATTTTTTTTTAATGGTTAAAATGGTAAATTTCATGTTATATTTTACCACAATTCTCTCTCTATATATATATATACACACATACATACATGCATAAAGTAAAAGTAGTAAAGTGAAATAAGAATTTTGAAAAAAAAACAAAAATCCTAAGCTCCCCCAAAAGAAATTCCCCAAACAGGATGTTCATTAACAGGATGTACAAGAGGACAAAAAACAAAACAAAACAAAAACCACCATCCGGGAGTTTTTGTTACAACTCTCACATTAAAGTTTGTAAACTTTATTTTTTCCATTGACGTACAGTTGACACACAATGTTTCAGGTGTACAACATAGTGGTTCAACAACTCTATACCTTATGTCATGCTCACCACCAAGTGTAGCTACCATCTGTCAACATACAGCACTATTCCAGTACCTTTGACTATATTCCCTATGATGTAACTTTCACCCCCAAACCCCCTACCCCACCCCTACCCACCCTGTGACTTATTCATTCCGTAACTGGAAGCCTGTATACCTCTCACACCCCTTCACCCATTTTTGCATATCCCCCCATCCTCCTCCCCTCTGGCAATCGTCCGTTTGTTTTCTGTATTCACAGGTCTGTTTCTACGTTTTAAATCTTTAAAATACAATTTAGTAAAACCTGAAGAAGTTAGTCTCTCATATATCTTCAACGAAGAATAACAAAAGGCAAAAAAAATTAGAAGCAAAACTGACAAGTTCTAGCTTTTGCATTTGGTCACCATCAATCTTTAAACCAAATGCAATTTATATCTACGCTTTATATTAAAGTTTGAACAATAGAGTTCTAGAGATTTTTTTAAGTAGGCTGCACGCCCAAAGTGGGGCTTGAATTCACGACCCTGAGAGCAAGAGTCGCATGTTCAACAGACTGAGCCAGCCAGGCGCCCCACTAGAGATTTGCATATAAGGTTGAAAACAAAAAGAAGCTTTATTCATAATAGATGTACAATACTGCTCTTAACATGATTTCCTTCACCTCTAAGATTCTTTTCCTACCATTCAAAAAGTTTAAATATCAACCATTTCCTTTTTGTTATAAAGATGCAAAATATAGGTATCCAAATGAATATAACATTCAAATATTCTAAATACCAAGAGGTACCAAAACAATAAACAAATTTAACAAAGTACTTCTTACTGAAGTCCCATATCCAGACTTCAACTTAAGTGTCTTCTATTCCTAGTCTTAATCTTGCATGGATTTCTTGATGGGCTTAGTTTTACAAAGTAGACTCCAACAAAATGTTATTTTCTCTAGCCAATTATAGATGGTTAAACTAGCAGAAATGAGTCACTAAATTAGCACAATATGGAGTGATCTATTAATTTTTTTTTAGCTAATAAGGAATAACTGAGTTCCTGAGTCATCTGAACAAATTACCTTAATCTTAAAAACAATAAAAGCACAGGAAAAATAAAATACACATATAGTCATCATCTGAAATCCTAATAAAGTTAGATACATGAAATACATTCAAACATAGTTATACTGGGTTGAATTTAATCTAGAAAAATACTTCCTACAGATTAAAACCAGGACTATAAACATGCCCAAAGGTGAATATAAATTAATAGACCAGAAATACTTACTAAATTTCAAGAGGCAAATGTCCGATGGAGCATATATCACTATTTTACAACATTTTATTAACTTCTTTATGAGAAAACTTCCCTTTCTCCCTTCATAACTAACTTTTGCTTTCAATGTATATAAAATTGGACAGTTTAAACCATTCTGCCAAATGTATCAGTGAGAAATCCATGCCAAGACAGAATGCCATTTACTTTTTCTTTTTTTTAACGACCCAGCAATTGCACTGCTGGGTATTTACCCCAAAGGTACAAATGTAGGGGCACCTGGGTGGCTCAGTCGTTAAACGTCTGCCTTCGGCTCAGGTCAGGATCCCAGGGTCCAGGCATGGAGCCCCGCATCGGGCTCCCTGCTCAGCGGGAAGCCTGCTTCTCCCTCTCCCATTCCCCCTGCTTGTGTTCCCTCTCTCGCGGTCTCTCTCTAATAAATAAAAATCTTTAAAAAAAAAAAAAAAAGATACAAATGTAGTGATCCGAAGGGGCACCTGCACCCCAATGTTTATAGCAGCAATGTCCACAATAGCTAAATTATGGAAAGAGCCTAGATATCCATCAACAGATGAATGGATAAAGAAAATGAGGTGTATATATACAATGTTATATTATACAGCCATCAAAAAATGAAATCTTTCCATTTGCAATGACGTGGATGGAACTAGAGGGTATTATGCTAAGTGAAATAAGTCAATCAGAGAAGAACAATTATCATACGATCTCACTGATATGCAGAATTTAAGAAACAAGGCAGAGGATCATAGAGGAAGAGAGGAAAAAATGAAACAAGATGAAACCAGAGAGGGAGACAAACCATAAGAGACTCTTTATCTTAGGAAACAAACCGAGGGTTTGCTGGAGGGGAGAGGGGTGGGGGTATGGGGTGGCTGGGTGATGGACACTGGGGAGGGTATGTGTTGTGGTGAGCACTGTGAATTGTGTAAGACTGATGAATCACAGACCTGTACCGCTGAAATAATACCTTAATACATTAATGTATTCATGTAAATACATTAATACAAATACCTTATGTTAATTTTTAAAAAAGGAATTAACAGTCCAAAAAAAGGAAGGAAAAAAAATGCCATTTACTTTATTTTTATTTTTTTTGTAGACTCCACACCCAACATGGGGCTTAAACTCATGACCCTGATCGAGAGTCTCATGCTCTACCAACTGAGCCAGCCAGGCACCCCAGAATGGCATTTACTTTTAAATATGTACACTTCTGGTTTAAAGAATAAAAATGTGACATGCTAAAGAATTAGGAAGAGGTAGGGGTTAGAGAAAATTTTTTCCTCCCAGGAAAAAAGAAAAAAAAAAAAAAGCAAGAAGCACAAAATGAGGAAACTTAATTAATGACCCAGTGACTACCAGCAAAACTATGTAGTCATATGACAGGACATTGAGAGCTATAATTTTAGATTTTAGCCTGATAATAAAATGTCTCTTGTGGGGAGGAAAGACATAATTCAACCGAACATAAAGACAATCTTTTCTGTGTATTTTTTTTTTTAAAGATTTTATTTATTTGACAGAGAGAGACACAGCGAGAGAGGGTTGAACACAAGCAGGGGGAGCAGGAGAGGGAGAAGCAGGCTTCCCGTTGAGCAGGTAGCCCGATGTGGGGCTCGATCCCAGAACCAAAGGCAGACGCTTAATGACGGAGCCACCCAGGCGCCCCTTTTCTGTGTATTCTTAAAAGCAAATAATATTGTGTATCTCTACCTTTTAGAATCCACAACCAGTAGCATTTTTTTCGTTGTTAAATTCCCTTTACTCTTAACACATGACATGATATGATCCCTTTAAATTAACAGTTGATTGACAATTTCCAGACAGATTCTGGTAATACCCCAGTGTACCAAAAGAAAGCAGAAGACTATCATAACGATTCAGCATATTTTCTTTTTTTAAAGATTTTATTTATTTATTTGAGAGAGAGCGCATGTGAAACAGGGGAGGGTCAGAGGGAGAAGCAGACTCCCTGCTGAGCAGGGAGCCTGATGCGGGACTCGATCCAGGGACTCCAGGATCATGACCTGAGCCAAAGGCAGTCGCTTAACCAACTGAGCCACCCAGGCACCCCCATTCAGCATATTTTACCCACTTGACTCAAGAAAGCAACTTATACATGAATAATTCCCTACTCCTTTTCCTTTATAGGCCACAAACTGAAGTCAGAGACCATGTAATCTTGCTCATTACTGCATCCACAAGGCCTAGGGCGTAAGAGTGTCTAGTAAATAGGTGGTATTTGGTAAATATTTTATTTATAAACCTAAGCCAAATCCTATAAAGGAAACAGGTAAAACTGAAAGAGGAAGAGGTTTCAAGGCGGAGGAAATGCCTCAGAGAGCTCTTTTGTATCAAAATGAAAATTTTTAAGCTCAAAATTAATACATGGAAGTTAAAGTATACAACCTATTTACAGATGCTTAACATGGTGGACTTATTTTTCAATGTATCTAGAAGTAAAACCTTATTCTGGCATACACTGGTAAGACAAGTACAAGAAAGAACTATATACATCTCTAAAAGTTCTAAACAGCACAAGTACAGATCATACTCCCAACACTTCCCTTCCAGGTTCATCTCACACCAGATAACACCAGCAATTACTCATCTTTTCTAAATTAAACACTTAAACTCTCTGCATTAGCAACCTAAGACATTTGATGATTTTAGATGGGGAAAAAGTATTTTACAATTTCAGGATAAATAAGCAACTTACATGTGTCAAATGATCCCTTACGAGTTATTCAAATCACATTTAATCATTAGCAAATACTGTGTACTCATAAGATCTTCAAGCTACACGAAGATCTTACTTACCCATATACATCATGGACACAGTATGTCAATTTACTCATAAGTTAACTTTTTACCAAGACATAAAAGCTATAAAAGGAAAAAAGCCATAAAAGGAAAGTAAACAACAGGTATTAAATAAACGCACAATATTTTTATAACCTTCTGTTTACCTAGTAGTAATGAGAATAAAATGAGGGAGGGCACTTGGGTGGTGTAGTTTGTTGAGCTTCCAACTCTTCGTTCCGGTTCGGGTCGTGATGTCATGGTTGTGAGATTGAGCCCCACGTCAGGCTCCACACTCAGCACAAAGTCCGCTTGAGATTCTCTCTCCCTGTGCCCCGCCCCCACTGCACGCAGGATCATGTTTGTGCTGTCTCTAAAATAAATAAGCCTTTTTTTTAAAAAATGAGAGGAGGGCGCCAGGGTGGCTCAGTCAGTTAAGTGACTGCCTTCGGCTCAGGTTATGACCCCAGGGTCCTGGGATCAAGTCCCACATCGGGCTCCCTGCTCAGTGGGGAGCCTGCTTCTCCCTCTCCTCCCCACGTGCTCTCTCTCGCAGTCTCTTTCTCTCTCAAATAAATGAATAAAATCTTTGGAAAAAATAAAAAAAATAAATGAATAAATAAAAAATGAGGGGAAATTACTGAACATCTTTTGTCAACATTTAAATGCTAACACTATTAAGTGGTGCCAAATGTGGCACAAAGATTTGTTCCAGTGAGATAAAGGTTCTGGTGAACAAAGATGGCCCAATTTCGGGAAAGTTATTTTTTTAAGTAATCTCTACATCCAACGTGGGGCTTGAGCTCATGACCCTGAGATCAAGAGTCACATGCTCTTCCAACTGAGCCAGCCAGGCGCCCCAATTTCAGTGAAAATTAGATGGAAATTACACTTTATGAAGTCCACTACGTATGTGTTGCAACTTTTAATACAAATCCCAGTACAGGGGTGCCTGGGTGGGTGGGTCAATTGAGCGAGTGACACTTAACTTCAGCTCAGGTCATGATCTCAGGGTTGTGAGATAGAGCCCTGCCTCTACTCTGAGCTGAGCACGGAGCCTGCTTAAGATTCTCTCTCTCCCTCTCCTGTTTGTATGCTTTCTCACTCTTAAAAACAAAAACAAAAAACAAATCCCAGTACAGTACAAATTTTTAAATCTTACATAAAGGTTCTTTTTCTTTGGGTGATGAGGAATGGAAAAGAAAATATTAAAAAGAAAACAAAACTGAAGTTTGTAGTCCTAACAATGACCCGACTATAGCCACACAATTTTTCCTTTAAGCAATACATAGGAAAATTTAATGCCTCCTTCATCTGAAAAAATAGTCACTTAAAATCACCTTTCCTCTTTTTTTTTTTTTTTTAAAGATTTTATTTATTTTTTAGAGAGCGAGCAAGAGAGAAACAGCATCAGAGGGGAGAGGGTCAGAGGGAGAAGCAGGCTCCCCACTGAGCCGGGAGTCCGATGCGGGACTCGATCCCAGGACCCTGGGATCATGACCTGAGCCGAAGGCAGACGCTTAACCATCTGAGCCACCCAGGCATCCCTCACCTTTCCTCTTCTAATGTTAAAATGGGTTCTTAAGAGGCTAATCCTCTTAATTATTCCCATATTCTAATGAATACCAGCTTGTAAAAGCCAATACAAAATCTTTTACTGAAAGTGTTAGGATATCACAGAACAAGAACAGAATCCGTAATTAATTACTGACATTGTATCTTTAAGCTCAAACTACTGTGGTTACAGTGGCCAGTGAGACAGTGCCAGCTATCAATTGTAGGCATTATGAAGCAACTGGTAAAATAGTAGATCCAAGATACTATTTACAATCCTATTATAAAGGCTAAACATTTCTTTTTTTTTTTTTTTAAAGATTTTATTTATTTATTTGAGAGAGAGAGAGAGAGAGAGCATGAGAGGGGGAGGGTCAGAGGGAGAAGCAGACTCCCCGCCGAGCAGGGAGCCCGATGCGGGACTCGATCCCGGGACTCCAGGATCATGACCTGAGCCGAAGGCAGTCGCTTAACCAACTGAGCCACCCAGGCACCCATAAACATTTCTTAATTTACATAAAATCCTGTAATAAAAATTAGAACATGGATATTGGCTAAGCCAGGACAACTGTTACAAAAGGTTGCCTGCAAAAGGCAATATATTAAGTAGTCAAATGCTATAATAGCTTTTGGTTTTTTGTTTTTTTTTAAAGTAATCTATAACTTGGGACTTGAACTCCCAACCCCAAGATCAAGAGTCACCTGCTCTACTGACTGAGCCAGCCGGGTGCCCATTATAATAGCTTTTATCATGCAGAATCTTTCATTTCTAAAAGATTAGTCTAGCTACAATAGAGTAACTGGTTTGGGACTAGCCCTCTCACCATAACCAATTAGAACACTGGACATAATATATGAAACAACAATTCCTGGATGTTGGACAATAGACAGCTCAGAACTGCCATCCCAGACCTGCCATCCCAGACAGAAGGGAGACAAACTACCTGAAACCTGTAACTACCTAAACTTTTCGTCCCGAAGTACTTTCCACACCCTGGCCAAAAAGGGGGAATCCAAGCAGAGCAGAAATCCAACAGAAACTCAAATACAAGTTTCAGAAGGCTGAGGCAGCTGTAACCTATGGGGCATTCTTGTGTCTTTACTAAACTAAGCTGTACATGCATAGGGTGAGAGTCCAGGAAGGTGGGTAAAGAAGAACCATTGGGAGGCAGACGCCTGGGTGGCTTAGTCGGTTAAGCATCTGCCTTTGGCTCAGGTCATGATCCCAGGGTCGTGGGATCGAGCCCCGCATCAGGCTCCCTGCTCAGTGGAGAGCCTGCTTCTCCCTCTCCTCTGCCACTTCCTCTACTTGTACGCTCTCTTTCTGTCAAATAAATAAATAAAATCTTTAAAAAAAAAAAAAAGGAAGAACCATTGGGTAATGAGCAACTAACTACTGGGGTACTATAAACATAACTACCACTGGAGTTTACAGACCTCTGATTCTGACCAACCAGAGTAGAGAGAGACCTTACTGAACACTCAAAGAGCATTCAGATGAGAAGGCATCAGCAGAGCTAAACTAGCCCTAGGACACTCCTCTCTTGGCCTACCTCAACAAAGCTTTAAATAAAAACAAGTCTTGGTGGTGTCGGCGGCCGCGGGAGCCGGACCGGGACACTCGCGGGGAGGGCGGCGGGCGGCGAGGGTCCGGAGGCCGCGGGCAGGCGGCGGCGAGCGCGAGCCGAGGGCGGCCGGCCTGCAGCGGCCGACGAACCGGGATCGCGAGGCGCCTGGAGCCATGTCGGTGAACATGGACGAGCTGCGGCACCAGGTCATGATCAACCAGTTCGTGCTGGCCGCGGGCTGCGCGGCCGACCAGGCGAAGCAGCTGCTGCAGGCGGCCACTGGCAGTTCGAGACCGCCCTGAACACGTTTTTCCAAGAAACCAACATTCCCAACAGCCACCACCACCACCAGATGATGTGCACCCCAAGCAACACACCTGCCACATCGCCCAACTTCCCTGACGCACTGGCCATGTTCTCCAAGCTTTGTGCCTCCGAGGGCTTGCAGGGCAGCAATAGTCCCATGACGGCCGTGGCCTGCTCCCCCCATGCAAGCTTCAGCCCCTTCTGGGCCTCGTCCCCACCCAGCCACCATGCCGCCTGGATCCCGCCCTCCTCCCCCACGCCCACAGCTTCCACCACCTCCACCACCCACAGCCCACGTGGCCCCCCGGAGCGCAGCAGGGTGGCGCCCAGCACAAAGCCATGGCTGCCATGGATGGCCAGAGATGAGACTGGATGCTGCCGGGCGCTGGGCTGGAGCTGGGGCGGCGGGGGGGGGTTTCCTGAAGATCGCACTGGAAGATTTTATAAAATAATTTTTGTGGGTTGGGGGGGGCAGTAAACTTCCTGAGCCACTTGGTCCTTCAGGAGTTTCTCATCAGACAAGTTTTTTTCCCTTTCTAACTATAATATATATGAAAACATAAATATAACTAATGTATGTGAGAATGGGGCTGGCTGACTGAGGTCTTGGAGTCAGCAGGGAAGGACCAGAGTGTCCCCTTGGGCCAGCACCCCTTCCCTCCACCCCTCATCCCAGGACAGGTGCTTGGAAGCCAGATGGGGTGATCCTGCAGTCATGAGGGGTCTGCTAGCTGCCTCTTGGAGGTCACGCCTTCGGGAATCAAGGACCACCATGGATCCACTCAAGGAGTTCCGCAGCAGGGGCTCCCTGAAGCGCCTGTCAGCCGAAGGTGTAAAAGCCCCTTGCCATCCGAGCTCTCCCTAACCGGACTTCCGTGGCTGGCTCCTCAGGGGCCCTGCAGCTCGGGGTCTCTTCTGGTGTCACCCGCTGCCAGCCAGATGTGCGGGGCTTGTGCAGAACTAAAGAGCTGGCATGGGCCAGGGACTCAGGCTCTGCCTAGCAGGGGTCCTGATCCTCCTCGGCCACCCTGCCTCTCCCACTGTGTGTCCCACCCGACAGAGTGGAGAGCTTGCCTTGGATTTACTTCCCAGATCAATCATCTCACCAGGGTGAAATTTTAATTTAAAAACTTAAAAGAGACTTTTCTAAAAAAAAAATAAAAATAAAAATAAAAAAATAAAAACAAGTCAAAGAATTTGAATATAAAATAACTTTTCCTCTTTAAAAGATAGCTTTTTAAAGCAAATATAGGGACGCCTGGGAGGCTCAGTTAGTTAAGCATTTGCTTTCGGCTCAGGTCATGATCCTAGGGTCCTGGGATCAAGTCCCGCATCAGGCTCCTTGCTCAGTGGGGAGCCTGCTTCTCCCTCTGCCTGCCAGTCCCCCTGCTTGTCTTCTCTCTCTGACAAATAAATAAAGATCTTTAAAAAAAAAAATTAAAGCAAATATAACACTGAATTATGGGTTTTATAACATATCTCATAGTAAAATGACAAATAGCACAAAGACTAAGAGGGAAAATGGAGATATACTACCATAGGACTCTTACGTTATACATCAAGTAGTATATTATTATTTAAAAGTAGACCATGGTAAGTTAAAAGGGCTTACTATACACCCTACAGCAGCTACGGAAATAAATAAGTACAGTTAATATACTAATGTAGGAGATAAAGTAAATATCACAAAACAATCCAAAAAATGGCAAGAAAAGAAAAAATTAAGAATAGATGAGATTGGGGGGGTGCCTGGCTGGCTCTGTCAGTGGAGCATGCGACTCTTGATCTCAGGATCATGAGTTTGAGGCCCATGCTGGGTGTAGAGATTACTTTAAAAAAATATTTTTTGTAATTAAAAAAAGAATAGATGAATAGCGTCAGGGAGGAACAACTTTTCCTCTGCTCTTTAGTTCAATACTGGAGGCCTGCAAATTAAACTGAAAATGATGGGAGGAGGGCAAAGTTTATTCATATATATATGAACACACAAAAGTTGTGACTTTCTAAACAGCTGAAGATGGGGCCTTATATACTTAATTTATTAGGAGAGGGAGGAGTTGAAAGGCTCCTTTAGGAAGAACAAATGGGTTTCTAGAGGAATAAACAGAAGATAAGCAAATTTGTGATAATGTCTGTTTATGCAGGGGTGAGTGGTCTTATTCATTTTTTTTTTCTTTATGGCCATGAAAATTCCTTCGGAAGGGGATTCATGGAAGACTCACTCCCAAGTTTCTGCTTTTAGAGAGATAACAGAAGCTCCAAAAGGGCTTCTGCATCTATTGTATATCAAATACTGTCAGTTTAAAATAAACTTAGATTCCATCTGAAATTAATGTAACACTATGTATCAGCTATACCTCAATAATCTTATAGGTCCAAGTGGATACCCACAATTCAAAACAAATGCAAGATGGCAGACTTAAACCTAACCATATCAATATTTACATTAAATATTAATGGATCTTTGTAAAGACACTAATTAAAAGGCAGAGATTGTCAAACCAAATTTAAAAATCAAGGCCTATAGGGTACCTGGCTGGCTCGGTTGATGGGGAGCATGGGACTCTTGATCTTGTGGTTATGAGTTTGAGTCCCATGTTGGGTATAGAGATTACTTAAAAATAAAATCTTAAAAAAAAAGACCTAATTATATGCTAACTATAAGAAATACACTGTAAATATAAAGACATAAGCTGAATATAAAAGGAATGAAAAAGACACACCATGCAAATACTAGTCATAGAAAAGCTACAAGAACTATATTCATATCAGACAAAGAGGTCCTGGAGATAGCAAATATTACCAAGATAAAATGGGACAAGTCGTTTATGATTAAAGGGTAAATTTACTGAGAAGACCTAACAATCCTAAAATATGTATGCAACTAAAAACAGACCTTCAAGGGGCACCTGGGAGGCTCAGCCAGTTAAGTGTCTGCCTTCAGCTCAGGTCATGATCCCAGGGTCCTGGGATCAAGCCCTGCATCAGGCTCCCTGCTCAGTGGGAGAGTCTGCTTCTCCCTCTACCTCTGACCCTTCCCCACCAGCTCATGCTCACTCTCTCTTGCTTTATCTCAAGTAAATAAAATCATTTTTAAGATTTTTAAAAAGCAGAGGGAATGGCAGAGTGAGAGGGAGAAGCAGGCTCCCCGCTGAGCAGGGAGCCTGACGTGGGACTCGATCCCAGGACCCTGGGATCATGACCTGAGCCGAAGGCAGATGCTTAACCGACTCAGCTGCCCAGGTACCCCATAAATAAAATCTTAAAACAAATAAACAGACCTTCACAATATATGAGGTAAAAACTGACAGAACTGAATCCCCAACTGCAGCTTGAGATTTCAGCACTCCTCTTTCAGTAATAGAACAAATCGACAAAAAATATATACATATATAAAAGATTCTAGGGGCGCCTGCTCCGCGGGAAGGCTGCTTCTGCCTCTCCCACTCCCCCTGCTTGTGTTCCTGCTCTCGCTATCTCTCTCTGTCAAATAAATAAATAAATCTTAAAAAAAAAAGACTCTAATAAGGGGTGCCTGGGTGGCTCAGTCAGTTAAGCATCCAACTCTTGATTTCAGCCCAGGTCATGATCTGGGATCAAACTCTGCATCGGGCTCTGCACTCAGTGGGGAATCTGCTTGAGATTCTCTCTCCCTCTGCCCCCACCACTGGCTCTCGAGCGCTCTTGCTCTCTATCGCTCTCAAATAAATCAATCTTAAAAAAAAAAAAGACTCTAATGATACTACCAACCAATAATTGATATCTACCTGCAAGATAAACCTTCTTTCCTAGGACGCATAGAATATTCACTATGATATACCTTCCCACAAAAAAATCTCAAAATTCAAAAGATTGAAATCTTATAGTCTGTTCTCTATTCAAATATTAAATTAGAAATCCGTAACAATATCTCAAACAACCCCAAATACTTGTTAATTGAACAATACATATCTAAATAACCCATAGCCAGAAAGAAATTGGAAAATATTTCAGACTAAATGGAAGTACACAATATGTCAATTTGTGGGATGCAGCTAAGGCATTTGAGAAAAATTTAGATAACCATATACAAAAAGATGAACCTCAACCCTTACCTCATTCATTAAACAGATTTTACCTTGAAGTGCTTCACAGACCTAAATGCAGAACATAAAACTATAAAAATTCCTGAAGAAAATTTAAGTAAATATTAGTGAGCTTAGGTTTAGAGAAGACTCCTTAAATAGCTATAAAGGGCATTAATAATAAAGGAAAAAGTAAACCATAACTTAGACTTCATAAAAGTTTCTCAATCTTTGAAAGATACTGTTAAGGAAATGAAAAGGCAAACCACAAACTGCAAGAACATATTTATAAAACGTGTGATTTGCAAAACCCTGTGATCAAGGACTCATATCCACAGTATATGAAGAATTCTTGCAACAGTAAACAAAAAACCTAATTTTTTTTAACGGGCAAAAGATTTGAAAGGGATACTTCAATGAAGAAAATAAATGAATGACAAATAAGCACATAAAAAGACGATCATATGGAAATTGCAAAATAAAACCACAATAAGGTATCACTACAGACCCACCAAGAATGGCTAAAACTAATAAAAAGACTGACAATACTAAGTGTTAAGGATGCTGAGCTCCTGGTTCTTTGAAAGAATTAGTAAGACTGATAAACCCCCGGCCAGACTTATCAAAAAGAAAAGAGAAAGGACCCAAATAAATCATGAATGAAAGAGGAGCGGTCACAACCAACACCAAAGAAATACAAACAATTATAAGAACATAT
>NC_138381.1:61364750-61400846 GCF_054177405.1 Leptonychotes weddellii
TAACAGCCAAAAACTAGAAACCTAAATATCCATCAACTAGAGAATAAAGAAACTGTGGAATATCCAATGGAATACTACTTAGCAATTAAATAGAGGGGCACCTGGGTGGCTCAGTTGTTAAGCGTCTGCCTTCGGCTTGGGTCATGATCCCGGGGTCCTGGGATCAAGCCCCACATCGGGCTCCCTGCTTGGTGAGGAGCCTGCTTCTCCCTCTCCCACTCCCCCTGCTTGTGTTCCCTCTCTCCCTGTGTGTCTCTGTCAAATTAATAAATAAAATCTTAATAAATAAATAAATAGAACCTACTACTTCTTTTAATAACAGGGATGAATCTCAAAAGCTTTATGCTAAGTGAAAGAGGGCATTCACAAAATAGTACATACTGTGTGATTCTATTTATATGACATTTTAGGGGAAAAGGCAAAACTATAGTTACAGAAAGTGATCGGTAACTGCCAGAGATAGGGATAGGAGAAGGGGAGTGACCTTTAAGGGTGCAAGGGGTGCCCTTTTTGAGGTGACAAATATGAGTGGCTATATGACTTTTTACATTTATAAAAACTCAAATTACATAATTAAAGATGGGTAAATTTTATTTTATGCAAATTATGCCTCAATAAAGCTAATCTTTTCCCCATGGCAGCAAAAAAAAATCAGAAATATACACATGTGCTCTGAATAAAGCAAGTATTTTTCTAAATCTTAGAGTTAAGTACCCTTAGTAACTAGTGGAACCATGTTTGGGGGTACAGACCATTTCACTGAAATCTAAACTCAGAATGTATGCTTTAGGGATGACCAAGAGATTTGTACAACTAAGTCCCTTCTGATGGAGCTCCATGTACTGCATTTAACCCACAGTGAAGCCTTAAAGGAAGTTTCAAGTTACACAGAGCAAGCCAGCTAAAACAAATTAAACTAAAAGTGCAGCACAGACATCTCAAACACTTGGCTTACCAAGCTCTTGCCAATGGTCAAGTTTATTTTGGGACTGGAATATTTTAAAGTTCTTCATGTTCACTGCAGCTCTTACCCATTAATTCCATTAATCAAAGGCTTCCAAAAGAACAATTCTGAAAGTTCTGAGTACTCACCTTTCATTTTCACCTGTGTTACACGCAAGCAATTACAGTCACATTACAAAAGAACCAAATTTTGTAACACTACATAATGCCAACAGCTTATTAAAAAGGAAGACGAGAAAGCTGCTCTTGATACCTCATTAATCACATCTACCTTACTATACCTTCTTTGTGAGAAAATACTAAAGAGGATATTTATGCCTAATCAGTGCAATGATTATTATAATCTGACTTCATATCTTTGCTCTTTTTTTTTTTTTTAAAGATTTTATTTATTTATTTGACAGAGAGAGACACAGCGAGAGAGGGAACACAAGCAGGGGGAGTGGGAGAGGGAGAAGCAGGCTTCCCACTGAGCAGGGAGCCCGATGCGGGGCTCGATCCCAGGACCCTGGGACCATGACCCGAGCCGAAGGCAGACGCTTAAAGACTGAGCCACCCAGGCGCCCCAGTATCTTTGCTCTTCTATTTATTATGGTGATAATCTCTTTAAATAAAGGAAACTTCTACACTGTATAGGTATTAGTGGTTGGAAAAGAATACTGATCCATTCCATATCCATTTTAAACACATTTCACTCTAAGCAAAGACCCCACTGCAAATGGAAAGATACTTATTTTCACTCCACTATGGGCTGAGTTTATCCATGTATCTTAAACATTTACCCTGAGACTAAAGTCCAAACTATCTTTAAATGCTTAGAAAGTTACTGTAGAAACAGTATTAGACTAACACTAGATATTATTAGTCAGAACTCTCAATTGTTAAGTGAAAGAAAACCAAGCTAACAAAATCAGAACTGACTGGCTCACAGGATACTGAAACAAAGAATGAACTTCAGGCAGTAGGGCCTCAAAGGCTCAGCGCCACCAGATCCATCTATCTCACACTCCTCTTTACTCATTTGGCCTCATTCTCTCCCACTGTAGACAGACCTCCTGCCTCCTGCTAGCTTCCTAACTTCACAAGCCCAGAAGAAAACTGACAGCTTGCTCCTGTCATCTGTTATCAATACCAGTCAAGTATGCCTATTGGCCCTTTGGATCAAATGCCAATCAGTACTCAAGAGGGACAAACAAAAAATTGGCCAGACCTGCTACACATGTTCAACCTTAAGACACCAGAAAATGAGGACTGAGATATCTTGCTGAATAAATTAAAAGCAATGACTAGCTACTATCTATAAATTATTCTGATTCCATGAATTAAATACAAGATCTCAAAAACACAATGAATACCCTATTCCTTTTGCTAGTATATATAATAAAGTGTTGGGGGAGTCCCTAATGTCCAAAAAATTGATTTAAGGATACAACCTAAGAATCAGTAATAAGCCTCCAAATATAACCCCCCCCCAAAAAAAAATAATAAGGAAAAAATAAGGAAATCTAACACTCGGAACTGAACTACTGACCTAAAATTACAGTAAGTCCTATGATGGGGAAAAAAAAGGAAAAGTTCAATTTAATGGGCTTACATATGATAGTTTATCAAGAAACAGAGCAATCTTATTTTAAAAATTCATTCAGTGATGGCACAAATCGAAACTAAAGGATAACAGGAGACCCACATTCGGGGCAATCATAATTACCACAGCAATGGCTGAGATTCCTACAACACTTGGGAAGCTAAATCTCTCTGCAGAAATGCCTCCTTCTTTAAAAGACATTTTTTAAGTGGAAAGGAATCTCAAATTTTCTGGCATATCTAAGTTTTAAATTACTTTGTTTCAAAGTTAATCATTTCAAAACAATTGGGTGTTATAACTAAAACCCAGCAGACCCAAATTCTTTGCTGATCCATCACTCAGTTTAACTGACAGTTTGCTACCAACTAGTTTTATCTTTCCAGTACTTCCAGTCCCATGCAAGCTGATTTTGTTCTACATAACTGCATGTACACTCAGAATTCAATTCAAACAATGACCTACATTTAGTAGTATCCAGGCACCTCTAAGACACAGAGAGGGCTCACTTTCTACTAATTTTTTATCTTTCAAAGCTCAACCTGAGGGAATAAAATAATACTATTTTTCAACAAGTAGCAAATTTATAGTTATTTTTTTTAAAGATTTATTTATTTGACAGAAAGAGACACAACGAGAGAGGGAACACAAGCAGGGGGAGCAGGAGAGGGAGAAGCAGGCTTCCCACGGAGCAGGGAGCCCGATGCGGGGCTCAATCCCAGGACCCTGGGATCCTGACCCAAGCCGAAGGCAGATGCCCAACAACCGAGCCACCCAGGCACCCCATAGCTATTTATGATAAAGAATTAAATACAAATGTTTATTATTCCTTGAAAAAAAGTTCTATTAGATTCTGAGTCATATTGCCTCTGAAAATTTTACAAAAAAGAGAGCTGCAAATAGTGTATGGGAGAAGTCAATGCTCTTATTTATAATAATGGTAATAGCCAACACAACACAGACCACTTAAAACAACCCTACAAGGTATCATCCCATTTTACAAAGGGGGAAACTAAGGCACAAAGAGATAAGGTAACTTGTAACTTGTCCAAGTCCTAAAGCTGGCTAATAAATAATTTACACATGCAAGTTTAAACCATGTAAGAAATTAAGCAGGACTAGCACATGTAAGGCCAATTCAAAAACAAAATGGCCAATATCAAAGTATTCCATTCCAAAAAGGCAGAACAGTAGCATAGACTAAGAGAAACTAAGTTGTTTGTTTTTTCTCCCAGTGCCATGAAACCAGGCCCAGATCACTGGGGGGTAAAATATCTATATTCTCAAACTATACAAAAATATCACAAAGTAACATATTTCTTAAAGAAAAACACTTTCAGAGGCACCAGGCTGGCTCAGCTGGAAGAGCATGCAACTTGATCTCCGGAGTCATGAGTTCCAGCTCCACGCTGGGTATAGAGATTACTAAAAAAAAATAAACAAACTTAAAAAAAGAAAGAAAGAAAAGAAAAGCACTTTTAACTTTTGAGAGGCACATTCTGGAGAAAAATCATACAAAATGACAGCACTTTGAATACTAATTTTTCATTCCTAAATACTATGCTTGAAAGAATGTAGCAAATTCCTCAATGCAATCTTTCATAATATTCCATAGGAAAGAACCACCATGTGCAACAATGTTTATTGAGAAATAGAAAGTACTACAATAATCAAAAATGGGTCAGTCTATCACCATGGCATATTCACTTAGCTATATCTCAAAAATATTTTCAGATTATTAAGGTGTTTTCTTATCTGAGAGACAACCTTCAAGAACATGAAAAGGACATAATGCTATTTCCACAGTAACAATTAAATGATCTTTGGTAGTGATTACAGAGGATTAATTTGTCACCCAGAAAAACTTAAGGCTATGAAACTGGATTTAGAAATGGAGCTGCAATCATTCTAATCCACAAAAACAATCAGAATTGGTATTTCACAGTTCTGAAGCAAGTCTACTTTCATAGTATTTTTACTTCTGAAATGTGCAGTACTAGTAAGCAAAAAGGGTCTGTTCCTCAAAACTGAACTGATTCTGGTCTTGCTTTGGTTTCTTCTGGTCTGTTCAAATAGAAAACAGTAGCTACAGTGTCTGACATGAACATGATACTTGTGCTTACTAGTGAGCTAAGTATATTCCCTGGGCTCTAGAAAACTGATATGGCATTGAGCTCCTTGAGTTAACCCTTAGTCACTACAAGACTATTTTCATCCAGGCCCAAAAAGGAAATGCCACTGCAGCACCACAAAGGTCACCAGCATTCTGAATCCTCACCTGGTTTCTGTCCCCACGTTTTACAAGATTGTTAGGAAAAAATCTTACTTGCATCCTACTACTTAAGTCCTTCCTACCATTATCCCCAGGAGGTACAAGCAAGATCTCATCTTGATTTCTTGGCTGCCTTTCACCGATGTAATCATAGCATGAAGCTCTGAAATAGGACCCTGGGATAGGCCATTCCCTTCAAAGTGTCTATCATTACTCCTTGATGAGTCAGCTTCTGGACTGCTGCCAATGTGCTTTTTGTTGAGTTAATCATGAAACCATATTTCTGTAGAGTTGATATGGTGGCCACAACACAATTGCAAAAGAATCCCTCAAAGTGTTTATCAAAGAAAGGACACAGATACATATCCAAGCAAGCCACTCACATGTTTTAGTAAGAAAAGGGATGAGTAATACAAAGGAGTTTTCATAGAATCATAGTTTAAAAAAAAAAGTATCTTACATGCAAGAGTCCAAAGATGTACTGTAAAATCTCCTGATATTTTTAAGTAGATTTTATGCAGATGGGTACATATAAAAGTTCTCATGTCCTTGAGGAAGGAAAAGTCATCTTATCTTTTATGTATCAGGTAAATGAGCTGAAGAATTTTGAAGTTAATAAAAACTTGAGATACCCAAGAATTCTCTCAAATTCTCATCAAATATCTCTGAAGGGAAAAAAATCTATTCCATTCTATCTTTTTAGAGGAACCCATTAATTAAAAAAAAAAAAAAGTGTAATTCTTAGTTTTGAGAAGGGAAAACACTGTTGGCAACAGAGGAATAGTATATGCAGTACAACTAACTAGTTCCACAGAGCAAGAATGGGAAAACTCCTAGCTCTGAAGAAAATACTGGACAATAATAACACCCACTTTCAGGATATACAAAGTAAGATAAATATTCACGTATGGTTTTCTTTAGAAAACACCAAAGTTTTTCCCATGAACTTTAAAAACTGACATGAGAGCAAATGTTCAGGATGAATCTACTCATAAGATGCTCAGAGCTCATTTCAAGTTTGTCAATAAAAGAATACATGACGACTCTGGAAAAAAAGCTAATATATACAGATTTACAGGTTTACGAGACTTACCATAATTTAAAATGTGCTTATGCAGAATTTTAGTGTATAAATTTAAAACATGCACCCATAAAACCCATAAAAGTTGTTTTAATACCCACAGGAGAAAAGATCTAAGTATACAATAATAATTGCAAATTCAGGAGCACCTGGGTGGCGTAGTCAGTTGAGCGTCTGTCTCTTGGTTTCGGCTCAGATTGTGATCTCAGAGTCCTGGGATCAAGCCCAGCATCAGGCTCCACCCAGCATGGAGTCTGTTTGGGATTCTCTCTCTCCCCTCCCCCTCTGCCCCTTCCCCCTACTTGCACGCACTCTCTCTCTCTCTCTAAAAATAAATAAGTCTTTATAAAATTCAGTAATAATTGGGGTGCCTGGGTGGCTCAGTCGGTTGGGCATCTTTCAGCTCAGGTCACGATCCCAGGGTCCTGGGATCAAGCCCCACACGGGGCTCCCTGCTCAGCAGGGAGCCTGTTTCTCTCTCCCTCTGTCTGCCGCTCCCCTTGCTTGTGCTCTCTGTCAAATGAATAAATAAAATCTTTTTAAAAAATTAAAAAAATAATTGCAAATTCAAAAACACTAAGAATATATAAAATATATAATTTATATAGCATTATTACAGTAAAGGCAAGAGGTCCCCTCCCAACATAGTAAATTCAAACAACCTGCATTCATTTTAGAATGCCTGAAAGAACATTATCTTATACCAAGGAAGTACCCTACCCACATAGAAGGACCCAAGCACCAAAAGGCATAATCCTCTAATGTATACTTCAAAATTCCCTAGCCCTTAAGAGTTTTATGCACATGGTAAAAGACCTCAAGAAATATTCACTAATTTATTTTAAGATGTATTTCCCTGTTATTTATACTAGGATACATGTTGAGTATCTGTATTATTCTGTGTAACCACTGAAAATGGAAAATGTATATAGTAAGCTTCTTACTGCTTATGTAACAAAGCCCTAAGAACCATATGTATATGTAACAAAGCCCTAAGAACCATATGTAATAAAGGACAACAACTTGGGTGTTATTTAAATCTTGGAAATTTCCCATCTATCATCTGTGATGATTAAAAAATTTACCTCCTCAGCACTGATAGTCCTCCTCAGCCCTGTCCTAAAGCTCTAACTGCCTCATCTATTAGTATTTAGATATCCAATTGTTTCTATGCTTAAAAGGCACACACACACACCCCAACACTCCCCATCTTTCTACCAAAATTGATTGCCCTTGCTACTTATTTTCCTGGGCTCTATCTAAATCTATCATCTTTGAATATTCTTGCATTTACCTTTTTTCAATGCTAACACTGATCCCTGTAAAAGAGGCAGTGTTCTTGTTATCTCTGTAGTAGTAACAGTAGCAGCAACTGCAACTAGCATATATGGAATGCTTACTATTGGCTAGCTACTGTTATAAGCACTTGCTTAATCCTCACAAAAGCATCAAGTATCATTATCCCCATTTTAAAACTGAGAAATCTGAGGCACAAAAAAGTTAAGGAATTTGCCTGAGATCAGAGGGAGATAGATACTAGTGGTGGCACCACAATTCAAACCCAAGCCTGAGCTCTTATTCACCCTTCACCATGCTAAACTGCAATAGTGCCAAGAGCATCCAACGTGATGTCAGAAGATCTGGGTTCTAGTTCAGCTATTCACTAGCAGTGCAACTTCAGACAAGTCCTGACAGCTGTGAAACACAATTTATTCACTTGTAAAGTATGAGTTACAATACGGCCTGCCCTGACTACTTCACAGATAGCAATGAAAATTAAGTGTGCAACTAATACAGCTAATTAAAATCTTATTTGTAATACTGGACCCATAGTTGTTACTTCCATATTCCAAGGTTTTTAATATTGGCAACCTTATGCTGGAATTCTAGATTTGGATCACCAACACTGTAGTACCGGAAAAAGTAAAAGCCTAATAACTAAGTCTTGTCCCTATCAAGCAAAACCACATACAGAAAACCAACTATTAATTTGCAATCTCCATTACTGTCAAGATTGGACGTCTCCAGGTAGGTATTTCCATGTGAAAAGGCTAGAAACATGATAACCCACAAATGAAATACCAAATCACCACTTACAAATTGGTATTTGAAATGTACTATCTCTTAGTTCTAAACACAATATTCAGTTTTCTGAATATTTTAACTTAGAAGAAATATACACTGCTGAAAGAAGATCTATAGCTCTGTACACCAAGTACTTCAATCATAGGATTTAAGTCTAAAGCTAAGATTCTAGACTAAACAAAAGAAACACACACACACACTATTCTTGAAAGTATGAAACCACCCGTGGTTTCTGTACTCCTTTACAGGATCAGAATTTGAAGCTCAAAACATTAACTTGCAAAAATTGCCTGCAATCTCTTTTCTAATGTAAAAAGGTCCCATTTCTCGCTCTTGAGCTCATATTGCAAGAAAAAGAAAGTTCATTACCTAGTAACAAAGAGGATAATTTAAGTAGCTAATCAACCATAAGCCATAAAATATAAATTTTATGTCTTGTTCACATGAAACTATGACTACCAATATTAATACCTCCAGCCATCTTAGAAGAGGGGAGGAGATGAAGCAGGAACTCTGTAGCTAAACATGTTTTACTTATAAACTTTTCATAACCAGTTACATAACCATTCTGCTACTTAGCGGAACAAAACAAAGTCAAGGATTCACAATTCAAGAGCTACTAAAGACATAAAATATGAAATAATGCACTAAGGAGTTTTGTAATTTTTAAGTAAATAAGTAAATTTATCCATTGACTAAGTATGTCTGCCTACTTCCTTAAAGTCTAATGATTTACAGTTTACAAGATTATTTATATAACAAACTATTCTCATTCCAGAGTGGGCTTTCTTGGGGATGAAGTTTAATAAGCAATTTACAATGTTCTATGAAAATTATAAGCTTCTTCAGGTTCCATGGTAAAGTTACAAAAGTTCTGGGCACCATATTTTTTAAAAAACATTAAAAAAAATACATGGAATGGGGCGCCTGGGTGACTCAGCCCAACTCAATTTCGGCTCAGGTCATGATCTCAGGGTTGTGAGATTGAGACCGACTTCATGCTTCACAGTGAGCGTGGGGCCTGCTTAATATTCTCTCACTCCCTCTGCCCTCTCCCTCTGCCCCTCCCCCTAAAAAAAACACATGGGCATGGGGCACCTTGCTGGCTGAGTTGGTGGAACCTAGGACTCTTGATCTTGGGGTTGTAAATTTGAGCCCCACACTGGGTGTAAAGAGTACTTAAAAATAAAATCTTAAAAACAAAAAAAAAGGGCATGTATGTGTGTACAAACACTTTTATAGCAGTTTTTTGTAGTCACCAAAAACTGGAAACAACCCAAATGAGCTTGGGAGAATGAATAAACTATGGTATGCCAATACAATGAAATGCTGCTCAGCAATAAAAATTACTATTACACAAAATATGAATATGTCAAAGTGCATTGTGTTAAAGAAGCCAGTCTCAAAAAGCTACATACTGCATGATTCCATTTATATGGAATTCTTGAAAAGACAAACTATAATGACAAAACATATCAGTACTTGCCAGAGATGGGAAGTGGGGAAACGGGTGGACGAGAAAGGACCAGGAGAAAAATCTCTTGAGATGATGGAACTATATCTCCATCACTGTGATCACGTGTTTCCAAAATTCACAGAACTGTACTCAAAAAGGGTGAGTTTTACTGTATGTAAATTATACCTTAGTTGTAAAATTTTTCTAAAACATGGAGGTGGTAGAATCTTAATTACTGCTCTGAAAACAGGACCGGATGCTGCTTAAACAACCAAAGCAGGTACACTAAACTTTGTTAGATCTGCCTCCAGTTTGAAAACTCCCATTAATATTTTTGCCTAGAAATTGAAATAATATTTGTAGTTATAAATTCCCTTAGGATTAAAAAAGTAAATATATAGAGACTGGGTTTATATACATAATATATATAAATATATATAATATATATAAATATATATTATATAAATATATATTATATAAATATATATAATATATAATAAATATAGAAACATACATAAAAATATACATTTAAGGGCACCTGGCTGGCTTAGTCGGTAGAGAATGTGACTTTTTTTTTTTTAATTTTTTATCCATCTGAGAGAATGAGAGTGCATGTGCATGAGCCGGGGGGTGGGGGGGATCAGAGGGAGAGAAGGAAGCAAACTCCTGGCTGAGCAGGGAGCCGGACACAGGGCTCTATCCCAGGACCCTGGGATCATGATGTGAGCTGAAGACAGACACTCGATCAACTGAGCTATCCAGGCACCCCGAGAATATGACTCTTGATCTTGGGGTGGTGAATTCAAGCCCCAACCGAGCCACCCAGGTGCCCTGAGAATGTGACTCTTGAACTTGGAATGGTAAATTCCAGCCCCACGTTGGGGGTTTTTAAGAAAAATTTTTTAAGTTTTTTAAGAAAACTACCTACTATTTACAGTAGTGTTATTACTAGTAGTGTTAGAAGAAAATAAGCTTCGTCAAGGAGGGAATAAAACCCAAGCAATAAATATTAACATCAAAAATATATATACATATATTTATATATATATATATATATAAACATCAATCTTTTCTAGATTCATGATGTCATAAGTGAGTTTCCTCTCCTAAATTTGGTTCAAAAAAAACAAAATTTCACTTCAAAAAACCTGCAAGAGATCACTGTAAGTTCTTAACATTTGCCTAAAATCTTTAAGTGGCTTTCACTTAACTAGGCAGTGCAGCAAAATGGTTAAGAGCTCAGGCTCAACAACTCAACTACCTGGGCAAGTTATTCAACCTCATTTGTCTCAATTTTCTCATCAGTAAAAGAATAATTATACCTATGTCTGGGAATAATTCTAGACAATTAAATGAACTGATATACATATAATCATTTAGAACAGTGCCTGATATACTTAAGCCTCAGCAAGTTTCAAGCGAATATAAATGAATATTAATAATCACCAGCTGAGTGTCCTTGGACAAATCATTTTACCTTTGTATATCACAATTCTTCCCTGTAAGGTAAGAGACCTAAATTCAATGCCCCAAACACCTATGTAGTGATACCATTCTACGTTCCTATAATTTTACCTGAACTGCACCAAGTCACCTTGCAAAGAATGTTAAGTAATACCCCTGTTATACAGAAAAATCTGAAGCCCAGGGGCACCTGGATGGCTCAGTCCATCAAGCGTCTGCCTTTGGTTCAGGTCATGATCCCAGAGTCCTGGGATCAAGCCCCACATCGGGCTCCCTGCTCAGTGGGGAGCTGGCTTCTTCCTCTCCCTCTGTTTGCTGCTCCCCATGTTTATGCTTGCTCGCACACGCTCGCTGTCAAATTAAAAAAAAAAAAAAATCTTCAAAAAAAAAAAATCTGAGGCCTAAATAAGTTAAATGACTTGCCCAAAAGGACAGTAAGATGAAGGCGAAGCCAAGACAAGGATCTGCTGTTCTGAGATTTCTCAAACTTTGTTCTCTCCAAATATTTTAGCCCTCCATCAACTCCTTCCCTTCTGATAAGGTATGACATACCAAAAAAAAAACAAAAAACAAAAAACCCACCAATTTATGCATTTTAAAAATCCATTAAGCTATACACTTGTTTGTGCACTCCTCTGTATGTTTGTTTTATATCATAATTGAAAAAGGTAAGGGGTGCCTGGGTGCCTCAGTCAGTTAAGGGTCCAACTCTTGGTTTTAGCCAAGATCAAGTCTTGATCAGGTCTTGATCTCGGGGTTGTGGATTTAGGCCCCATGTTGGGTTCCACACTGGGCATGGAGCTTACTTTAAAAAACAAACAGGGGTGCCTGGGTGGCTCAGTCGTTAAGCGTCTGCCTTCAGCTCAGGCCATGATCCCAGGGTCCTGGAATCGAGCCCCGCATGGGGCTCCCTGCTCGGCGGGAAGCCTGCTTCTCCCTCTCCCACTCCTCCCTGCTCGTGTTCCTGCTCTCGCTATCTCTCTGTCAAACAAAATCTTAAAAAACAGGTAAAATGTTTCATCATTAAGTGTATTCCTTTATGAAAGGAAGTAGTAGAAAAGTTAAAAAAAGGCTAAAGGGAGACAAATTCAACTGATTATGTTTACTAAAATTTTGTGAGGGTAAAAGTTTTAAAAACTGAGGTATAATATACCTACAAAAAAGTGCACTTAAGTATAAAACTCAATGATTCTCATAAACAGTTGTCTGAAGACAACCATGAAATCATCACCCAGATCAAGACACAGAACATTACCAGCACCCCTAAAGTCTACCTTGCACGCATCACCAAGATAAATAACCATTATTCTGAGTTCAATTACCATCTCTTAGTTTTGTCTGTTTTTTAAACTTTATAAAAATGGAATCACACAGTATGTTGTCCTATGAATGGGTTCTTTCACATATACTTTTAATTTTTCTTCTTGCAAACAAAAAGCATTTAGGTTAGCCAGATAGTAAGAAACATTCTCTCAACACTATCAAATGTTCAAATTTAAACCATAAATCATTCTCAAAGCAAACCACTTCTCAATCTAAATATTTATTTAAAGTCAAGTATAGCTGGTATTTCTTCTCTACCCAATGAGTTTTGTTGTTTTTTTTTTTTTTTGCTTGAAAACTGAATTTTTCTTTAAGTTTTTATTTCAAGCACAATCCTTAAAACCCATCACCTATTTCACCCATGCCCCCACCCACCACCCCTCTGGTAACCATCAATTTGCTCTCTACAGTTAAAGTCCCAATGAAATTTCTAAGCTATTTTCAGTTTCTTTTGGTTGGAGAAAATAGAGACCCAAAATGTCTCAAATATTATTCTTTCATCAGTAAAATTTGAATTGTAACCATTTTTAAGAGACAGGAAAATAATCATGAAGAGATTTCAGACCATAATTATCTTAAAATTACATTTTTAAAAGATTTTATTTATTTATTTGACAGAGTGAGAGACAGCAAGAGAGGGAACACAAAGCAGGGGGAGTGCGAGAGGGAGAAGCAGGCTTCCCGCTGAGCAGGGAGTCCGATGCCGGGCTGGATCCCAGGACCCTGGGATCTTGACCTGAGCTGCTGAAGGCAGACGCTCAATGACTGAGCCACCCAGGCGCCCCTTAAAATTACATTCTTTAATGTTGCTCTCATACCTTGAAAAGAGTTATCCATTACTGCCAACATTGAACACAAAGAGTAAAAATGTAAAAATCTGTTTTGCACTAGACTGTCTAATTCCAACACCGTTTTGATAGCACTGCAATAAAAGTTTTAGATAACTAAATGCCTCTATTTTATCCTGAGATCTCTTCCTATGGTTTAATCTACATCTGTTTCAGTCCGTACTCTGCTATCCAACATGATAGCCACTAACCATATGTGGCTAATTAAGTTAAACTGTCAACTATACTTAATTTAAATGTCCTTTTTTTAACTGAACTTAAAAAAAATTTTTAATTTAGTTTCTTGGTCAAACTAGCCAAATTTCAAATGCTCAATATGTACTGAACAGTGCAGATATCGAACACCAGGAAAGATCATCAGAAGTTCTAGTGAACCAGCACCTGTTCTATAAATGCGATCTCATCTCCCACTCACCTTTAGCCCTTTACTATACTAAAACTTAATCTAAGAAAATGATGATCAATGACTAGCATGGATCACCAAATCCAATTATTTCCTTAGCCCTCAGCTTCCCTCATTTCACTCAAACTTAACTGATTATCACTTAATTTAGAAATCCTCTCTTCTCTGCTTCCACTATGCCTCATTAACCTAATTTTAACAGTTTTAATTTTATCTTCTTCTCCCACCCCCCTAAATGTGATACTCAATCTTTGGCTCTTCTAGGTTCAAGATCTCATCTAGATGAGGCCAACCTACCTTTCTTCCTACCTCAAATTCTCTATATCCAAGCTCCTGCAGGACATTTTTACTTATCCCCTGGCCTCAATGTTAAATGTGGGAAGGATTTCATTTTAGTCCTTTTCCAAAACCAGCTCCTCCTCCCAATTCCACATTTCTGTACTATCACTATTCACCAAGGCCCAAAACCCATTAACTCTGAATCATTGCTACTTACCTCCAATTCAACTAGTTCACAAATGTTTGTCTATTTCCTTTAGGGTGTCAACCAACTAGCAATCTTCTATCTTAATCTAGCCACCTCAATTACCACCTTGCCACCACCTTAATTCAGGTCCTTATTATGTGTACAGTACAGATTCTTCACTGTTTTCCAATCTTCACCTGCTCCTAATCATGCAACTGCTATCAGACACATCTTCCCCAAAATTGCCTTTTTTCTCAAAAGTCCAAAAGGACTCAGTATAGAGAGTAAAAGAATATTCAAACATCTTATTTATTTCAACAATCTGTAGCCAACATACTTTGCAAACTTGTCTTTGAATCCTCCATCTTCTGTCTTAGCTAGAAAAATCAAAACCATTCCCCAAACATTGATTTATGTCCCTTACCTATATAAAGCTGGGACTCTTCCTCCTCTCTACAATTTTTTCTTTAAGGAGGCTCTATGCCCCACATGGAATTTGAACTCATGACCCTGAGATCAAGAATCCCATACTCTACCCACTGAGCTGGCCAGGCTCCCCTCTACCAATATATTAGTTTCTATATTAGGAAACTATCTTCTCAGCATCTCATAAGTAGCACCCATTTTGAACAAACCTAAATGAACAGACCAAGAATAAGAAAGTTACAAATATACATATTGGTTTAGCTTTAATATAAAAGCATCTATATTTATTACATGCAATTCTATTCCCCAAGAATTTATTTTGCAGAACTATTTCTGTAAAAATAATCCGACCGTTGTTCAAAAGTATAAAGTACACTATCCATTACAGACAGCACTTTTGAGGTTAAAAAAAAAATCCCTAGATGTCAATCAGTAAGGGACCAGGATAAATAGTAGTGTCTATCAAGTTTAAAAAAACAAAAAACAAAAAACAAAAAACTACATAGGGGGTGCCTGGCTGGTTCAGTTGGTGGAGCATACAACTCGACCTCAGGGTCATGAGTTTGAGCCCTACATTGGGTATAGAAATTACTTAAATAAACTTAAAATTAAAAAAAAAAAAAAAATACAGTCCTTAAAAATGGGTATACCTACATTTTGATAGGGTAAGATGTAATACACTATTATTGTGAGAAAAAAAGCAAATTGTAGATCAGCATGATAGTTTGATCCTATTAGAGGGTAATCTTTAAATCTATATATTAATTGAAAACAACTATCAACAGGGAACTAAAACTTCCCTATTCACACAACTAAATAAATTAAGTAAATACATATATATTGACACAGATAAATTTCAAGCTTTTCAAATCGCAGAATATATATACTTAGGTACCATACATACCTGAAACACACAATACTACAAGTTAAATACATACATCTATAGGAAGAATATAAGAGCATGGGTTAAGAAAGATAGATAACCTCTGGGTAACAGAAACAGGATCTAGGAGGAGAGCAAAAGGGACTCCAATTGTATGATATTTAAATTTTAAAAACAAACATAAACCTTTCAGGCAAATCTAACAAGATGTCAATATCTATTAAATCTAAATCAGCATCTATTAAGTACATGACATTCTCTGTATTTTTCTGAATTTTTGAAATATTTAAATTTTACTTTTAAAAAAAGGAAAGGCAGGGTATGGAATTTAAGAACAGAGGAGAATGGGCTTTGTAGACTTTTATAGGGTATTTTCTTTTCACAAGCTTGTTATTCTTTACTATAAAACTTCTAACTGAAAAACCCCATAAACTTATAGTAGTACCTACATTTATTACCTTGATTGCTCTTCAACTTTAATCTTATTCTTTAAAAAAAATAAGGGGTAGATAATTATAAATGCCTTACCCCAAAAATCTAACATTTAATGTGCAGAAAAAAACACAAGCTGACAGGCTCTATCTAATCACTTAAACTCTAAAGGATATATTACATAGACCTTCCTAAAATATCACTAGTATATAAACTTAAAGTGACTCAACTCTAAGCTGTATATTAACACCAAAATCCCAATGAGACTACATTGTCATAATGAAAGTAATTATTCTAAATATCCTCCAGTTCAAATTACATGTATAAAATCCTATCACCTCTTAGTTGCTATAATCCCACTTAATATTTAAAACACACACACACACACACACACACACACACACAGCTATAGAACTTGCTCAAGTCCACATGGCAAGTCAGCAGGAGAACTGGGAATTCAGGTTGAGTCCTGTGTTTAGGGTTCACAGAATCCGATTTTTCTTTTCAAGGCAACATTCTTAAGTCTCAATCAGCTCATCAGGAAGAAGAAAATTAGATGGAGGTCTTCTTGTGTTTAAATGTGATCAAAGCTCAGTCTCAGTCACAGTGGAGTTTACAATGAAAGTTCAAATGCTTGCTTGCACCATTCCTCCCCTACCACTTCCTACAACTGCCACTCTGCTTAGGAAGTGGAGCCAGTTAACCACCCACTTTCTCATTGGTGACTATAACTTAAACCCTCTTAAGACACCCAATGAAAACTAAAAACATCAAAATGTACTTTAAAATAGCCATTTTTCCTAATAAGAGTAATACATGCTCATAGAAGATTGGGAAATTACAGAAGAATATGAAGCAGAAAACAGTTACACTATCCCACCAGCCAGAAATTAATCATGATTAATATTTCTATTCCTGTCTTTCCAGGCTCTCTTTTATATACACTTTTATTATAAAAGTGTATTAGTTCACTTACTAAACACGATTTTAAGTACAGCAGAAAAGGGAAATAACATACTAGTTCTTTTGAAGACTAATCTTCAGTGTTTTCTAAGCCAAAACCAAGTATGTATACATGGAATCGGAGAGAATGAGACAAATCAGAGAAATCGTATGTGCTCCTTTTCATTCGCCCCATGGAAACCACTGAGTCCATGTTTCAACAACCATTATATAGCCAAAAACTAATGTTTCCTTCTTAAGTAGCAGCCTACTATATAAATCTCTCTCTCTCTCTCTCTCTCTCACACATAAACACACACACAATCAGTGTTGGCAGTAGGAGGAACACACGTAGTAAAAGGAATTAAATCAAGACTGATTTTTTTTTTCATCTCCTTGAAACTATCCTGAGGAGAAAGCAAAATATCTGAAAGGCTGAAAAAAATTTAAAAATTAAATATCTGAAAGGCTGATGTAAAATTAATGATCTCTCCCACAAAAATATTTTCTGTGCACATCAGATGAAAGAACAATGTAACTACAGAAAGTTGTAACTATTTGTTTTACAATACTATAACTTATTTACATGTGTAAATAAATACGTAAGAGTTTAAATAGCCCATAAGTACTGATACCTTAACTCTGTACCAAGTAGTACCTAAGTGCGGGAAGTGAGGGAGAACAGCCATCAGTACCTACTTCTGCAGGGCTCACAGTCTACCTCTTTAAATATGATGTCAAACACTAGGCATGTGGCCTCGAAGGAATAGAAATCACATCACTCATTAAATTATGCTCTTAAGTACTTGAGGGTCTAAGAAGATATATGTGAAAGCACCTTATAAATCATGCTACGTAAGGTAAAAAGAAAGCACTGTATAGAGCAACCACCTTCAATATAAGTTATCTCATTTAACTGACAAAAAAATAATCACGAGTTGCTCTTTTCACAATCTCTAAGACCTCAATATTATCTTTCTCTGACAATGAACCATATGAAATAACTGAAATTAAGTTCCCCAGGATGAGACGAGAAAGGGAGATTCATTTTTCTAGTACAAAAAGCACCATTTCGTGATTTCATTACATATGGTAGGGGGCGGGGGGAGGCGCAAGTTATTCAAACTTAATAAAAGTTACTTTTTTTTTTTTAAAGATTTTATTTATTTATTTCAGAGAGAGAGAATGAGAGACAGCACATGAGAGCGGGGAGGGGCAGAGGGAGAAGCAGACTCCCTGCCGAGCAGGGAGCCCGATGCGGGACTCGATCCTGGGACTCCAGGATCATGACCTGAGCCGAAGGCAGTCGCTTAACCAACTGAGCCACCCAGGCGCCCCAATAAAAGTTACTTTTTAATCTAAGATTCATCATGGAAAGTTTCAGCCCAATAAAGCATTTTTAAAAAGTTAGAGGTTCAGGCTCTTCCAAATGGATTTAGAGTGACAGACTAATTGTGGTACTTTGCAAGCAAAGGAAAGCAAGCAGCAATTATTCATCCCTTCCCTCGGTTTCTAGGCTCTTAGAAAATAGGGATATGTTATAACCAAACCACTTTCCATAAAGCACAGACTTTTAAAAATATACTCTACACAGTATCAGTTCTTCATATCTAAAAGAAGTAGACTACTTAAATTGTTTCCTATCCCATGATTTTCCCTTTTCAAATTCAGCCACCTCAACAATGACAATCGGTATCAAACTGGATACTTTGAGTAAGGTTTATATGTTCGCCCTATTGCAGATATGACTCTCAAAAGCATGGCACGCTTTAGACTATCATAATCCAATCAGACTGGACCACCTGCAGAAGAAGAGGAAATGCCCAAAAACAATCATAAAGGCCCAACATTAAATCTTACAAGTCTAAAGCAATGATATTCAAAAAAAAAAAATGCTCCACTGGGGTAAAGAAGAAAAATATTTGAACTTTATTTTTAACTTTTTTTTTTTTTTTTTTAGATTTCATTTATTTCAGAGAGAGAGAGCAAGCATGAGTGGGGGTGGGTGGCACAGGGAGAAGCAGACACCCTGCTGAGCAGGGAGCCTGACTCAGGGCTTGATCCCAGGGTCCTGGGATCATGACCTGAGCCTAAGGCAGACGCTTAACCGACTTAGCCACCCAGGTGCCCCACTTTATTTTTCTCATCCTTGTTAATTTTGATTATATTTTATATAGTATGTAATAACCAGTTACTATACATACTGTTTGTAAATTAAATAAATACTTAAGGGTGAGGATTAATGCTCAAAATTTTTTTACCATAGAGATGATCAAAAATTTTGGAGACCACTGGCCTGATGTATTCTGTCACCGCACTTTCATTTTTACCTGCCCCTTCCACAGAGTTAAACTGTAGAGGCTAAGACTTGATGCTGAAAAAAGAACAAAAGGAAAACTATTCCCAAACTATTTTAAACTCCCACCAACAGGTTAAAAGATAATAAATCACTAGCAAGAATATGCAGAACTGGACACTAACATACTGTTGGTGGGACTTTTTTAAAAGATTTTATTTCTTTGAGAGAGAGAGAGAGCATGCGCACACCAGAGACAGCACAAGCGGGGCAGGGGGAGGGGGGGCAGAAGGAGAGGGAGAAGCAGACTGCCCGTTGAGCAGGGAGCCCTATACGGGGCTTGATCCCAGGACCCCAAGGTCACGACCTGAGCCAAAGGCAAGATGTTTAACCACTGAGCCACCCAGGTGCCCTGGGACTTTTTTTTTTTTTTTTTAAGATTTATTTATCCATCTTAGAGAGAGAGAGAGAATGAGCGAGAGAGAGCCAAGCAGAAAGGGCAGGGAGAGAGAATCTCAAGCAGACCCAGAGCCCAGCACAGAGCCAGACTCAGGGCTAGATCTCATCACCCTGGATCATGACCTGAGCCCAAACCAACAGTCCCAAGCTCAACCGACTGTGCTACCCAGGCGCCCCTGTTTGTGAGACTTTAAAACAGACATCCTATCTATCGACACCTATATTCAAATTTAAAATGCACAAACCCTTTGACCATATAAGCCCACTTTTAGGAATTTAGCCTATGGAAATAATAGCACAATTGTATAAAAAAAAGTCCAAAGGAATTCATGACAGAACTGTTTTAAGAGAAAAATTGGAAATGTCCATTAACAGGGAATTGTTGTAAATTATAATGCATCCACATCACAGAACAGTAAATAACCATTAACAGAACACCAATTTGACATGGAAAGTTGTTCTTTTTGAAGTATTCAGTAGATAATGCATAAGAAAAAAGGAAAATTAGCAAACATTACTCTAAATGGGATCATGGGTTATCTCTACTTTATTCTCCTGAGTTATCTCAATTCTTGTTTTTTGTATGATTCCCCGCCCCACTCCCACCCCCGGCACTGAATATGTATTTGTAGCTTTCACAGTCTGAAGTAACAATTTCAGGGGCGCCTGGGTGGCTCAGTCAGATGGGCGTCTTGCCATCAGCGCAGGTCCTGATCCCGGGACCCTGAGATGGGAGTCCTGCATTGGGCTCTCTGCTCAGCGGGTAGTCTGCTTCTCCCTCTCCCTCTTCCTCTGTGCTCTCTCCCCCTCTCTCGCTCTCTCTCAAATAAACAAAATCTTTTAAAAAATAAATCACCACACTGTTATCTTTACCCTATGATGTTGCCACCTGCCATTTAGAAAACATTGCCCTAAACTTCACACAGAATGTACTAAACTCCTTCTACCACCACTCCAACACAATAAAATGGGTGAAATCTAGCAAATCTATTCCAAGTGCAAATTGTGAGACTTCCCAGATCCCTCTCTGAAGTTCCTACCACACTGTGATGACTCCTTGGTTTTTGCTTTTGGGGTTTTTTTTTGTTTTTTGGGGTTTTTGTTTTTTTTAAATATTTAAGTACTCTGCACCCAGCGTGGGGCCCGAACTCACGACCCCGCGATCAAGAGTTTCATGCTCTTCCACCTGAGCCAGTCAGGTACCCCAGTGACTATTCCTATTGGCATACAGGATGCAAGTGCTGAAAGGTTTCTCTAGGCTGAGTACAGTAGAAATCTTTTCTGTTGCCATATTAGCGACATTAGTAAATTCTACACTTGACAACATGTAATAGGTTTACCACTGCTCCAAAAGCCAACTCTTCCAAGAAAATAAAATAGGATTCTAATATAGTATCATACCCTTACATTTTTTAATTGCTTTTCATATACACCATTCCATTTGATCCTCCCTGACAAACTGAGATAAATAAAGTATTATTCTTCCTTTTATTAACAAGGGAATTGAAGCTCAGAGCGCTTATGTGGCTTGCCAGAAACAACACAGCTAACAAGGAACACAACTCAAGCTTGAACCCAGGACTTACCTGTCTACCCATTCTCAGGCTACAATTTTCATTGTGAATATCTGATACAAACATGAACCTAAAAAGTATGTTAAGTTTCTAGATATGAGGGGCACTTGGCTGGCTCAGTCGGTATAGCATGCCACTCTAGATCCCAGGATTGTGAGTCAGAGCCGCACACTGGGTATAGAGTTTATTTAATAAAAAATATATTTTTTTAATTTCTAGATACAAAAGTGAAAATGAAAGCATATCAATATGGTATCAAAATAAAGATTAAAAACAGCAATGGATGTTAATTTTGGTAGCCTCTAAAATTATCAGGAATTCTAGTTCAATCCAATATGGATTTGATCTCATACTGTGTCTTAAGTGAACGTTTCACTGATTATAAAATTACGTATAAATTTACCATAGAAAATTACAGAATTGGGTGGTCTGTAAGAAACAACTAGGCACATAAATTACACAAACTTCCCTAAACCATTCTTAATCTTGCGGCTTCACACTAAATTATGAAGTTCCTTATGTGAAATCCATTTTGATTTCAACACAAAGTGAATTACAACAGCATAAGTGTGTTGTTTCTGCATAATACTTGCAACATGCACTCAATTTCCAGAGCACTTTTGGATAACATCTAAAATCTGTAAGCTTAGAACCCAAAAATGTTCAAGGTTTTTTGTTTTTTTTTTTAAGGTTCATCTACCTACATAAAATGAATACCAAATAACAGAATTACAAATTATTGAAGATTTGCAGAGGGGCGCCTAGCTGGCTCTGTCAGTAGAGCACATGACTGTTGATCTTGGGGTTGGGAATTCAGGCCCCATTTTGGGTACAGAGCTTACTTAAAAAAATAAAATATTTCTTTAAAAAAAAAAAAAGATTTGCAGAATCAGGCTGAAGAAACTACCTGAGACCAACAAGTATAGACCTTTAATTGTATAGATGAGAAAACAGAGGTCCACAGAAGTGACTTTCCTAATAGCAGTCACATAGTAAATTAATGACACAGAATCTCTGCCAATCCACAGCCTCCCATTATTTCAAATGTCTCTGCATCTAATAAAAAGTCACTAAAAAGGGCCACAACACCTAAAAAAAATTAAGACACATTCAAGACCCAAAAACTGGGGGACAGGATAGTTTACAATGACAGTCCTAGGAGAAAAAAAAAAAAAAGCTTGTTTTCCAAAGATGTTATTTTTAAGTAATCTACACCCAACATGGGGGCTCAAACAACCCTGAGATCAAGAATCACATGCTCTACCAACTGAACCAGCCAGAAGCCCCTAGAATATAGAACCTCTTAAAGGAATCCCAAAGTTCTAAACCACATAAGCTAAAAACTGGCTCTTTGATCCAATACAAGGTATCAAGTGGCTTTTTTTTTTTTTTAAGATTTTACTTATTTGAGAGCGAGAAAGCGCACACGCAGGGGGAGGGGCAGAGGGACAAGCAGAGTCCCCGCTGAGTGGGGAGCCCTATGTGGGGCTGGACCCCAGGACTCTGAGATCATGACCTGAGCTGAAGTCAGACGCTTAACCAACTGAGCCACCCAGGCACCCCTCAAGTAGCTTTTAATAACTAACGTTATCGGGGCGCCTGGGTGGCTCAGTTGGTTAAGCAACTGCCTTCGGCTCAGGTCATGATCCTGGAGTCCCGGGATCGAGTCCTGCATCAGGCTCCCTGCTCAGCAGGGAGTCTGCTTCTCCCTCTGACCCTCCTCCCTCTCATGCTCTCTGTCTCTCATTCTCTCTCTCAAATAAATAAATAAAATCTTTAAAAAAAGTAAATAAATAACTAACGTTATCAACCACAACGTTTTCCCCCCCTCTCAATACTATTCATTTGCTCAACAGGTATCTGGGAGCACAGTATATGCTGTGGGAACTATGCTAGACACTGGAGACACCAAGAAAACAAAACAGCCTCTGGCTCTCAAATTGGACAACTGGATACACGTCTCTAAACTATTACTCCATGATTTGACAGGATATTTACCAAACTCCTTCACTACTCTACATAACTTTAACATTTTCTGCCTATTCTTCCAAACTTGTAACAAACCTCACCACACCCCCTCTGCAACATGAATACTTCTTGGGTAATTCACCATTCCACTTTATCACAGAAGGTGTTAACCAGAACTACAACAGATTTAAAAACTGACTTTACCACTCCTCATGGCCTGGGGCAAATTTCAAGAACTTTTCATAATCCACAATAAACCTTCCTGGTGCACAACCCTCATCTCAAATGACTGCTAACCCACCCACCCTACCCTCACTTTACTAGAAACCTGAGTCAGATGGTTTAGGAGCAAGCATGTTGAGATGTTGGGAAACACCTTCCATGGACCCCTTTGTGATCCAGAAGTAGACTTACTGCCTCTCCCTCTCCTTTTCATTCCTCTAGATCCTTTTATATATCTCTAGATATACCTCCAGTCAAGCAGCATCTAATTTTATCAAGTGTGTTCCCAAAGACTTACATGAATAACTTCTAGCAACAAACCTAATTCCCCTACCTAAATCCATTATATTTTAAGAGATGCTCAATTTTCAGTTTTAAATTTCTCAGGCTTCCCCTTCTTCCCTACCTCTCAAATTCTTAAAGCTCTATAAAGAACTAAAAGCACTCTCAAAAGTCATAATTAATGGGAACCTTATGGAATACCAAAGGTGACCTAAAGCTGACTTTCACAGGTTGACAAACCTGGCTGACCAGAACCACTCAGGGAGCTTCGTAAGGATGGATTCCCAGGCCCCACCCTCAGAGATTTTAATTCACCAGGTCCTCCTGCATGGAGTTCAGGAACCAGCATTTAAGGCAGTCCATACTATTTCTGATGACCGTATTTAGGTAACTACTGAACTAAAGAACCTGGCCTACAAGCTGAGAAACATGCATTCTCCTGTGGCTTGCTATTAACTACAAGTGGGGCTGCACCACTGTGTTGGTCACTTGAACTGCTCTGGGTCACCTGAAAATGAGGGAGGTAATTAGAGCTGAAAGAGGCCTTCATAGGCAGCCAATCTAAAAGTCTAGAACCCTCCAAATTTAGTTTAATATCACACATTGTACTGGGCTTACTCAAAACTGTGTCATTCTGGGGGCGCCTGAGTGGCTCCGTCATTAAGCGTCTGCCTTCAGCTCAGGTCATGATTCCAGGGTCCTGGGATGGAGCCCCGCTTCGGGTTCCCTGTTCCGTGGGAAGCCTGCTTCTCTCTCTCCCACTCCCCCTGCTTGTGTTCCCTCTCTCACTGTGTCTCTGTCAAATAAAATCTTTAAAACAAACAAACAAAAAAAAACTGTCATTCTGTAAGCTCTTCTACCCACTCAAGTCATAGGCCCTAGAAGGGAAGACTTTTTGCATGCTACCAACCCACCTTACTTGGGTCTCCCAGCAAAAATAACACAGATCATGTCTCTGGCCCTACAGAAACAGCCTTTAAAAAGGAAAAAGTCCCTGTCACCTCTTCATGTACAAATCACAAACGTTTTGCATAAAAAAATCATCTCATGTATTTCAACCCAAGCCTTCGAGAGCATCACCGTCCACATTGTGAGAATAGCTGAACCTCAACTAGAAAAGTATGCATTTTTTTTCCTTTTGAAAAATTAGATTGTCAGATAAACAAAGTGGATGTCAAGATATTCAACCAGTCAAGAATTAAGGCCTCTAACTGGAGAAGACACCTGCACATCAATAGCTAACCGAAGACCAAGTGCAAAACTCAAACGAGATTATCAGACCCCAGAGAAGTTGATTAAAGTGCCATAAAACTGACCCCATTATTTTGAGGTAAGTTTTCCAGCCCAAAGCACAGCAAGTAATATTATCGCCAAGGGTCCTAAGCAGCACAATTTCCACCTGAGAAGTGGAGCTGTTTCACCAGTGTTCCCTGAACTCTCAAGCGCCTCCGAACCATCCTTCCCACCCAAGTACTACCAGGTCAGGAGGATGCCCGGCTGCACAGTCGGCCACTCCTCCTTCCCACAAGTCCCGGGCCCTCACCGCTCGCCCCGGGGGCTCTACTGGCCCCCGACCTCCGGCCTCTCGCCACCGTGGACTCCCACAGACCCGGTCGGGAGCGAGGGAGGCACACTCACCTCCCGGGGTCCGCGGGCACTTGTCCGGACGCTCCGGGGGCAGCACTTCACAACCCCAGCCCCATGGGCCCGTCCCTGCCAGGTCCGGGATAGCTGGCTGGGCCCGGGACCCCGCCTCCCCCGCGCTGAGGGTCCGGGCCGAGCCCGGCCGCTGCGCTCCCACTCCCCACGCCTCCCCCTGGCGGCCGCGGCCGCCACCCAGGACACCCCTCCCCGGGCCACGCACGCTGTCCCCTGCCCCCCGCGGGCCGCCGCCTCCTCAGAGGGTGACAGCCACTGCGCCGGGGCCGAGACCGGCCCCTCCTCCAGCCCCTCCTCACCCCCGGAGGAAGGGGGGGGGCGTTCTTACCGGGCGGCAGGGCATGGCGAGGCCCGCCACGGCACGGCCTCCTCCGCCACCCCACTAGGCTCCCAGCCAGGGCCGGCGGGGGGCAGCGCCTGAGCCGTTGGAGCGTCTCGTCCGGCTGCTCCTCCGCTGCCGCCGCCGCCTTCTCACAACCACAACAACATGGCGGCAGCGGCCACACAGAGCGCGCTCCCGACGCCGAGCCGGGCCGCGAGCGGGGGCGCGCGCGCACGCTAGGGCCCTCAGTCCGCGGTCGGGGAAAAGAAGGCAGGCCCTCGCGGGTTGGGCAGAGGCGGGGCCCGGGTCTATGGCCACGCCCCGGTGGTGGGCGGGGCTCCACACCAGCAGAATGCCCACTGCGGGAAAGGCTGGCAGAGAAGCTCGAGTGGAGTGGAGAAGGAATTAGAAATAGGTGGGCAACAGGCAAGGACGAAAACTAATGGTGGTCCTAAGATTTGGGGGAGGCATCTTTTCCCTGCCCTATAGCCCTGAGCAAGACAAAGCCTCACTCTACTTAACCAGTAAAACAGAATAGTAGTAGTATCTTTCACCTGTAGTTACAGTGAGGCTAAAACTAATTTAATATAACGCATATAAGTACTGCGTGCTCAAGCCTGCATACGAATTCTACAAGCCAGAATGGAATTATTTTAGGCCCTTAACAGATTAACCTCTTCAGAGTTGCATTTCAACAATATACCCTTGACTTTTCTGGAAAATAGCTAAGAGAACCAGTCAAATGAAATCTGTCTTTGCATTTGTTCTATTTTTTTCCCACAGCACTCTGCAATTATTTATCCATCTTTCATGTTTATTGTGTTTCTATCCCATTCCAATGTAAAAGCTACTTTAAGATAAAATTCTTATTTTGTTCATCACTTTATCCCCAACACCTGGAACTGCCCATGGCAAGTAGTGGACAATTTTTTTTTTTTTTTTTTTTTTTTTTTTACGATTTTCTTTATTAGAGAGCGCGAGTGCGCAAGAGAGCGCATGCTTGGGGGGGGAGAGGGAGAAGCAGACTCCCCTCTGAACAGGGGGCCCATGCGGGGCTGGATGCCAGGACCCTGAGATCATGACCTGAGCCAAAGGCAAGACGCTTAACCGACTGAGCCACCTGGGCGCCCTCAAATTTCTTAATTAACAGCTAATATTTAGTTATACAATTCATCTAATTGAATCTTCACAGCTTTAATAGGCAGATACTATTACCTCCATTTTACATATCAAGAAACTGCAGCCCAGAATAAGATGCACTAAAACAAAATTCAAACCCAACCCCAACTGACAACATAAATTATGCTACCAGCCACTGGACTGTATTGCCCACTTCATGAATTGTCGCCTGAAACAGAATCCCAAGTAAAAAATCACATTAGAGTTCAAAGTTAGGAAATGCTTTGCTGTACTCCCACAGAATCAGGTATGCTTCCTTTCTGATAATTAATTAGTATTATGCAGCTAATCGTGTATCTTTTCACCTTGGCTTCCCAAAAGCCCAAGGCTAAATCTGAAGTTCAGTGGTAGGTAGCCTACTGTTGGCCCTTCCAGTCCGCATATTAACTGTGGTTTTCTCTCCCACCTCAACTTTGCACTTTTATTTATATTTTACTGTCCTGATTTCCCCTTTCCGCTATATGATTATATCCTTTACCGAGAGAGGAAATAGTAGGTACATAGATGAATGACAAACAAACAAAAACACAGCTTTCCCACCTGTTTTTCCTATTGTCTGATAAGGTAAGGCTCCCATCAGGTTCGTCCCTTCGATGCGCATATTCTGCTACCTGGGCCTCTGCTCAGGCAAAGACTGAAGGATGGGGGTTCCATAGTCGGTTGGCCTCTGATTGGATTGAAGCTAGCACCTGACTCCAGGACAGTCTGCCCATAGGCTGGCTAGCTTCCAATGAGGTGGCTAGGGGCAAAGATTCAGCCAATGCAACAGCTCCCCTGAAATCCTCAGGGAAAGAGGGGCTCGTTGGCATACCACTTAGTCTTCTGTTTTAGGCAGAGAATCATCGATATTTGCCTTTTTTTTTTTAAAGATTTTATTTATTTATTTGACAGAGAGAGACACAGTGAGAGAGGGAACACAAGCAGGGGGAGGGAGAGAGGGAGAAGCAGGCTTCCCGCGGAGCAGGGAGTCTGATGTGGGGCTTGATCCCAAGACCTGGGATCATGACCTGAGCCGAAGGCAGACGCCCAACCGACTGAGCCACCCAGATGCCCCTCGATATTTGCCTTTTAACTTGGGTTAAGGAATTTTAAGCTGAGTCCTCAACTAGTACATGGAAGGAGTTTCTCTATGCCCATGAAATCGCTATTTGTGTCTCCTCGTTCTCATAATAGCTAACATGGGTTGAATCTTAAGATGTGCTGACGCTATGTGAGCACTTTACATGTATATCTAATGTAATCTTAACAACCCTAGGCACAGGTATTGTTATTCTACCTGATTTTACACAGAAGGCAGTATAAAAGCCAGAATTTGAACCCAATTTGATTCCGAAAGCATGCTTTTTTTTTTTAAAGATTTTATTTATTTATTTGACAGAGAGAGATAGCGAGAGCAGGAACACAAGCAGGGGGAATGGGAGAGGGAGAAGCAGGCTTCCCGCGGAGCAGGGAGCCCGATGTGGGACTCGATCCCAGGACCCTGGGATCATGACCTGAGCCGAAGGCAGACGCTTAACGAGTGAGCCACCCAGGCGCCCCCGAAAGCATGCTTTTAAACTTCATCTACACGTCATCCCCCACTGCTGCCCACCTGCTTATCATTAAGCAAACTTTCGTAAATTGTCTTTAAATAAGAAAGAGAAAACTGCGGCGTGGCCTTGAGAACTCACTTCAAGGAGAAAGGCCTAAAAAAGAAAAACAATGTAAAGAAAACTGGTTTGGATCTAAAGATAAATTTGAATCCTGGCCCCTCCACATACTTGTTCTTTTCTCTGCCTCAGCTTCCTCGTTGTCCCTGTGGGGTCCTAATCACTATTCGGGTCACTTCACAGAGGTGTGTAAAGGTTCTTTAAGGTAATGAGTTTGAAAACTTTTTATAATTTACGAAAAGCCAAATCAGTGGATGGGATTCCTCTTGGGCTTTGGCTTAAGACAAAGCCTTAAACTTTGTGCAGTGAGTCAAGAAAAGAGAGAGAAAACCGATCCAGGCTCAGGGAGGGCTTCTCACTGCCCTATTTCTCGTGTGAGGCGCCCTCCTCTACCCGCCTGACCTTCCTCCCCTCTCCTGCTCCCCTTCAGCCCCCTTCCCCCCCTGCTATCTTCAAAGCTGAAAATGTTCTTCCAGCTGTTCAGGGACTCTTTGAAGTAGCCTAAGACAGATGGAAAGGTTGATTGATAGAGGTCTCCTGAGGTCACAAAGGGCCCCTGAATGGCAGGAGTCCCTCAAGTCCCCCAAATGCAGCCTTTCCAAAGCTAGATCCTGCTGCTTACTGATAAAAGTCACTTCCCCTTCAGTGAGCTCTTTGTGTGGATTATCTAACTCTTATAACTCCCCCATCTCTTTGGCCTCCCCACCCACCTAGCAGACAGGGGTAATTGGGGGTCTCAGATTTTGAGGAACTGCTTGCCCAGAGTCAGCTAGAAACTAGAATTGAACTCACGTTTATGTGATTCAACATCTCCTGGGATTTTCCAGTGACCACACTGTACCCTGAGAGCTGGGGTGGGTCAGCTCAATGACAATTCAGCATAGAGCAGTGGTCTTCAAAGTGTGGCTCACGAGTCTTTGGGGAGTCCTGAGATTTTTTAGGGGCCCATATGGGTCAAAATTATTTTAACAATAAGAAACGGGGCACCTGGGTGGCTCAGTCGTTAAGCGTCTGCCTTTGGCTCAGGTCATGATCTCAGGGTCCTGGGATCAAGCCCCACATCGGGTTCCCTGCTCCGTGGGAAGCCTGCTTCTCCCTCTTCCACTCCCCCTGCTTGTGTTCCCTCTCTCGCTGTGTTTCTTTCTGTCAAATAAATAAATAAATAATCTTAAAAAAAAAAAAAGAAAGAATTTACCTTTTTTAAACCGTGATGCCGTTTGCACTGATGATGCAAAAACAGTGGTGGTAAGATTGCTGGCACAAATCAAGGCAGTGGTACCACCTGTATTAGGAGCCATTGTAGTCTTCACTTAATGTGCACTGGTAGTAAACAAAATGCCAGTTTCACTTAAGAACATCCTCAAGGGGTGCCTGGCTGGCTCAGTCGGTACAGTATGAGAATCTTGTTCTTGCGGTTTTAAGTTAGAGCCCCACCTTGGGTGTAGAGATTACTTAAAAATAAAATCATAAAAAAAAAAAGAATATCTTTGAGAAAGCAGTAAAAAAAGATCTAATTTTATTAACTCTAGACCTTTGAATATAAGTCTTTTTAATATCCTCTATGATGAAATGGAAATTACACATAAAGCACTTTTTAAACTTTTTATTGAAGTAAAATTCACATAACATAAAATCAACCATTTTCAAGTGACCAGTTCTGGGGGTCCTGGCTGGCTCAATTGGTGGAGCATGCAAGTCTTGATCTCAGGTAGTGAGTTTGAGCCCCACATTGGGTGCAGAGATTACTTAAAAAGAGAGAGAGAGAAAATAAATTTAAAAGATAAAGTGACCAATTCTGTGTCATTTTTTTTAAGTAATCTCTACAGGCAACGTGGGGCTTGAACTCACAATTCCAAGATCAAGAGTTACACACTCGGGGCACCTGGGTGGCTCAGTTGTTAAGCATCTGCCTTTGGCTCAGGTCATGATCCGAGGGTCCTGGGATCAAGCCCCGCATTGGGCTCTCTGCTCTGTGGGAAGCCTGCTTCTCCCTCTTCCACTCCCCCTGCTTGTGTTCCCTCTCTCGCTGTCTCTCTCTGTCAAATAAATAAATAAAATCTTAAAAAAAAAGTCACACACTCTACCAACTGAGCCCTGACCAATTCTGTGTCATTTAATACATTCACAGTGTTGTGTAACCAACACCTCTATCCAGTTCCCAAACACATTCATAACTCTAAAATAAGACCCCATACCCATTAATAAGTTACTCCCCACACATAAAGCACTCCTGCTATGTGTAGAAGTAGAATGGTTGTCACAAGGGAAAGCATTTATATGATTGTTTGAGTTGCAAGCTAAACTAGCCTCTTTTTTTTAAGGGGAGGGGGGAGTGTAAAAACCCCACTATTTTTACTTTACCTGAAAGAATGGTCAACATACAAACTACAGTTATTTAGATTTGGGTATTTGGCAAACTTTTCTCAAAAATGTATGAAATGAGGGGTGCCTGACTGGCTGGATCAGTGGAGCATGCGACTTGTGATCTTGGGGTTGTAAGTTCAAGCCCCACATTGGGTGTAGAAATTACTTAAAATCTTTTTAAAAAAATGTATGAAATGAGTTGTTACATCTATGTATGAAATAGCTGCTAGTATTTGTTACAAATAGCTGCTAGTATTTGTTAAAAATGATAGCATTTGAGATTAATTAGAATTTTAGAAAAATTGAGGGGCGCCTGGGTGGCTCAGTCAGTTAAGCGTCTGCCTTTGGCTCAGGTAATGATCCCAGAGTCCTAGGATTCAGCCTCGTGTCGGGTTTCCTGCTCAGCTGGGAATCTGCTTCTCCCTCTCCCTCTGCTCCTCCCTCCTCATGGTTCTCTCCTCTCTCTCTCACTCACTCTCTCTCAAATAAATAAATAAAATCTTAAAAAAAAGAAAATTTGAATGGTCCACTATGAATTTGACGCTTCCCAATCCCTAACATCTTTTCTACTCAGATGGGTAGTAATATTTAACAAAAGTGGATTTTTGATATTGTATAATGAACTGTGCCAATAATTCGAAGAGCTGCATAACCCAGTGAACCAATATTTTCTAAATGACCAATGCATGATGTTACCATATCACATGCATGAATAAAAAATCCATTCAAAATGCAAAATAAACCAATGGATTTTAGTGTAGCTACAAAAAATTCATTCACGTGAATTATGCAACTAAACTTGAAGAAACTTCCAGTCATCAAGTTTTAGTGTAGTATCGAAAAAGAATCTGCTCATTTACCTGCATTGTACGAGGCTGGATTGTCCTCATGTACTTCAACTAAAACAAACTGCCACACACTGAATGCAGGAGCAGATATGAGAATGCAGAATTTTTCTATTAAGTCAAGCTTTAAGGAGAGCTGCAACTGTGTAAACAATGCCATTCTTCTCACTAAAATGTTTTGGAAAACATAGTTTAGTTATTTTTCATAAAGATATATTATTTATGTATTTAGGTCATGGGTTTACAATATTACTTTTTAAATCATGCTTATTTTTTTATTCATTTAAAAAATTTTTTAAGTAAGTTCTACACCCAATGTGGGGTTCAAACTCACGACCCTAAGATCAAGAATCGCACGCTCTGGGCGCCTGGGTGGCTCAGTTGGTTAAGCAACTGCCTTCGGCTCAGGTCATGATCCCGGGATCTAGTCCCACATCGGGCTCCCTGCTGAGCAGGGAGTCTGCTTCTCCCTCTGACCCTCTTCCCTCTCATGCTCTCTATCTCTCATTCTCTCTCTCTCAAATAAATAAATAAAATCTAAAAAAAAAAAAAAAAGAATCTCATGCTCTACTAACTGAGCAGGCCAGGCACCCCTAAATCATGCTATTTTTGTAAATTAATATATAACTTAATATCTTGTCAGTTTTAATTCCTAACAAGATAAATATCAATTGACATAACTTGCATAAACAAAATCTCTTTAGGGTCTTCAATAATTTTAAAGAAACTAACAAGTTTGAGAACCACAAGGATAGAGTATTCATTGGTATTTCTCAAATGCAAAGGCATTTTTAGTTCATACTTGGATTTTTTTGTTTAAATAGCTAATTAATATATATGGTAAAATATAGCCAACCAAATTCAGTTATCACAGGTATCGTTGCTTAGGATGAAGCTAAATTTATTTATATAAAATGATGAACTGATTTAAGGAAAAATATGAAGTGTTAAAAAAAGAAACAAGCCCAGAATGAAGTCATTTGCCCCACACAACAGAAAACCAAGACTTCGTTACAGCTTCAGCCTCTCCCAGGAATGTGACCTTTTATTTATTTTCTGTTTTTTTGGTGCCAAAACCAAAATTGAACAGAAATGTTACTTTTTTTTTAAAGTAAGCTCTACACCCAATGTGGTGCTTGAACCCATGACCCAGAGATCAATAGTCGCATGGTCTACAGACTGAGCCAGCCAGGTGCCCCAGGAACATGACCTTTTAAAAGATTTATTTATTTCAGGGGGAGGGTGGAAAGAACATGCGGGGTGCGGGGGAACGGGAAGCAGTCTCCCCACTGATCGGGGGGCCTACCCAATCTCCCAACCAGAAGATCATGACCTGGAGCTGAAACCAAGAGTTGGACACTTGACAGACTGAGCCACCCAGGCGCCCAAACATGACCTTTTAAAAGTCTGAAAAGTTCTTAACAGCACTACTGAAGTAATCTGCATAGTAAAAACCCTGCATTCCCTTCCTGGAAAAAGACTTTGTCCTGGTCAAGCAATCTTTTCTTTTGCTAATAACTTCCTTGCCCCACCCTCCTTCCTATAAAAACTTTCCATTTTGTACAGTTCCTCTGAGCACCTCTCTCCTTGCTAAAGAAGGGCTGCTTCCCAATTCATGAATTGCTTAATAAAGCCAATTGGATCTTCAAATTTACTTGGTAGAATTTTGTTTTATAACAATGGTAAATATTAGTACAAAGCTGATTGTGTCAAAAATTCATGAGGCTATGGGGCCCCTGGGTAGTTCAGTCAGTTAGACTCTTGGTCCAGCTCAGGTCATGATCTCAGGGTCGTGAGATGGAGCCCTTATGTCTGGCTCTATGTTCAGCTTGGAGTCTGCTTGAGATTCTCTCCCTCTCCCTCCTATTCTGCCCCTCCCCCTGCTCGCATGCATTCTCTCTCACTCTCTCTCTCTCAAATAAATAAATAAAATGTTTAAAAAATTCATGAGGATAGTACCCAAATGACTGGACTTTGAGAAACAAACAGCGATGAAGTTTTTGAATTAGACAAACCCGCCACCATACCTTACTATGTGGGTAACTTCATCTGGAAAATGAATTATTGTCTCGGTTAAAGAAGTTAACACATGTGCAGTGGTGCTCAGGAGATGTGCTTCACATAGTCCTCCCAGGGAAAGGTACCTGGTAGTCCAGTGTCACAGAAGCCTGCTGCAATCTGAGGTAGGAAGTCCAGATTCCTGACCCAGCTGAGCCACTGACTCACTGACCTGACTCTACCCTCAGGGACTCAGTTTTCTCATCCAGAAAATGACAGGGTGGGATGTCATCCTCTCCGGAGCCTCCCAGTCCTACCAACCATTCTCTGATTAAAGGATCCAGCCTCACCTTGTTTGATTATTGCATCAGAGAATCACAGAACTGCAGCTTTTGGAAAGGACTCTAAATACGTCTCCCTGGCATGTCCCCCACCAATTTCATAAACAGAGAACTGAAGCCCAGAGAGGTTGAGGAGTCAAGCCACCTGCTTGGCCACAGAGGGGAGGGGCAGGGGAAAGGGGTAACGTCTCAGAGTCCAGTGGGGAAATACGAATGAATCCTCTTTACTCTGATAAATGATATAGGCATTTGGTGGTTTAGACACCACTCACACCTTAGCAAATACCCTGCAGTTCCACTGGGGGATACAAATCCCACTTCAGCTTGAGAAAAATCAATGCAGTGGGTTGGGAGCACTGTGTTAACTGGATTGATGGATTGCTTGGTATTACTAACTAAATCCACCTTTGAAAGGTCAGTCGCCCCTCCAGGGAAGGCAGAGAAGATAAAATTGGCAAGAAGAGGATAGAAAGGGATGGGGTGGGGGGAGACTCTGGGAGGGAAGGGGAGGCATTCCCTTCTTCTCTCCATTTTTCCTCCTTTCTTTCTCCTCCCTCTCCTCTTGCCACCCTCTCCCCTGTAAGACAACACACCCCTCTCAGTGGCCAGCTTTCTCTACCCAAAGCTTCCCTACAGCCTGGGCCAATTTGCAGCCGCAAATAGAACCGGAATCCACTGAAAATAGCTCCTCCTCCCTTCTGCCCAGAGTTTCCAAATGCTGGCAGGGATACCTTGCCCCCACCAGCCAGGCCCCAAGCAGGGAACTCAGGTAGAGGGACACCAAGGCCAAGGTTGGGGACCACCTAAGGAATAGCAGCCCCAATATCAGACTCTTACTAAGTGCTGGCTCCGTGCCAGTACCACCAAGAGCTTTAGTTCCCAGCAACCCAATGAAGAAGGTCTATAGAGAGGTGGGGAGCTTGCCCAGAGCCAAACAGCCAGTGGGACATAGAGCTGGAGTCCACAAGGTTTAACCACTTCACTGCACTCCATATAAGGCCGCTGTACCAACTAGCTCCAGATCCCTGAGGCTTTGGGGAGCTCAAGCCATCCAGACTCTCCTTAGCCAGCTGGGGAAACTGAGACCCAGAGAGAGGAAAAGCACTCGGTAAACGTGTAAAGCAAGCACCTAGGTCTCTCAGCACAGTGGCCATGGTTTTTGCAGAGGTTGAAGCAAACAGAGACTCCCTTGTTCCTTTTCTGTGGAAGTCCCATGGGTCTTTTCCTTTTTTCTTTTTCACATTTCAACCTCCTCCCTTTTCCCCCCAGAGGAGAGAGCCCGCCCCAAACACCCGTCTGGCAGCCAGGCATCCTGAGATTACCTCTTCTTCCCCCTCTGCTCAGGGTGTTTAATGTTCTAGGGGAAGAGAGCAAACAGCAGGGCATAAATCATGGGTGACGCAGGCTGGCTTTCTCCTTTGCTAAATATGAAGTAGACGGGACCCAGCAAGGGAAGAGAATAAGCAGGGATTTGCTGGCTCATTTAAATCCAAGGTCCAAAGGCACACATTTCTCCAACCCCTGAGTGTTAGATAAATTTTCTTCTGCCCCAAGATCCCATTTGTTATAAAATAATTCTCCAAACAGTCTTAACCTCTACAGCAATGACAAGAAAGACTGAAATAAGGCTATGGAAGCTCTGTTGGGAAGGAATTAAGTTATTTAAGAAGTGGCTGAGGCGTATCAGAGCACCTGGCTGGCTCAGTCAGTAGAGCGTGAGACTCTTGATCTCAGGGTTGTGGGTTCGAGCTCCACATTGGGTGTAGAGATTACTTAAAAATAAAATCTTAAAAAAAAAAGAAAGAAATGGTTGAGGGATATGAAATAGAGTCTCACATCTAGTGTCAAAGGATCTCAGTTCCATTCTGAACCCTGCCACACCTCTACAAAGTCTGCCAAGCTGCCTCGGTTTCCCCAGTGTGTCTGAAAACCAAGGAGTTCAAAGAGTATACACACTCAGTCCATCTCTGTTGCAAATGTACCCCCTTTCTCTAGCACCATGCCAAGCTCTATAGACGCAACAGTGACAAGAGAAAACCAGGCTCTACCCTCCTGGGATTCACAGTCTATTTGGCAAGACAAAGTCAACAGAAGGCCAGGTGAGTGCTCTGATGGAGAAGATACAGGACTTATGGCAGCAGTTATGTAGGGAACCTACCCCACATTTATGGGGGGGGCAGGTAACATTGATGCAGAAACTGGAAGGAAAGGTAGAAGTTAATCAGACATAGGTCAAGAGAAAGGATGACTCAGGGAGATGGAACAGCACATGCAAAGACCCAAAGCAGAAGAGAACTGACCTATTCATTGGA
>NC_138381.1:61400946-61420950 GCF_054177405.1 Leptonychotes weddellii
TACATGACATAAAAGGGCAGCCGGTATGGTCCGGAGGCCTCCATCTTTCTGGGAAATTACAGAATTATACCCAACCAGAGAGAAAAAACAAATGCCAAACCTCCTCTACCCCGAGCCCAACAGCATGGAAGATGGCCAACAAAACGCCTTGGTGGGAAATGTGGCTCCAAAAGCAGGAAACAGGATCAGAGATGTCTATGTATGTGGAAATGACCTTTCACTTTCTGCCAATGAGGCTCAGAGAAGCTGGGTGACTTGTGCAGGTTCCTACAACAAAGAAGTGGCCTGCCTGGCCAGTTTTCAAACCACGTGATTGGACTACAACTTCAGAATTTCCCAAATGTTTCTGGTGAATGATATTACATGGCTATCACCGAAATAAATAGAACAAAATAAGTTTCCCAGCTGAATAAATTGGGGGATATGCTGAGTTCAACAAAGGTAACCAGGTTATTTTCTTTGCTGTTGAACTTCTCAGAGCTTTGATACGCTGATAGACATGGTGACGTTCTAAGAGGAAGTTACAGAGTTCTCAGTTTCCAAAAGTCATTTGAGTGGAGGACATGTTGTTTCTGGGCAACTCCTAGAATCTGGGCTCCTTGGAATTCACTTTGAAAAATACTGCACTGGGGTGCCTGGGTGGCTCAGTCTGGTTAAGCGTCTGCCTTCGGCTCAGGTCATGATCCCAGGGTCCTGAGATCAAGCCCTGAATTGGGCTTCCTGCTCAGTGGGGAGCCTGCTTCTCCCTCTCCCGCTTCCCCCTGCCTTCTTGTGCTCTCTCTCTGTCAAATAAAGAAAAATTTTTTTAATCTTTAAAAAAAAAAAGAAAAATGTTGCACTATCCCATGATTTTTGTGTCATGTTATTCTTATGTAGAAAGGGAGTCCAATGTATTGTTGAATGACAAAAATAATACAATTTATTAATGAGTTTAATGTCCTTTATTCAAGGGGAAAAAATCCATGGGTTGGGAAAGCACAGTGCCTCACAAGCAGTGGAGACTCTCCCCCAAAGGATTTCTGGGCAAGAGCAAATTTTATAGAACGTTATAAGCAGCAATGTAGAAATAGGGCATGATTGGCCAGGAGGTCAGGGATTTCCTGGTAAGATTAGCAGGTCCTGTTTCCTAGGGGAAGGGGAGTTAGCTTAAACTGGATTGGAGGATATGTTAGGTTTCCAAGACAGTTTTGTGGGGTTTTTTAAGATTTTATTTACTTGACAGGGGCGCCTGGGTGGCTCAGTCGTTAAGCGTCTGTCGAGACACAGCTAGAGAGGGAACACAAGCAGGGGGAGTGGGAGAGGCAGGCTTCACACTGAGCAGGGAGCCCGAAGCGGGGCTCAATCCCAGGACCCTGGGACCATGACCTGAGCCAAAGGCAGACGCTTAACGACTGAGCCATCCAGGCTCAGTTTTGAAGTGTTTTTCCTTTAAGTGTGGGTTGACTTAGGTTTAGGTTTGTGACGTAGGCCAGGCCACTGGGGCAGTCTCCGTTTTGTGAGTCCCAATATACAAATTTCCTTATTGCTATATATTTTGGATGGATGAATGGATACATAACTTGATTATTTCCTTGTTGTATGACCAAGGTATGTGACATCCTCCTCTTCTTTGAGCCTCAGTTTTATCCTCTATAGCAGGGGCCAGCAATTTTTTTCTATAAAGGGCCAGATAGTAAATATTTTGGCCTTTGCAAACCACATAACATCTTTGTGGCTCCTTCCTTCCTTCCTTCCTTCCTTCCTTCCTTCCTTCCTTCCTTTTAACAATCCCTTAAAATGTGGGGCACCTGGGTGTCTCAGTCGGTTAAGTGTCTGACTCTTGGTTTCAGCTCAGGCCATGATCTTGGGTTGTGGGATGGAGTCCCACGTTGGGCTCCATGCCCAGTGGGGAGTCTGCTTCTCTCTCTCTCCCTCTGACCTTCCCCCTGCTCACACGCATGCTCTCTCCCTCTCTGTGTCTCAAATAAATAAATAAATCTTTAAAAAAAAAACAAAACAAAAACAACAAAACAGAGGTGCCTGGGTGGCTCAGTTGGTTGAGCGTCTGACTCTTGATTTCAGCTCAGGTCGTGATCTCAGGGTCGTGGGACTGAGCCCCACATCCAGCCGCGTGCTCAGTGCAGAGTCCGCTTGTCCCTTTCCCTCTGCTCCTCCCCTGCTCACGTTCTCTCACTTTCTCTCTCTCAAATAAATAAATCAATGGAATCTTTAAAAAAAAAAAAAAAAAGTCAGGAGCTCCTGGGTCGTTCAGTCGGTTAAGCAGCTGCCTTCGGCTCAGGTCAGGATCCCAGGGTCCTGGGATTGAGCCCCACATCGGGCTCCCTGCTCCATAGGAAGCCTGCTTCTCCCTCTCTCACTCCCCCTGCTTGTGTTCCCTCTCTCGCTGTCTCTCTCTCTGTGAAATAAATAAATAAAATCATTTTTAAAATAAATAAATAAAAGTAAAAATGTGAAAACCATGCCTAGCTCTCAGGCCATATAAAAACAGGCTGAGGGGAGAGGGGAGGGCAGAACTGGGGCCTGAGCCATAGTTTACCGACCACTGCTCAACCGTGCTTAACACAAGGAAGGTATGAAGAAATCACAAGGTATTCTCCATTTTATTGTTGGTCCTCTTAAACAACCTTAGGAGATGGGCATCAAGTTTCTTCCCCTTTCCAGGGAAAAGCTGATGTCCAGAGAAAGAAGATAAACCTCATTTGCAGAGTGAGTCAGTGGCCAGATAAAGTTGAAATGGGGACCCTTGAATGCCAATCCTGAGGACAAGCCCACCACGTTCTGATGTTCAGGAGAAAAGATGCCCAATCTATATTGTAGACCTGTAGAATCTCTGCAATTTCTATAAGAGAAGGGTTTAAGAACAGTAGCTTGGTTGAGGGAGGGACCCAATGCTGCACTTGTAAGGCATGTTTACATAGTACACACACTTTCTAGAGTGGATGCTTGGGATGGGGCTGATAGAGAACGTGGGATAAAACCGCCAAACCATCCCTCGGATCTGTCCCTGACATAGCTATTGTGGACCAAGTTTATTGTTAGCCATTTTTCAGGCCCCCATCTCATTGGTCCACAAACTAACCCTGTAAGGCAGGTAACATGATCTCCATGAAGGAGGGAAAAGGTGAGGCTCCAGGTTAGTTAACTCACTTATCTGCTCAATGTCTCTCAGGTGATAAATGATGGACTCAGTCTGATTGCAGGGCTCTCGGCCCCAAAGTCAGGGCCTGCTTCAATACACCCTGCTGCTTTGGATCACTTCCCTGAGCCTGTGTTTGAATGATCAGGGTACTCACAGTCAATTTCTTACAGTGTCACACTTAATTACATAGAGCATTAGGCTGTTTGATAAATGCATCACATGTTAGTCTTCATTCAGTCTTTGTATGGATTGATTTTTTGTGTTTTGTTCACCCAAGTTCAATATCTGAGTCAAGATTGTTTTCGGTTCTTGGCCCAGAAATAGATCCACACAAATATGGCAACTGATTTTTGTAAAAGCAATTCAATAGGAAAAAAATAGCCTTTTAAAAAACTGGTGCTGGGGCAATTGATCATTAACAGGCAGAAAAATTGAACAGTGACCTAAACCCACACCAAATACAAAAATTAACGCAAAATGGATCAAGGACTTAAATGTAAAATGTAAAATCATAAAACTTTTAGGAAAAAAAAGGGAGAAAATCTTTGAGATCTAGGACTAGGCAAAAAGTTTTTAGACTTGACACTAAAAGCATAAGCCCCCAAATGAAAAGTTGAGAAGCTGGACCACGTCAAAACAAAAAACTTGTGCTCTTTGAAAGACCCTGCGAAGAAGATGAAAAGGCAAGGTACAAACTGGGAGAAAATATTTGTAAATTACATTCCTGACAAACTCAACAGTAAATATCAAGCAATCCCATTAGAAAATGGGCAAAAGATATGAACAGACATCCCATTGAAGAGATGTATATGGATGACAAAGAGCACAGGTTCCATACGATTCATCAGCAGAGAAATGGAAATTGAAACCACAATGAGATATAACTACACACGCATCAGAATCGCTAAAATAAAAAATAATGAACACCAAATGCTGGTGGTGATGCAGAGAAACTGGATCACTTATATACTGACGGTGGGAATGTAAAATGGCAGAGTTACTCTGAGAAAAAGTATGGCAGTTTCTTACAAAACTAAGCGTATGCTTACCAATAACTGGCAATTGCACCCTTGAACATTTATTCCAGAGAAATGAAAATTTCACAAAAACCTGTGCATGATCAATCAGAGCTTTCTTTGTAATAGCCCTAAACTGAAACAAATGAAATGTCCTTCAGTGGGTGAATTTAAAACAAACTGTGATACATTCACACTATGGAATACTACTCAGCAATGAAAAGAAAGGAACTGTTGATACATGGAACAACTCCATGGGATCTCGAGGGAATCATGCTTGAGTGAGAAGAACTGACCTCAAAAAGGCTACATACTGTATGATTTTATATATACACATAACATTCTTGAAATGACAAAATGCAAAATTATAGACATAGAGAATAGGTTAGTGGTTGCCAAAGGGTTAAGGAAGTGAGGAGGAAGGGAGAGGCTATGACTATGAAGTGTGACCGAAGGAATCCTTGAAATGGAAGTATTGGAAGTGCTCCATATCTTTTTTTTTAAGTTTATTTACTCATTTAAGTAATCTTTACACGGAACATGAGGCTCGAACTCACAAACTGAAGATCAAGAGTCGCATGCTCTTCCGACTGAACCAGCCAGGTGCCCCAGAAGTGTTCTGTATCTTGATTGTGATGATGGTTAAACAAATCTACACATGTGATAAAATTGCAGAGAACTAGGCACACATACAAACACACAAATGAGTGCGTGTGAAACGGGTGAAATCCAAATAAGGTAGATGGGTTGTATCAACATCAATTTCCTGGCTGTGATATTATACTATAGTTAAATAAAATGTGATAATTAGGGACAAATGGGTGAAGGGCATAAGGAATCTCTGTTGCTACTATTTCTTACAACTGCATGTAAATCTACCATTGTCTCAAAATAGGTGTTTGGGGGTTTTTTGTTTTTTTAAAGATCTTATTTATTTATTTGACAGAGAGAGAGAGACAGCGAGAGAGGGAACACAAGTAGGGGGAGTGGGAGAGGGAGAAGCAGGTTTCCCGCTGAGCAGGGAGTCCGAGGGGGCTCGATCCTAGGACCCTGGGATCATGACCTGAGCCGAAGGCAGACGCTTAACTGACAGAGCCACCCAGGCGCCCCATGGGTTTTTGTTTTGTTTTGTTTTGTTTTTTAATTCTTTTGACTGCTTGACCCAAGGTGGTTTCTTTCAGGGGAGAAGGTGTGTTTACCATTCATTTGCCAATTAAGGTCTCACCATTAGAAAGGTCTATATATGTCAGGCACTGGGCTAAGTGCTCTCCATAGATTATCTCTTTTAATTGAACCTAGCAAGAAGGGAACACTTATTATATCTCCATTTAACATATGAGGAAACGGACGTTCAGTAGAGTAGTCATTTGCCCAATCCACGTAGTATTAAGAGCCAGGAATGAATCCAGAGCCTGAGTACCCTTAAATTCTATGTGATTCATTTCTTGGATTAGATGCAACGTGGCATTGGTCTTTGGGCTAGGCTGGCTTGAACCTGGGACAAAAGGCCAGGGCTCTCTTGATAACAACCAGGCATGACAGTATAGTGGAAAGAACACTAGATGCTTCCACTTGATTCCTCTACACCATCCTAATTCCCAAGACTATGTTTAAGTACCAACACCATCACTTGCAAGCTGTGTAGCCTTAGGAAAGTCACTTCTGTCTGAGCTTCCTCACCCTCAAATCAGAGCTTGTAATTCTAGCACTGTCGGTGGATCAAATGAAGCATTTCAAACAGCTTTGGACACTCCAAAGGGGGGCAGTTATTATTAATAACAGGGCACCATGAAATAAATTCTAAATATAGGCCACTCATTCCTATTTATCTTCTGGCTTGATGGTAAATGCTCTGAGGACACGGGCTGAATTTTATCTTTTTATATGATCCTACCCTCGCCTTATAAAGTGCGCACAAAAGTGGTAGATTTCTTTAAAAGTCCTTGCTAACTGCTATACTGGTAGAAATGTGAGCAGAATGCAAAAAGAAAAAACGAAGTATTGACAGTAAAAAAAAAAAAACCCTGTGCTTTAACCGTGTTTTTCTTGTAAATTGTGAAAAGAACTGAGAACGATCTCAGCCAAAAATTGGTCCCTGAATTTCCTGTCTTCTAACCCCAGGTAACTCCTTGTTTTCAACTTGGGGAGTGTGGGTTCTATCTTTTTAGGGGCATGGAAGAATGTGAAATTTGTAAAGTCCTTTGAGGTACAACGTGTTCTTGCTATTTATAACAAACAACCAGGATCTGTGGCTGGTTTTTGGGCAAGGTTTTTCCACATAAAATCAACTTTTTTCCCCCTTTCCCAGTTACGACAACCTTGCAAACTCACAAACAAATTCCTCGGCTTTATTACTAATACCAATGACACGGACTTTTAAAACTGCCTTTCATCTCAACATCTTAAGCAATGTTGCAAACAGTAATTAAAGTTCAACACCCCAGTGAGGTATTGAACCCATTTTCCAAACAGGTAAACCCAGACTTACAAATTAGAGGTCTAGCCATAGGTTACTAGGGGTCGGAACAGGGGGGAGAGTGAAATGAAGAGCTCTAGGCTCCCCAGCTCTTGGATTCAGCAAGTGGATAGTAAGATCTTATGGAGATGCCCTCTCAGGGAAGGCATTCACCAAGATGGGGTGATGCAGAAGGGGCAGAAAAGAGGAACGGGCCAGATATAATGACTCTCAAAAAAAAGAAGGAAGAGGGGCACCTGGCTGGCTCAGATGGTGGAATGTGCCACTCTTGATCTCAAGGTCACGAGTTTAAGTCCCATGTTGGGAGTTGAGCCTACTTAAAAAAAAAAAAAAAAGGAGGGAGAAGAGGGCCTAAAACTACTTGGAAAAGAAAATAAATTTATTTGATCCATAAATTTGGTTGAAGGTAAGAAGGAGTGTGATTGAAAAAGTTATATGCTTTAAAAAAAGTAACATGTTTACAATGTCTGATTTTGTAATGGAAGTAGGGAGCATAAGATTTTTTTTTTTTTTACTTTCATATTTTGGAATTATTACAGACTCACAAGAAGTTGCAAAAATAGTGCAGAGAGATTCTATGTACTTCCCCAGCTTCCCCAATGGCAACATCTCATGCAATTATAGTGCATTTTCAAAAACAGGACATTAACAAGACTACCTACCTTACTCAGACTGCACCGGTTTAGGGAGCATAATATATTTTTTAAATTTTATTTCACACAGAAAATACACAAATCTTAAGTATCCAGCCCAATGAAGTTTTATGTATGTAAGCACTAATGTAACCAACACCTCTATGAAGGTATAGAATGTTGTCAGCCCCCAAACCTACCTCATGACCCCTCTAAGTAAACAGCCTCCCCCATAACCACTTTTTTGTTGCTATCAATTAATTTGTCCTATTTTAAACTTTATATAAATAGAATCATACAGGGACGCCTGGGTGGCTCAGTGGGTTAAGCCTCTGCCTTGGGCTCAGGTCATGATCCCAGAGTCCTGGGATCGAGCCCCGGGTCGGGCTCCCTGCTCAGTGGGGAGTCTGCTTCTCTCTCTCCCTCTGTCCCTCCCCCTGCTCATCCTCTCTCTCTCTCTCTCAAATAAATAAATAAATAAATAATCTTAACAAAAAATAATAAGGGGGGGGCCTGGGTCAGTTAAGCATCTGCCCTCAGCTCAGGTCATGATACCAGGGTCCTGGGATTGAGCCCTGCATTGGGCTCTCTGGTCAGTGGAGTCTGCTTCTCCCTCTCCTTCTGCCTGCTGCTCCCCATGCTTGTGCTTTCCCCTACCCGCCGTCAAATAAATAAAATCTTTTAAAAAATAATAAATAATAAATAGAATCATACAGCATATTCTCTTTTATGTCTGGCTTTTTTCATTTAACATTAAGTCTGTGAGATTCATCCATGATTTGACATGTAGTAGAGGTTCATTGGTTTTCATTGCTGTGTAGTATTTTATTCTATGAAGATACTGCAATTATTTCTCCATTCTACAGTGGATGAACATTTAGGTCGTGTCTAATTTTGAGTTACTATGAATAAGGCTGCTGTGAATCTTCTTGTACATGTCATTCAATGGACCCAAGTGCTCATTTCTGATGGGAGTGTACATAGGAGAACAATTTTTGGTTATAGGGTAGGTGGATGTCCAGCTTTGGGAAATACTCCCAGCAAGTTTTCCAAAGTGGTTGTACCAATGTAATTTACCCTCCTGCCAGCTGTGTGTGAGAGTTCCAGCCGAAGTAAAAAACTGCATGTCATTAAACCCTAAAAAGCAATTGCATGCAAGTCCAATTATGATCCATCTGTGCTTCAGAATCCTCTTTTCAACATATTTTCCTGTTTAGATCCCAAAGTAGAGAGTGTCTGAGAAAATCTCAAAGGCTATGGGGCAGGAAAATGACATCACATATCAGGAACTTTAGAAACTAGAGTTATCATTTTGTTGGGTGATTTTTGAGCCAGTCACGGCTCCAGGCCTCAGTTCCTCTCTCTGAAAATGAAACAGATAGATGGGACTATTTCTTAAGTTCCTTTTAGCTCCAAAGGCAGTGATTCCAAGAAGAAAAAATGTTGATGCTGTAATGTTAAGTGAAGGGTAGAAATAGCTTTTGCTGTAATTGGGGAAAATATGCCTGCCCAAAGGCGAAGACTGGAGGAAAATACACAATGCTTATGTTGTTAGGTTGTTGCATATTTATTTACTTTCTGTTTTTAACAGTGTTTTTTAAAATTTGTGGCCATATGAGTTTTAAAATAAGTGTCTATACAAATATATATTTGATATATGAATATAACTTGGTAATTTTTTTAAAGATTTTATTTATTTGAGAGAGAGAGCATGAGCAGGGGGAAGGGCAGAGAGAGAGAGAGGGAGAAGCAGACTCCCTGCTGAGCAGGGAGCCCGATGTGGGGCTTGATCTCAGGACCCCAGGATCATGACCTGAGCCAAAGGCAGACACTTAAGTAACTGACTGAGCCACCCAGGCGCCTCTATAACGTGGTAATATTATTAATACTCCATATTAATGCATGAATCATTTTTCTACTTTTAGGTATTATATAAAACCTGAAATTTTATTTCCTCTAATAAACCCTCAACTCAAATTATGAGACACTTTGAAATCTCCTAATATTTATTCAACAAAACTTACTTAGCACCTTCTATGTGTCAGGCACAGTGCTTGGCCCTGAGGGAATGATGGGTAAACTAGGGATAGTACCTGAATGTCTAGGAATTTACTGCCTGTTGTAAGAAACAAACACATAAATAGACAGGTACAGGGCAATGTGCTAAAGTTTATTTTAGGTAATTTGGGAGCTTACAGGAGAAACCTCGTTCAGTTTGAGAAAGTAAGGAAGGCTTCTTGGAGGAGGTGGCAGTCAGATGAAACTTGAAAAAATGGTTCAAAGTAAGCCAAGTAATAGGGGAATAGGAGTGGAAAGAGCCTCCTGTGCAGTGGGACCAGCTGGGGCATTGGCATGGGAGCTAGAGGGAGTGTGGGATGGTCATGGACCTCACCGGTAGGAGGTTATGGGACACAGATAAGACAAGGCTTGAATACCCGGCACAGGCCCTTGAACTACCATGGGCTGCTGCTGAAAATTATGAAGCCAAGGAGTGGCACGTCAGATCAGGGCTAATCAGCAACTGTTCAATCCTGCCCCAAATTCCTCTGATATGCCTGTCCATAAACTGAGATATTGCCAAATATGTATAAATTGGCCTGCCTTTGTGCCCTGCTGACTCTGCTGAGGTTTTCTGTTGGGGAGGTAGAGGATTGTGACAAGGTAAGATGTCCTGGGCCTGTTGGCCTTCCTGGCAGCAAGGAGCAAGCCCAGGAGAGGTGGATGAGGGCCCTACCGGGAGGGGGAGCAGAGTAGATATAAGAGTAAGGGCCAGAGGATTGAGAAAGTGAGGCATTCATTCAAACGGTGTCAAGGATTGTCAGTGGGCATCAGCGGGGGAAACCGAGCCCGGGGGAGCAGGAAGCAGAGACGTATTATGACATGTCTGTAGCCAGTAGTGGAGAGGCAAGGCTGCTAGAGAAAGGGAGACAGCCCGTTCTCCAGGCCCTTCTCACCGTCTCTGCAAAGGCTTGTTCTGTGCCTTGTCCCCGGCAGGCCACCCCGAGAGAGCACTTCATGCCTGAGTGGAGGTGGGGATGTGTCGGTGTCCTGATACATCAGTTGGAATCACAGGGTCTCAGCTGAGGCAGGGCAGCCTTCCCAGTTTGCCTGGTAACATCTTGATAAAGTTCCCAAGGCCTACGGTCAGCCTCTGAAGCTCCTCCCGGGGAGCAGTTTCATCTTGGACCACTCCTGCTGCCCGCCTGCCCACCCAGCTGTCAGGTTGCTGCCTCCTGCAGCAGAGGCCTGGCACTTACTGGGTTGTAAGAGTCTTTTTGACTTCCAGTCCCCGAGTGCATTATCTTCTGAGCATGGCCCCCAGTCAGCAGACAGGAGGCTAATGTAAAGGCATAAAATTTACTTTTGTTGATGTCTCACATGTTGCCTAAAAAGCATAAAGACTTAAATCTAAATCTTAGACCAGCTAAAATCTTTGTCTTATCCTGAGCTCCCCCAAAATTAGAGTCTGAGATAAAGGTTTCTGTGGGGATAGTTTATTTAGGAAGTAGCCCCAGGGAGCAGGAGTGAAGGACAGGCAAGGAGCAAGGGCCAGGACAAGGATGAATCATGAATATCCCTCGGGATCTTTTGAAATGCCTTAAGAAATATATCTCAGGAGCATCTACTCCAAGAATAAACGGGGAAGCATTTAAAGATCTTCTTTTCTTTTCTTTTCTTTTTATTTATTTTTTTGAGTAGGCTCCATGCCTAGCATGGTGCCCATTGCGGGGCTTGAACTCATGACCCTGAGATCAAGACCTGTGCTGAGATCAAGACCTGAGCTGAGATCAAGAGTCAGATGCTTAACCGACTGAGCCACCCAGACACCCCATAAAGACTTTACTCTTAAGTGATCTCTACACCCAATGTGGGGCTCTAACTTACAACTCTGAGATCAAGAGTCCCATGCTCCATTGACAGAGCCAACCAGGCGCCCCAAACTGGGGAAACATTTAGCCATCAGCTCCCGTTCCCATTGGTCAAGGGTTGGTTCATGTGGCATTAACATCTCACACTTGCAGGTTACACATGGTGAGTACTGAGCCTGACAAGTACCCCCCCATATCCCCTGTGGGAGAAGTGAGAGAGGTGAGACGTTGTCAAGTTGCACCAGGGAGCATCTATCACTGGTCAGAATAAAAGGTGAGCCCAAGAGGACCTGAAGTGGTACGCAGAGATGTCTGATCTACTCTACAGATATACGAACATTCTCCCCTCCCTACCACCCACGGTCCCTCTCTTAACCGCCTGCAGTGGACACCTTTCATTCTTGCCTGCCCAGCACCTATCCCCCTTTTCTGGTAGCAGCATCCCTATTTGGTGATTGGGAAACCAAACCTCCCCCACTTTCTGTCCTTGTGATTGGGTGAAGGTGACCTCCCCACCTCCCCACAATCTCAACTCCAAAGTTTGGTCAAATCCCAGGTCCAGCCAATCTGCATAGTCTGTTCCTCCCCTCTAGCTAGAATGATTGGTGGTTCAGTAATGGTCACTAGATCCTATCAGTGCTTAGATCTTCATCTGGGTATTTGCATGGCCATATCCTGGGGGAAGTGATTCCATGCCAAGTTCCAGGGGTGGGACTTAAAGGTCTTAAACCAACCAGCACACCCATTCCACTGGATGTAGATGCTAATTTCAGAGTGGGCTTGTGACCTAAGTGGCCCAGCCAGGCTGACACTGAGGGCTCTGGCTTGGAATGCAGGAACAGATGTGTTCTTTCAGACACTAAAATGAATAAGAAGGCTGCGGTGCCAACTGCTACTGGAGGTCATTCTAGGACCTTGAGGTCCCAGTACCAGTCCTCCCTGTATATAGCAGAGCAAAAACACAGAAAGAACTGGTCTCTGAGGATGAAGACATGTGCAAGTTGTTGAATCAACCAAATCTGAAGCTCCACCTACTTCTGGATTGCCAGTTATGGGAACCCCTTGCTTTCCTTCACTGCCAAGTCAGGCTAAGGTGGCTGTCCCATTACTTGCACCTGAGCGCAATCCTAACCAAGACCTGGACTTCAGCACAAAAGAAAACCATCAGTTCATGCAGCAGACAAGTCCCAGGGTGGAGACACTCTGAATACACCGAGACTTGACATCTGTGATCTCCTGTGATCACCATAATGCACCCTCATAACTACTACTCTGATCCCCACTTAACAGATGAGAAAAAAAAAAAAAGACTCAAGGAAATGAAAACACTAACCCAGTGGCTTTCAAGTGGGAGCAACTTTCCCCCCCAGGAAACACTTGATAATGTCTAGAGACATTTTCGGTTGCCACAACCAGGAGGAGAGGAAGGTGAACCACTAGCATTGAATGGGTAGAGGTCAGGAATGCTGCTCAACAGCCTACAATGCACAGAACAGTCCCCAACAAAGAATTATCTGGGCCAAATGCCAATAGTGCTGAGGTTGAGAAACCCTGCTGGACTAACCTGGGGCCACTCGGATTCTAGGTTCAGAATCAAACCCAAGTCACTCTGCTGAAGGCAACTGAGCCCACTCTGGACATGCAGGGTCGCCCAGCCCTGGACCATGGCAGGAGTGCCACAGCTAAGACCCAGGAAAGCCAGGGGCCTGAAGACCAGAGGAGAATGGAGCCCAGTCACTTCACAGGCACCATGATCTTATGCAAACTTTGCCCTCAGTCAAGTGCATTCCAGGGTGATCCCCTTGAAGATTCTTGTATAATTTCTTGGCCCCAGTGGCCTATGCTTCAGGGGACCTGGGGAGGTCTGTGGCTCCATGCCCAGGGTCTCAACTCTGTTTCTACCTATTTGCCTGGCATTTGCTGTACAAAATTGGAAATTAATAATTCATCTTGCAGGATGAATAATTCAACAGAGGGGACAAAGGCCACCAGCGATGATTGTCATCACAAAAACAGCCTATGTTGCCTTCTAAAGGGAGAGGGGGAAAAGGGATACTACAGCTAGGCTGGTGTCTGGACCAAAATGACTCTGATACTGAAAATTTAAACAAGCCCTCCTTTGGGGCATGGGGAGTTGATGAGGACATTGGGGCCACCAGAAGGGAATTTGGGACCCTATCCTCCTCCCCATGTCACTTCCAGCCTCTCAAACCTTCACAGTTCATTATAGCCCAGCTTAATTGGCACCTATTCCAGGAAACTTTCCCTGATATCCCCACCCAACTGAAGCTGAACGTTTATTTATTTATTTTGACAGTTTTTTTCTTTCTGATCCCATGTGATCCCATCAGAACCAGTGTTCTGATCCCTGAACACTGCTGACCCCACAGCCTCACACTAAGCCATATTTCTGCCACCAGAAATTCTTGGGCTATGAAGTGGCTTTTCCAGCTAGAAGGAGATGAAAGATTTAGCAGAGAGCTGGTGTGAATGATTCTTAGCATTTGGGGGATCTTGTTCTTTTGAGGATCAGAAGAGAGTCTTGCAGCCTCACTATTGAAAAAAAATTCCCCAATACATCTGCATGCAATTCAGGGGATACATAGATCCTGGGAGCCCCTTCATGGACCCATCTTTAGAATTCCTGCCTCAAAGGGAGTCATCTCTTAAGTAGAAGGACTACAATTGTCCAGAGCATGAAAAACAGGTCAGTCCCTCAGCTTTGCATTTCCTTGAAATAGCCCTGTTTCAGGCACTACTCTAGGTAAGTGAATAAATAGCAAGGAGCTATTAGATACTTGTTCTGTAACCCTGGCCCATCACTGCACCATGTTTGTTTTACTTGGAATTGGAAGAGTTGGTCTAGATTATCTTGGTGCTTTGATTCAATCATTCCTTCTGCAAATATGTTTTTAAAGATTCATTTTAAGTAAGCTCTGCACCCAACATGGGGCTCGAACTTACAACCCCGAGATCAAGAGTTGCGTGTTCCACTGACTCAGCCAGCCAGGCACCCCTCCTACCTCAAATATTTTTTTAAAGATTTTATTTATTTATTTCACAGAGAGAGAGCAGGCACAGGCAGGGGGAGCAGCAGGCTTCCTGCTGAGCAAGGAGCTGGATGCAGGACTCGATCCCAGGACCCTGGGATCACGACCTGAGCCGAAGTTTAACCTACTGAGCTACCCAGGCACCCCTCCTTCTGCAATATTTATTGCACTCTATCAGATGCCAGTTACCAAGCTAAGAACTGGGGATGAGGTTGGGAAACAAAAGAGATGGGGTCCCTAACTTGTCAGAATGCATAGTCCAATGAGGGAGGCGGTCACTGACTAAGCAATCACACAAGAAATACAAGATAATGAAATGTGCTCAGTGCTACACAAGGGAAGTGCAGGGAGCTAGCTAGGAATGTGTACATCAGGGAATAATTATAACCTGGCTGCATTCTGGAGTCCTCTGGGGTCTGTGCAGCTCAGAAACATGAGAAGGCTAGGGTTTCCCTCTTTTTGTGATGGTCAAGGCATATATCTTCTAGTAACTTCTTTTTCATGCTCTCCCTAAGAAAGCCAAAGAGCTGGCAACCTTCCATTGCATTTAAACCCCAGGTTCAATGGTTAAAAACATTAAGTACCAACCTTTCCCATCTCCAAGTAGCTGAAACCCCTTCCTCTCAGGTCCTATATGAAAAGCACAACAGGCTACCAAATAAAAATTGTTTAATCTTAAAGTAGCAAAGATCTCTCTGCCCCAGCCCCCTCTGCAATTTAAACCATGTCTCAGGCTTTGAGGAATTATTTCCACCTCCTGGTTCTGTGGTTCCATCGTCCCACACTGATGATTATGGAGAAGCCCGGACTTGCCAATTGCCACTTTGATGGGTGGTCTGAGTGCAGAGTCTCCAGGCTGCATGGGGCAGACAGAGCTACCCTTTCATCTCCTTGGGTGGAGTTTTAGGCTGGAGGCTGCCCAGAAATTTTGGTTCCAGTGCCCATTCTGCCACCCATCAGTTACAGAGTAACTCTAGGCAAGTCCCCTTCCCCTCTTTGGGCCTCAGTTTCCTTATCCATAAAATAAGAGATTTAGACTCCATGTTTGATAAGATTCTTTGACTTGGGGATTCTCTAACCTCTTCTTTCTAAAATGTGTTTACTCAGACATTTTCCCCCCTGTCTTTTCGACTATTGTTCACAGACCAGTGACAGAAGGCAAGACAACCACTATTTGTAAATTATAATGAGTGGATGATTAGCTGCTTTCAAATTAGGCCTCCCTTCTTGGAAGCCAAGAGGCTTAGTTTCTAAGTTGTTTATCATTATCATCATTGAACACTGTTTTCTCACGAAAACCCAGAAGGGCAGGGGAGAATGACAAGCAGATGTTTTGTTATTAGGGGCCCTGGGGGATGATTTGAGACTTTCACTGCAGTGATCATTCTCTAGATTCTTCTCGAGTCAGCAGAAGCTTTGATGAACTCAACAGAGGGCAGGGGGATTGGACAGGCACAGAGCAGAGGCCTGTTGAGAGAAAGCCTGGCTTAACAGAAAGCTGCTAGGGATAACAGTTCCAGGCGGTAGACAGTGAGGATTATGAAATTAGTATTTTTATGTAACACTTTGCAAAGAGATTTCACTGTCATTGTTTCATTTTCTCCTCGGGAAACAGCTACTGCTTGAGCTCAAACTGCTATCATCTCCACGTGAATCTCTCTCATTGTGTAGTCTCCCTGGCTGTGGTAGATTGCCTGTAAAAATGGTCACCCAAAATCTATAGAGACAGAAAGTAGATTAGTGGTTGCCCATGGATGGGGGAGGAGGGCTAGTTCCAATCTCCTTGAATCAGAGCTGGCCTTGTAGCTTGCCTTGACTAGTAGAATGTGGAGGAAATAATGCAGGAGTTCCAGAACGCAGGCCTCAAAAGATCTGGCAACTCCCACTGTTACCATCTAGAGGCCCAGCCACCATGTAAGCAAGTTTGGGCTAAGAATAAGGTTTCTCAGCCTCGGTGCTATTGACGTTTTGGGCCAGACAGTTCTTTGTGGTGGCGGGCTATCTGATGCACTGTTGGATGTTTAGCAGCACCTTTGGCCTCTACCCACTAGACACTCCAGTTGTGACAACCAAATGATCTCTAGACATTTCTATGTATCCCCTGTGGGAGAAAATCACCCCTGCTTGAAAACCACTGGACTAGACTACTGAAGAATGAGAGGCCACGTGGTAAGAAAGGCCCAGCCAGCCACCAGCTGCTCCAGCCACCCCAGCCACACATAGGAGTGAAACCGTCTTGGAGGTTCTACCCTCAAGGGAGCACCCAGTTGAATGTAACCAAATGATAACCTTAGCTGACAGCACATGAAGCAGAAGAACTGAGCCTAGTCAATTCACACAATCACAAGAAATAATATATCATTGTAAGCCACTAAGTTTTGGGGTCATGTGTTTTGTAGCAACGGATAACTGCAATACAGGCCTATCTCCATTCTTGCTACCATTCATTCTCTGCACTTTCAAGGCTACTAGATTTGCCTTTCTAAAATACACTTGTGGGGGCACCTGGGTGGCTCATTTGGTTAAGCATCTGCGTTCAGCTCAGGTCATGATCCCAGGGTCCTGGGATCGAGCCACACATCGGGCTTCCTGCTCAGTGAGGAGTCTGCTTCTCCCTCTCCCTCTACCATTCCCCCCCACTTGTACTCTCTGGCTTTCTCTATCTCTCTGTCAAATAAAATAAAATAAAATAAAATAAAATAAATTTGTGAAATTCCTCAATTCTATTCAGACCTTTCAGGGCCTTCCCCACCATCGACAGGAGGAAGTACAAACTCCTTAGCATGGTCCACAGAGCCCTTTATAATCTGGTCTTTCTTTAGGATACCCTCAAACCCTGAGATTCAAACTATACATGTCTACTTGCAATTTATCGAAAAGCCCATTCTTTTTTATACCTCTAGGTCCTTTCTCAGGCTGTGCTCTTTGCCTGTTACTCTTTTCCAACCTGTAAGTTCACACACTCCCTGAAAATTCAGATTAAGTAGCATCCTCTTCAGAAAGTCCATGCAGATCCCACCATCTGAAATGCTTTCTCCCTTATGACCTCAAAATAACCATGTATATGTCTCACACTATGTACACCTACCTCAAACCACGTTGCATTTCATGTTTTATTCATACTTCTTTTTTTTAAAGATTTTATCTTCAAGTAATCTCTACACCCAGCATGGGGCTCAAACTCACAACCCGGAGATCAAGAGTCGCATGCTCTACTGACTGAGCCCGCCAGGTGCCCCCTGTCTTACTCACACTTCTGATGAGACTGTGAAAACCTTGAAAGCTAGAACTGAGTTTTTTCTGTTGCTTTGTTGACAGTACCTGGCGCATCATAGGACCTCAATAAATATTTGCTGAGTGGACATAGTAGGTTGAACAAGTATTACTATTTCTGTTATGTAGATAAGGAAATGGGGGGTCAGAAAAGCTAAGCAGCTTGTCCAAAGTTGCTCAGTGAGTAGGTGCCACAAACCAGGTCTTCAGGCTCCACCACCAATTTATTCCCCACTTCTTCTTATCTCGCTTTACTCCTGAACACGCTTGGCGGTGCACACCCAAAGTGTACCTGGTCAATCCACAAGCTGACTTCTCATCACTATGCCGTGACTTGTAATGCCAGCAACTCCTAAGCTTGAACAGTTAACGAGTAACCTTATCCTTCTTGTCCCAGTGGGTGCCAGTCATAATCTTCGGAAAAAGCTAATGAACTAGACACAAGAAGGACTCTGCATCTAGAAGTCGTATAGAATGGAAGCCCAACTCAAAATGGCTTATGGAAAGCAGGAATGAGAAAAGTCTGGGGAATCTGGATTCAGGTGCACCTGGATCCGGGGATCAAATGATATCATCAGGCTCTTTCATCCTCCCCTCCCCCGCTTGCCATTTCTTTTCCCAGCTCCACATCCTTTATCGTGGCTTCATTCTTAAGTTCCAGGTAGTGGCCTCTGGCAGCTCTAGGCTTAGTTCTTTCTTACTGCTATCAATCTCATCAGAAAGAGAGTTTTCTATCACTTTGATTCCAACAAAGATCCCAGAATTAGGTATCGTTGGATAGGTGTGAATCGTGTATGCATTCTTTTTTTTTTTTTAAAGATTTTATTTATTTGACAGAGAAAGACACAGCGAGAGGGAACACAAGCAAGGGGAGCGAGAGAGGGAGAAGCAGGCTTCCCGCCAAGCAGGGAGCCCGATGCGGGGCTCGATCCCAGGACCCTGGGATCATGACCTGAGCCGAAGGCAGACGCTTAATGACTGAGCCATGCAGGCACTCCTCATGTATCCATTCTTTTTTTTTTTTTTAAGATTTTATTTATTTATTTGACAGAGAGAGAGAGAGAGCAAGAGAGGGAACACAAGCAGGGGGAGTGGGAGACAGAGAAACAGGCTTCCTGCTGAGCAGGGAGCCCGATGCGGGACTCGATCCCAGGACCCTGGGATCATGACCTGAGCTGAAGGCAGACGCTTAAAGACTGAGCCACCCAGGGGCCCCTCATGTATCCATTCTTGAGCCAATCACTGTGTCTGTGGACTTGGGAATTGCCTATTGGCTAGGCTCATCTGAGATGGATGCGATGGCCAGTTTCTGAAATGGCCCTCAGTGACCTTGCCTTCAGATACTCATGCCCTTATATGGTCCCCTCCTACACTAAACCAAGGTTATGTGAACAATAGAAATACAACTGAAGTGATGCCATGTGACTTCCCAGGCTAGGTCATAGAGGTTTTGCTGCTGCTTCTTTTTTTCTTTTTAAGATTTTATTTATTTATTTATTTATTTATTTATTTATGAGAGAGTGAGAGAGCACATGCAAGTGGGGAGAGGGGCAGAGGGATACGGAGAGAGAGAATCTCAAGCCGACTCCCCACTGAGCATGGAGCTTGATGCAGGGCTTGATCCCAGAACCCTGAGATCATGACCTGGGCCGAAATCAAGAGTCGGACACTTAACTGACTGCACCACCCAGGCGCCCCAAGGAGAGAGAAAATCTTAAGCAGCCTCCACGCCCAGCGTGAGCTTGACACAGGGCTGGATCTCACAACCTTGAGATCATGACCTGGGCCAAAATCAAGAGTTGGATGCTTATCCAAGTGAGCCACCCAGGCGCCCCAGTATTTTATTCTCTTTGATGCTATTGTAAATAGAAGTGTTTTCTTAATTTCCTTTTTTTTTAGTCTCCATACCCAACATGGGGCTCAAACTCATGACTCTGAGATCAAGAGTCTCGTGCTCTTCTGACTGAGCCAGCCAGGCACCCCCATGATTATTATTGCCTTAAGTCACTGAGTTTTGGGGTGATTTGTTGAACAGCAGACATAACTAACAAAATTACTTATCCCTCAACTTTGGGTAAGGAATCAGTCCTACTCCATGTGGACTGAAGGGGAAGGAATGATTCCCTTAGGAGTAATCACATTGCTGTTAGTGGGAAGGTGAACAGAGGAAATGAACACTGGGTGAACCACACAACAGAACCCAACAATGGGTTTTCCATGGACACATACTTGCTGGAAGAGTGAAGCACTAAGATGACACTATTTCATTTTAGGTGGCTCTGAGCATCGGGGCCAGGGGGATTCAGGCCCAGATATTCCTATGCCCATTTTCCAGCTCCAACTACTGACAGTTTTTCTCCCAAGTTATCCCTAGACTTGATTGGTTATGGGCACCACAGACAATTCACTTTCATTGTCAACCTAAATATTTGCTCTTAAAGTAAGCTATTTGTTGTTTTTCTTTTCATCTAGAGAATTGAAGCCCGCAATTCCTCCATATTGTGTGACTAATGTATAACTTAAGGCTTCTGCTGTTAAAATGGCTTTTT
>NC_138381.1:61421050-61453470 GCF_054177405.1 Leptonychotes weddellii
CTCTCCAATAAATTTCTGGAGCACCTATCATGTGCCCGGCATTGTCTATATTATCTCATTAAACCTCCTGATGATCATGAAGTGGGTATTAATGACCCCTTTTAACAGTTGAGGAAACTGAGACACATTTGGAGAAGCTAGTTGTCTTATTGGCTGATTTGTCTTTTTACAGTTCTGTTATTTAGCTCCAAAACCTTGGTGATATTAATACCCATAAGGAAAGATGAAACTCGCCCATACATTTTTGCCAGAAGTCTTATTTTAAGTTTTCTCTGCGCCAAAGGCTGCTACTCATGATTTCCTTCCAACCAATCACCAAAATACAGATTATATTTCCTGTGTGCCCAATGTGTGTGGTGCCAGAGGGAAAAAACATGGAGTTTCTGGCAACTTTTCTGCCCCTTCTGTTACCAGACCGAAGTGGGTCTACTCCTTGGTGAGTTATAAGACAGACTACATCAGATGGAGTTGCCATACACGTCATCTTTATTTGTACAAATAAGATTATGGGGAATAATTTCCAAAGCCGTGACTCTCCAAACAAGGGAAAGCAGGGTCCTTGGGACGAATATTCAAAAGGGGATTTCAACATTACAACGAGACTGAGGTAACTGTTGGTCATTTCTAGCACTTTCTGATTCATCTCTGCAGGCATCTTCCTCAGATGTTTCTTTTTCTGTTCTGGCAGTTTGTTAGTTTGTTTCTAAAAAGTAAGGTAGACAGGCAGAAGCAGCTAGGAGTTTATTTCCTAAAAGGTAAAATGGACAGTGAAGCAGCTTTCTAGCTTCTACTAGAAATTTCCTGAGTTCCTGGGTCAGGCTGGTGACACTTCCATATCAGTAGATGATCAATTTTGCCTGAAAAATGACGCCAATAAGGGAAGCACCCACTGTTTTGACACAGTTTGCAGCATTTGGCCACAGAATTCTTCCTGGACTTGAGAACCCGGAACTTAGGCAAGCCCTTGGTAGAGAAGTTATGAGGGCAAACTCTGGAGCTAGACAAAGCTGGGTTCAAATCCCCAGTCCATCAACTTACAAGCTTTGTGACCCTGGTTTGGTCTCTAAACCTCTCTATAAAATGGGATAATACTAGTTTTTGTCTCTTACAATTCTTTTTTTTTTTTTAAGATTTTATTTTTAAGTACTCTACACCCAAAATGGGCCTCAAACTTACAACCCCAAGATCAAGAGTCACATGCTCTACCAACTGAGCCAGCCAGGCATCCCCTATAATTCTTTTTTTTTTTTTTTAAGATTTTATTTATTTGACAGAGAGAGAGAGAGAGAGAGCGCAAGCAGGGGGAGCAGCAGGCAGAGGCAGAGGGAGAAGCAGGCTCCCCGCTGAGCAAGGAGCCCAATTTGGGGCTTGATCCCAGAACGCTGGGATCATGACCTGAGCCAAAGGCAGATGCTTAACTGACTGAGCCACCCAGGTGCCCTGGCGGTGATGGGTTTTGAGTCCTTACTGTGTGCTAGGCACTGAGATGAAGCCAGGGTTGTGTACTTTTTTTTTTTTTAAAGATTTTGTTTATTTGACAGAGAGAGACACAGCGAGAGAGGGAACACAAGCAGGAAGAGTAGGACGGGGAGAAGCCGGCTTCCTGCGGACCGGGGAGCCCGATGTGGGGCTCAATCCCAGGACCCTGGGATCATGACCTGAGCTGAAGGCAGACGCTTAACGACTGAGCCACCCAGGCGCCCCAGGGTTGTGTACTTTTAACTAGCTTTCTGTGATGATTCTGATGCACAGCTGGACTTGGGAAATACCAACTCTATACCACCTAAGACATTCTGTGGAAAATTTGCATTTTGCTTTTAAGATAATTATACCACATGGGGAGCCTGGGTGGCTCAGTCGCTTGAGTGTCTGCCTTCAGCTCAGGTCATGATCCCAAGCTCCCGGGACTGAGCCCCACATTGGGCTCCCTGCTGAGTGGGGAGCCTGCTTCTCCCTCTGTCTGCCGCTCCCCCTGCTTGTGTGCTCTCTCTCTCTCTGTCAAATGAATAAAATCTTTAAAAAAAAGAAAGATAGCTATAGCACAACCTTCTTGATTTAAAACAAAAAACAAAACGCTTTTGTATTGCATACACACAGAAATGTGTACAACTCATAGGTGTACAATTTGATGACTTTTCCAAATTGAACACATCTATGTAGTTACCCAAGATGAAGACATAGAATGTCCCAGTCTCACTTGTGGCCCCTTCCAGTCACCAGCCCCAGAGGTAACCACCATTCTAACCCATCACCACTCACTAGTTTTGCCTGTTCTAGAACTTCCTATAAACAAAATTGTAGTCTGTACTACTTCGCTTTCTTTTGCTCAACATCATGTTCATGCTTCTAACTTGTTCAAACTACTCTTTTGCATTAAATGTGTAAAACGATGACTGAGAAGGTTAGGAAGGAGATGGAAGCCTGAGATCCTGAAAGACCAGGTACAATACTTGGATTTTCCAAGAGGTGGAATCTCTGGAAGATAGGAGGGGGGAGGGGGCGTGGTTATAGTCCGGCCTGTTCCATGTGGGGGCGGAGTCTTAAGTCTGGGGGCGTGGCCACTGGCCCGTTTTCCCGGCGGCAGTTGGCACCGGGGGCGGGGCCCGCCGAGGCTTCCTGTCTGCGCCTGCGGAATCGCCGTTTGACCCCGGAAGTGCCGGCTCATTGGGAGCTGTCACCGTGGACCGCGGCAGCGGCGGCGGCGGCAGCGGTAGCTGTGGCGGCGGCACAGCGCCGGTAGTGGAGCCGCCGAGGTGAGTGCGTGGCTGGGCCCTGCCGAATGGGGGCATCGGGTGTGGGACGAGCCGCGGCCATGCCTCAGGCGGCCACGAGCCTCCCCATCTGCCTGGCGGGGCCGAGACTGACGCTCCCGTGAGTCGCCCCTGAGGCCAGGCCGCTAGAGCCGGGAGTCTCGGGTTCGAGGCTCAGCCCCAGAGTGATGAGTCACAGTCCTCCTACCCTCACTCCGGGTTTCAGTTTCCTTGGAGTTCATTCATTCGTTCAACAAATATATGTCCATCGCTTCCTACGTGTCAGCCACAGATCTAGGCACTGGGGATACAAACAGCAAGACAGATAAGCACCCTCCCTTATGGAGCATACAGTCCAGTGGGAGGAGACAGTCAACGACAAATAAAGGCACAAGATAATTAAAGATATGACAGTAACTGCGGAGTGAATACTTTAGATTGGGCAGTCTGGGAAGGCCTCTGAGGAAAGTAATATTGAAGGGTGATGACAGTCAGAGAAACTGAGGCACTATTTGCCCTGGAGACGCTCCCAGGCCTTATTGTAATTGGTGCTTGCACCAAGCTCACCTTCTAAAGAAAGCCCTTTTTTAAGTTTGGGCTTCTGCTGCCCTGCTTGGCATGAAGGATGCAGTGGTGGGCACAGATTTCATCACGATCAATGTCCTTTTCCTTTTGGAACTTAGAGTCTCATCTTCGCCTAGTTAATTTCTACCCATACTTTAGATGAAAACTCGGATCTTCCTTGACATGCTCCCTCCCTCAAGTCTGTTCTCTGTTAAATGCTGTCACAGCCACATGTGCCTGATCTACATGGCATACATCGTGGTATTTTATTAGTTTGTATGGCTATTTGATTCATATCTGTCTTTCGCATAAAGACCGTAAACTCTGTGAAGGGCAGGACCAAATCTGTTATTTGCCCACTTTGGTATTCTTCAGGCTTCAGTGCCTGGCACACAGTAGGTGCTCAAAAACTTTTTGAATGGCTGGATGAAATTATTAACATGGTCTTTGCTCTCCAGTGGTTCATAGGCAGTCTCTCTGCCACCGGGTTATTGTCTTTTCTTTCTGATTATATCTCTTTTCTACTTAAATGACTCCTCACTGCCTTTAGATGAAAGGCCAAAATCTTTAGCGTCACATTGGAGGCTCTTTTTTAAAATGTCTTCATCTTTCCTATCTAACCTCCTCTCTCAACTTCCATCATCCCCTACCTGACCTTGTGTTTTCAGCCATACCAAATGTCTCCCTCTTCTTTCAAAGCCACTGGTTCTGAGCCTGTGTTCACACTTGCTCTTCGCTTGGAATGCCCTTCCTCCCCGTCCTTTCCCCCTGTCCTTCAACAACCAGGTTATGGGTCACCTTCTCGGAGACATCCTCCCTTTCTCTCTTGTGCTTGTTTTGAAAATTTCCTGTTACAGCTCTGATCACACTGAATGATAGTCATTTACATGCCCAGGACCCAAAACGTATTCAGTCAGCCTTTTCTGAGTAAATGAGGAAGTCCAAAGTGTTGTGCCTATGGTTGGGACTTGTAATCACAAGTAAACTTTATTGAGTGTTTATTACATGCCAACTGCTGTGTTGAACACTTAGCATTGATTACTTCTCACATCTCAGTTTTACAGATGAGGAAATCAAGGCTTAGAGAGTTTAAGGAACTGTCTCCAGGTCTCAAACATGGGTAGGAAAAGGTGGAGCCGGAATATGAATCCAGGCTGCAGAACTATAAAGCTTTTAACCACCACACCAGCCTGAGTCTGAACTGCCTTTACAGGCACTGGCTTGTAGGAGTGGATTTCTTCTGAAATCAGATGCTGTCTCTACCTGTCTAGGCCTGGCCTCCAGGGCCTAGAAGTTAAAGGATGAAGAGCCACTACCTACTATGGCTCTTTCCCCAACCTAGGTCCCTACATTGGACACTCCCACCCACCGTCTTTGGCAGGTGAACATGGAAAGAACTGGGCCTGTGAGTCATTTAGACTTCTGGACTGGCAAGCAGACCCCTGGTGTTTTCAGCTGCCCTCCCAGCATCACTGGGGGGTTAGGAAAGAAGTATTTTTAGTCTGTTCAGCACAAAAGATCCAGGTGCCAAGGCAGAAGGGCTGGGCTTCAGTTTCAACTTGGTTACTAATGTATCCGCCTTGAGCAAATCAGAGCCCCTCTTTGGACATCTGAGCGTAATAGTCCCTGTTGTCTGTAACTAGGTTGTTGTGAGAGGCTAGTACGACAGTAACTTGATTAGAAGTAACGTCTGTGCAACATGTGTATATTATCTACGTTTTGGAAAGCTGAAAGGTGAAAACTCAGCTAAGCCCCTTTCATTACTTCGCACCTTATGATTTTTTTTGAGGCCACCTCACGTGTGCAGGGACCACATGTCTGACCCATGGAGATCCTAGAGCTGGAACAGGTCTTGAGGACTAGAGAGAGTGGTCCTGTCTCTTTTACATCCTCTAGAATGGATATCTTCACAGTCTTTAAAACAGCCCATGAACTGGGGTGCCTGGGTGGCTCAGCCGGTTAAGCGGCTGCCTTCAGCTCAGGTCATGATCCTGGGGTCCTGGGATTGAGCCCCACGTCCGGCTCCCTGCTCAGCAGAGAGCCTGCTTCTCCCTCTCCCTCTGCCTGCCACTCTGCCTACTTGTGCGCTCTCTCTTTCTGTCAAATAAATAAATAAAATCTTAAAAAACAAACAAAAAAAACAGCCCATGAACTAAGGTTCCTTGTGTACCAAGCTGCTTCCTACCTCCTTACCTTTGCTCCTACTGTTTCCCCGGCCTGCAGCACCCTCCTTCCTGGCTAATCTCCAATATCAGGACTCAATTCAGGCTCTCCTGATCATTTAGGCTCCCCAGAAATGCTTTCTTGACAGCAATACCCCCTGCAAGCCCAAGTACACTAGACTCAGTACAGCGAATGGTTAAGAGCCAGCCAGCTTCACCAACTATAACTGAGTCCTAGGGCGAGTTTGTTATCTTCTCTGAGTCTCTATTTCCTCACTGATAAAATGGAGATAAAAATAGGCCTAACTTTAGAGTTGTCCTGAGCATTAATATATGCAAAGCTAGTTGATGCTGAGAAAAGCCCTAGGGAAAGCACCAGCACATGATAAGCATGTTCCTGCTGCTGCCATTATCGTTGTAATTATTGGGCCATAAGCTCCTGTGGGGCAGAGACCCTGAATTATCACTCTGTCTTAATAACACTAGGGCCTGGCCCAATATCTGAGATATGGGACATCCCATAACTCATGGCTGACGGTGCCCCTCAGCTTATCTGTGAGGTTCTCAGAAGGTGACGGATGGTTTCCTCATCCCAGCCTCAATATGTCTTTGTGTTGTCATTGAGACTGTGTCATTGAGACTGTGTTGGCCTTATATGGCCTTATATGGCATCTAAGGGGCCTACTTCACTTCCATTCCGTGATCCAGCCAATATGCGTGTCCCTTCTGTGGGGCAGGCCAAGTAGAATCATGGAAAGAACATTGGATGGGAAGACAAGAGACATGGCGTCTGCCACTCACTGACTCAGAGGCAGGCTTGGGCCTCTGCAGAAAAGAGCTCACACTGGCGAGTTTCTGTGAATTCTCTCATCCTCTCTGGTCCTTCTGTTCATCCACGTCCTTCTTCCCTGGAGCCTAGGGAGGTTGTAAAATCTTAAAACCCTCTACAAGTGAGGAAAGGCCCATCCCTCCATCCCTGAAAAGACTGCAGATCTGCTGGGGCGCCTGGGTGGCTCAGTCGGTTAAGCGGCTGCCTTCGGCTCAGGTCATGATCCCAGGGTCCTGGGATTGAGCCCCGCATCGGGCTCCCTGCTTGGCGGAGAGGCTGCTTCTCCCTCTCCCTCTGTCTGCCGCTCTGCCTACTTACACGGTCTATCTCTGTTAAATAAAAAATTAAAAACTAAAAAAATAGACTGCAGATCTGCATAGAATTATAAGAAAAGTGTCCTTATATTGAGTCACTCATCAAACAGTTGACGAGGCCAACTCTGTACCAGGCCTGTGCTGATCACGGAAAAGATAGCAAGAGAAGGAGAGCCCAGGCACTGTCTTCAGAGAGCTCACAGGCCAAGGAGGGCATAGAGCTGGAGCCCTAATAAAGATCATCTAGGTCCTTTTAGCCAGTACTTCACAAAGAGGGTGGGAATGTTTCAGGAGTCACTTGGCAAGTGTCTTCCTCCTCAGTTGAGAGCTCTTGCTTTAGGCAGAAAAGTCAGCTCCGTCTGGATTAGTAGGTGCAGGCACCAGGCCTTTGAGGCTCAAGTCAGGAGCCTCCTGAGGCCAGAGGGTGAAGCTTCTCTCCTGGCTCTGGCATCAGTTCCAGGGCCGGCCCCTGCCACCAGGAGCCTATGTGTCTGCTCTCTTCTTCCCATCCATATTCCTTTCAGGAGGGTCACGCAGCACAATGCCAGCTCTGCCCTTGGACCAACTCCAGATCACCCACACGGACCTGAAGACAGGAAAACTGAGGACTTCACCAGCGCTGGTGAGCGGTACCTTGAGGCCATTCAGCCTGATATTATCATTCTTGCAATTTCAGAAGCAAAAAGCAAATTCCTCCTTTATCTGTTCCGAGAATGACCCGAGGGCCACAGTCAGTAATTCAGTAGCTGGGACACTACTAGGTCCTTCCAGGCCCAGTGCAGAAGTTTCCTTTCTGAGCAGCAGCTCGAATTTGAGTAGTATTTTCCATGTTGCCACCCCATACCTTGCCCCCAAAGCATTTCATTTTGAATCAGAGTCTGATGGCGGTTGGGACTCAACCTGAGCTGGCCTAGAAAAAGATCCAGCCCAAAGCCAGGTTTGGGGATTTGACCCTGCGGGAAGCGTTCAGGTTTCAGGTAGGCCTTTTTTTGGAGCTATCTCCCCTGCTATCCACACTTCAGGGGGAACACCAGTTTCAGGGGTCAGGCTGCCTTTTATCACAATGGGCTAAGAAGCGCCACCTGCCACATACCAACTCTGCAGGGCTTGGGAGACTGAAAAATAAGGAGGCTGTGAGCGTGCTGATTACCAGCTGCAGAGTGAGATTAGGGCTGCAGAGAGGTGCCAGGCTGAAGGAGACAGAGGTGGGGACTGCAGTCCCCACACCCACTTACCATTTTCCCAAGAATATGAGCTTACTTGAGCAAGGTGGGAGGAAGTATTTTCTAGGGGGGCTTGAGTAAAGTCGTGGGAAACAAGAGCTTGGTGTTGGATTTCCTGCTTTCTGGATGGCTTCTTATTACTTCCTAACTCCTCTCTGATAGTAGGACTTAACATTTATAGAACACTTGCTCTGGGCCAAATCTTTCTAAACACTTTACCTGGATTATCTTGTTTAAGCCCCGTGAGTAGGTATTTGATTGTTCCCATTTTACAGATGAGGAAACTGAAAGTTCAAGGTCACAGAACTAGGAAATTAAGGGAGCCAGAATAGGAAGCCAGGTAGACTGACCCTGGATCTCATACCCTTAACCTTTCTGCTATAAAGCCTGTCATTTCTTTTTTATAACCTTTTTATGTGAGAAGGATATTCACCAGAAAATCTAGATCTGTTCTGCTCAACATGGTAGCCACCCAGTGCAGTAGTCATTCACTACAAATAGGGATTTGGCACACTTGAAATGTGGATAGTTTGAGGAACTGCATTTTTAAATTTAATTTTAGTTAAATTAAAACAGCCCATGCAGTGAGTGCCTACAGTATTTTGCCAGCACAGATATAGAACAGTTCCATTAACACAGAAGATTCTGTTGGGCTGGGAGAGACGGATCCTTAAGTAGTTGACTCTGATTTTCCACCTCAGTCCTTCCCCGTGTACTTAATACCTGGGTTGCTAGGCTGTGCCCTCCATGAGAACAGGAACCTGGTCCCTTCCCTTCATTATGGTTTCCCAGTGCCAGGTGCATTTCTTTCAGGAAACATTCAGTAAATGAGTCAAGGACTCCAACCAGGCCTTGTGACAGACCCTGGAGCTACAGAGAAAAAAGACATGGTTCCTGCCCTTATGGGGTCTATGGACTAAGAGAAAAGCAGACCAGTAGCTCCTCCACAGTGTGATCAGGGTTGTCTTAGAAGCGGCTACATGAATGCAGAGCCCAGGCCACTGATAAGACTGAAGGAGTGGGTGGGGCAGGGAGGTCTTGGGGCTGGTGGGAGGGCAGGTGCAGCTAGGGAAGGCTTCCTAAGAAGGAGGGGGATCCTGAACTGGGGGAATAAACACTAGCCATGCAGAGCAATGGGAGAAGGATGAACCTGGCAGGAGGACCCAAGTATCCCGTCTTGGAGTCTGGAGAGCCCGACTCCTACCCAACCACCAGTCACTTGGGGTAGAAGCAGTATCATTGAGTTAAGGAGCACAAGCTTTGTGTTAAATCTCACACATACTTAGCCACGTAACTAGAACATTGTAAGCACTCAGTGATGGTGATGATGATGACAACAGTGACAGTGGCAGAAGGTTCGAATGGAGAATAGGGTGGGAAGAGGGACGAGCTGAGGGAGACAGCTGCCTGATGAAGGAGTGGTCTTGGTGAAGAGACTTGTACCCACTGTATATTTGTCTCTTCAGTCCCAACTTAGGGCAAGGAGATCTCTAGCCAAGGGACAGCCACCACGCTGCCTTTGCAGGGTGATAGGTGGAGCTAATGTTTATCGAGTAGCTACTGTGCACACAGCACAGACTTGGTGCTATTGAAAATCCGAAAGAAATAAAGTCTTGAGCCACAATGAGTGAATGGGCTGTTAAGGAAGACAAGACTCATGTAAGTGGAACATGTAGGGAACAGGGCGAAATGGTTTTTTGGCGAGATCAGCAGAACAGAAGTTTGATGGGCAGAGAATGTCCAGAAAGCTTCACAGAGCAAGTGGGACCTGAGCCAAGCTCGAAGGGTGGAAGATACAGCTGGGGCCTGCTGGTCTCTGCCCTGAAAGCTCCCACGGTTCTTGTCACCTACAGAATAAAGTCCCCACTCTTGAGTTTGGCATTCAAGGTCCTTCAAAGAACTTGGTGGGATCTGGTCCTTCATGACCCGCATTCATGCTTTGTCCAGCCAGCAAATGTATACGGAGAGTCTGCTCGATGCCAGATATGTTCTAGGGACTGGGAATGCTGTGAGCAAAGCCCAGACTGCTTCCAGAGACCTACGGCTAATAGGGGAAACAAAGAAGGCATGCCCTTCCTTTTCATATAACTTTATTGGGGCATGATTGAAAGACAATAAACTGTACATATTGAAAGTATACAACTTGGTTGGTATTGACATTAGTATACACCTAGGAAACTGTCATCATAATCAAGATAATGAACATTTCTACCGCTCCTAGAAAGTTTCCTTGTGCCCTTCTGTGACCCATCCTTTCTTCTCTCCCCATGTGCAGCAGCCACTGATCTGGAAAGTACTTTTGACGCAGTTCAACAGGTGCTGTGGTTGGGGAAGCACAGAGTGCAGGTATTGGGGGAGCCCAGGTGAACACCTAACATGGTCAGAGGTGGGAGTTGGGGAGACTTCCTGGAGTAGGTGAGGTCAGAGCTGGGATCAGAAGGCTAAGCAGCGAGACCAGGATAGCACGTGGGTACTGGAGGTTATTCAGCAGTCTGCAGTGTAAGCTTTGGTTCAAGTCCTGCCTCCGTTGCCTCCTTAGCCCTGTGACCTTAGCAAAATTCCTGAACCTTACTGATTCTTTGTTTCCTCCTCTGTAAAATGGGAAGAATACTATCTCCCTTTTAAATAGTTATAGATGAAAAATAGGCTGTGGGACATACCTACTCAGCAGCCGGCACAGGGCAGGTCTTGGTAAGTGGTGGCCTTTATTATCACCATTCCAGTGTTCTCTCCCTCCATATCTATTTCCCACCACCCATGCAGTCTGGGCCCTTTTTTCTCATGGCCCATTTTTATGCCTTCATAATATACCATTTCTTCCATCAAAAAATCCTTCTCATTTCCAAGGCCCAGCTTAGATGCTGCTTGCCCCAGGAAGTTGTCCCTTGTCCTCCAGGTGCAGATAATCACCTTTGGCCCTCCCACAGTCCCTCTGCCAGGTTTGGGCTGTCACTTTCTCTGTTTTGTGCTCACTTACTGGCTTAGATGTGCATCTCCCCCTCTGGAGCATAGGCTCTGTGAGCATGCAGATGTTTTCTCCATGTGCCTCACCACACAATAGCGTGCCAGGAAATGTTTGTAGGAATGCAAGGATGGCCAAATCTCAGGGTGTGTGTGTGTGTGTGTGTGTGTGTGTGTGTGTGTGTGTCTGTCTGTCTGTCTGTCTGTCTCTCTGTCAGAGTAGGAGGCGATGAGTAGCCTTGCCTAAGAAGTGACTGAAGAGATGAGGTGTCAACGGAAAGACGAGGGGAGCAGCGTGGAAACCAAGGAGATGAATTTAGGTCCTAGAGAGTAGTTTTGAACTTGTTTCAGTCAGCAGGATTCCCTTTTTCAAAAAGTTTGTCCCTGGAAGCCCACTGTATAAATTCTGATTTCAATGGGAGGGGTCCTGAAGACCCACCTGATAGGGGCCCCCGAGGAATCCTTGTGGGATCCAAAGACTCCACAGTTTGAAAACTTGCATCAGGCAGTAGGGAGGCATAGGGGGTTCTTGAGGAAACCAACCAATCAGTCATGATTTTCCTGTCCCCCTGGACTGACAGACCTGGAAGTGGGTGGATTATGGTTGATAACTGCTGATAACGTTGCCCGGCCTTCCTCCTATTACCACTTCCCCCAGAGAAAGCAGCCCTTATGTAGTCAGAGGAGAAAACTGAGCTCATCATCTCTTCTTTATGGTGAACAAAGTAAGGTTTGTTCATGGCAAGGTAAGGGTTGGGAGAGAGAACTTTTGATTCTAAGCTGAGACCTGCAATTACTTGATTAGCATCTTTTCTTTTTTTTTAAATTTTTTTATTGTTATATTAATCCCCATACATTACATCATTAGTTTTAGATATAGTGTTCCATGATTCATTGTTTGTGCATAACACCCAGTGCTCCATAGCATCTTTTCTTTAAAAGCAAAAAGTTACCGAGGTTTTTTCCCCTGATTCTAAGGATATAGCATGATACATACAGTATGATACTATTTATGTAAGAAACGTGAAAAGAGATCTAAAATACCTTCTATGGGTATATTTTCCCATAAAAGCCTAGAGAAGGTCTGCAAGGACACTCACCTAATGGTGAGTGGTCACCCCTGGGAGGATGTGGGGACTGGGAGTGTGGTCCCAGAAGACTCACCTTCTCTGCAGGGTTGTAAGTTTTGAAAGAAAAGATGTGCATGTCTCCCTTGTATAATTACAAAATAACTTAAAAAGTAATACATGTATATGTTTTTTAAATTGGAAAATACATTCGAGTCATAATTCCCCTCTCCAAAGATAACCACTATTAGCTTTGGTATGTTAACTGCATTACTGCATTCCCCGCCCCCCAGCCCCAGCCGTTTTTTGTTTTTTTTTTTTAACCTGGGTTAAAAATATATACTTCTTTAAAGATCCCCAAACTGATTATATATTAAATAGGTTTATGTCCTGCTTTCTCTTCCCTTGACCTTTCCCCATGTCATTAAATATCCTCCAAAACACATATTTTTTAATGCCTGCCTAGCGTTCCCTGGATGCAACCAAGCCCCCTTTGTTAGAGACACTTGGTTCTTTATGCTTAAAAACTCCTTGGAGGGTCACTGGTTGGAACAGCCAAGTGTTGTCATTGCTGTGGGTTGGCAAATGGGCCCTCGCTGACTAACCTCTGCCACGTTAACACGTGGTTTTTGGATCCGTAGCACCCCGAGCAGAAGGCAGACCGGTATTTTGTGTTATACAAACCGCCCCCTAAAGACAACATTCCCGCCCTAGTGGAGGAGTACCTGGAACGCGCCACCTTCGTAGCCAATGACCTCGACTGGCTCCTGGCCTTGCCTCACGATAAATTCTGGTGCCAGGTAACATTCTATCAAAATTAACACTAAGACAAAGCACATGACATGCCGTTGGTTGGTTGCTGTTGTTGTTTTTCTCCCCCTAGGAGATGCTTTTTTTCCTACTTCTTACACTGGATCCTTAACAGCAAATTGTAGTTTGGATTGCTCTGTCTTGTATCACAATCTTAATGATGTTTACACAACGCCTTCCAGCGTGTCATTTTTAGAAACTTGTGTTTAGCCCTCGGCTCATTCATACCTCCTTAGGCCCTTGGGGTTGGAGTGTTTGCCTTAGGCCAGGGCTGGTAGGCCGTGAACCCCTGCGCAGTCCACCCACAAGCCCTTGGGCCTCAGTGACAAATCCTCGCTCTGATCTGTTGTCTGACATAGGTTATCTTCGATGAAACCCTGCAGAAGTGCCTGGACTCCTATCTGCGCTATGTACCCCGAAAGTTCGATGAGTGGGTGGCCCCGGCCCCTGAGGTTGTTGACATGCAGAAGCGCCTCCATCGAAGTGTTTTCCTCACTTTCCTCCGCATGTCCACTCACAAGGAATCCAAAGTAAGCCCCTGATCCCACAACAGGGCTCCACCCGACACCCAGCACCTCTGTGCCAGAGTCTCCCGCCCCTGGGAAGGAAGGCTCTGGAAGTATTGCGTTTCCTCTTTGTCTCCCCTCTGCCTTCATTCCCACCTTTGGGGAAGAAATCTATGGCCACCCCCTTATCTGTGAATTCACTGGGTCTGCATTACATCCAGTGTTTTCATCAATGGGAGCTGAGGGCCTTTTGCCAGGTGACGCGTGACTCTGCCTTTTTTCATGCGTCAGAGGGTGAAAACATTGATTCTGATTTGTTAAAGGAACTTTTATGTGCTTTTTAAAAACCTTTGCTTTTCTCCCCCTGGTTTTAAAAATAACGCTGTCTCTAAACAACTCAAACATTACAGAAATATTTTGTAGATAGTAAAAGTCGCCACAAAATCCCTTTCCCCAAAAATAACCACCATTATGGTGCATGTTCCTTCAGGGAATTTTTTTCCTTTCAGTATATTTGTGTGTGTGAGTGCATATTTATTTTTACAATAGGATCTTGCCTTTTTTTTTTTTTAACTTCTGTAGTATGGAAATTTTCAAATATATGCAAAAGCATAATGAATCCCATGTACCTGTCACCCAGCTTCAACAATTATCATTATTTTGCCAGTCTTATTTTCTTTCTTCCCGAGTTTTTTTCCCCTAGAGTATTTTTTCCCCCAGAGTATCTTTTTTTTTTTTTCTTTTGAGGGCGAGAGAGCGAGCATGAGCGTGTGAGTGAGTGCAGGGGAGGCAGAGGGGGAGGGCAGAGGGAGAGGGAAAGCGAGAATCTTAAGCAGGCTCCACACCCAGCACAGAGCCCAACACGGGGCTCAATCTCACAACCCTGAGATCATGACCTGAGCCAAAATCAAGAGTTGGGCACTTAGCTGACTGAGCCACCCAGGTACCCCTTTTATTTTATTTTATTTTATTTTATTTTAAGGATTTTATTTATTTATTTGACAGAGAGACAGCGAGAGAGGGAACACAAGCAGGGGGAATGGGAGAGGGAAAAGCAGGCTTCCTGTGGAGCAGGGAGCCCAATTCAGGGCTCGATCCCAGGACCCTGGGATCATGACCTGAGCCAAAGGCAGACGCTTAACCGACTGAGCCACCCAGGCGCCCCTTTCCTGGAGTATTTTAAAGCAATTCCAAATATCACAGTAATTTACCCATAAATATTTTTATTTTATTTTTTTTTTAAGTAAGCTCTATGCCCAATGTGGGCTTGAACTCAAGACCCCAGGATCAAGAGTTGCATGCTCTGCTGCCTGAGCCAGCTAGGCGCCCCAACCCACAAGTATTTTAGAATGAATGCCCAACCGACTATTTAATAGCATATGTTTGCTTCTTTTTACATTAAAATGAAGAATAGCTATTGCTCCAGGTCAATATATGAGGCTCAGACATGTCCACAGTGTGGATGGACCTTTATTTATTAGCCAATCCCCCGTTGTTCTTGTGAGTTTGCTATTACTGTACCAAGAGTATGCTTTCAGAAAGTCTCTCATCCTCTTTCTCTGCACTGTTTCTTAGGATCACTTCATTTCCCCCTCTGCGTTTGGAGAAATCCTCTACAATAACTTCCTGTTTGACATCCCAAAGATCCTGGACCTCTGCGTGCTCTTTGGAAAAGGCAACTCGCCTTTGCTCCAGAAGATGATAGGTACGTAGGGCACAGGGCCTGGAGGGCTGCACAGAGCTTGCCCCCACATGCCAAACTAGAGCACCTAGATGAGCGCAGGGGGATTCAGAACTGCAGTGGCGGATGGGGCTTGGGCGTGACTTCGCAGATATATGCATGTCAACTCCGAAAGATGCAACTAGGTGGCCCTGGGGGAGTAGAGACAACACTTGACCCCACGGTCCCTCCAGGATCTTAGTATTAGGCCACATGTCAAACAGTTGAAGGAGTGGGGAGGTTTGTTTGGTGGTGAGAGTAGGAACAGCAGTGATTGCTAACCTTTGGGTGAGTGCTCACTGGGGGCCCGGCACTCTGTTGAGCTCCTTGTATGTGATCTTAAATTGATCCTCACAGCAGCCCTGGAATGTGACTCTGTAATCATCCCTATTTACAGACAAGGAAACTAAGGTTAAAATGTAAGGGACTTGCCTGAGAGCCCATGACTAATAAGTGGCCAAGCTGGGATTTATGTCACATAAGCCTGACTCTCGAGCTCTTCCTCTTTGTCACTCCCTGCTTCAGGGATAATGGGGCTGCCTCAAAAGTCTCATGGTTTGCATTGTTGCTGAGAATAGTTGGAGACATAAGTTAATTTAGAAAGTTTAGAGAGAATATGAAGTGTAAAGAAGCAGGAAAGCAATTACCAAATTCCTGCACACAGAGGCAACCATTTGGTGATTATTTCCTTCCAGTCTTTTCTCTGCGTGTTTTTGAAAAACATGTCAGAGCATAACGTATATGAAATTTCACATCCAGCCTTTTCATTGGAACAGCGTCTGGTTTCTCATTCAAATCTAATTATTCCCTAATCATCAGTTCATTTCCCAGAGAAAGACTCTTCATAATGTTATTGTAGACTGAGGGCATGGGGTGAGTGAGCAAAACCAAGCATGGTCAGTTAGAGAAACAGTTATTAGGCCAGTTTGGTTAGAGTGGAGCATTCTAGGAGGGCAGCAGCAGGAGATGGGGAAGGGGATGCTGGGGCCTGATCAGGGAGGGCTCCGTGCCAACCATTAGCACTTGGGGAGCAGTATCGCTTGGTGGCTCAGAAGGCAGGCTCTGCCCAATTCACACTGCAGCCCTGTTCCTGGCTGTGTTACTTTGTCCAAGTCAGCCACTCTAGCCTCAGTTTTCATATCTGTAGAATGGGAAGACTAATGCTATACCTACCTTATAGGATGGTTGTGAGGATTAGCACAGTGCCTGGCTCGTTACAAGTGCCTGGCTCGTTACAAGCGCCTGGTATTGTGAGCTCTTACATGAGGCCATGGGAGCTGCAAGGAAGAGCTGTCTGGGGTGTCAAGGTTAATTTGGCAGCATGCCGGCGGGAAGGGTGGTGACAGGAGACCGACGAGGAGGCCAGTGCTCCAGCGTGGGTTTGAAGGTGAGAACCTGGTTGGGCTGAAGAGGACATCCTAGAGGCAGAATAAAGCAGGGCTTGGGGAGGTCAGCTGGAGGGAGAAGTCAACAATTCTAGAGAAGACTTGTGTCGGGTGCAGGAAAGGGGCCTTTTGGGCAGGGTGGGGGCAGCCTCCACTGTCTCTACCACAGAAGCTCTTGAGCAAAGCAGCTGTAGTAAGAGTGTTGACAAGGGAGAGAAGGAGGGAACAAGGGGACTGGCCGATTGTCCTTTGGGCAGAAGCCCAGTCCTTACCTGGCACCCTCCCACCCCCGTCAACCTTCCCGCACAAACACACCTTACTTTTTTTTAACCTCAAGATTGGTATTCCGAATCAGTAAGTGTAATTTTGAAAGCAGGGCCTTTCAGTTAGACTTTTGGAGCCGCTTTGTGAAAGCAGGAGTACGTCAGGCCTTGGCCCCATCGAGGACTGCACTGATCTCTTTGGCAGTCCCTTCCCTTCACCCTGGGTCTCTGAACTGCTTTAGTCTGAGAAGGATGCCGCTGTTGTGCCTTGCTTCTTAATTGTTTCTTTAAGAGATCAAAAGTCAGATCTTCACTATCACTGGATCAGATAAAGGAGAGGAAAGGGTCAGTTGTGAAATGTTATCTGTTCTGATGCTTGTAAAACATCCCTGTTACTCAGGCATAAGCACTAGAAGGATTATGAAAGAGTGCCCTACCCCAGGGCCAGGTGGTTAGGGCACAGTGGGGTCTGCTGTATGGTACTGGGGGGAGACCGGCTCCTGATACCTGAGTCAGGAGGCACTGCCTGGAGAAGGTGACACCTGCCTTATGGTGGACTTAGCTCTGGGAGGTCACTCCAGGCAGAGGGAGGGGACAGGGCTTGTTCTCTGAGGTTGAGGAGGTACAGGAGAGGAATGCAGCCCAGGAAATAGGGAGAGGGTGGCTGGAGATGCTATCCGGGCCAGATCTCACATGGCCCTCTGTGCTGTGGTCAGGAGTTCAGACTTGACCTTGAGGATAACCATCAGATGGGAGTTTTGTGAGAAAGAACAGAGGTTGGTGGGGAGACAGCTCAGTCCCTCCTGTCAAGAGTAGGAGGCGGGCACAGATGGCCAGGGAGTACCTTCACAGGTTGAGGGATCAGCACCCATCTGGAGGTGGGATGCACTGAGCAAGCTCGTGCTGGGAAAACTCCGCTTTCTGGAGTCAGGGAAAGAAGTGGCATCCAAGAAAGTGTTTACAGGAAGTCCGGCTACATAGTGACTTGCTTTCTGTCCCATTTGGCCTTTGATTTCATTGATTTTCAAATCTTCTGGGATGGGACAAGGGCTCCCCTTGGTTTTCATTAAGGAAACCAAGGACAGACCTACCCAAAGGCAAAGGACACCTGCAATTCAGCAGAGTCTGACAGTCAGCCACCCTTAGACGTTAGGATCGTAGTGGGCTGAAGAACCCTGGCCTCTTCTTAAGGGTGTTGGTATTTCACATCATCATGTCTCCTGGCTAGCTATGATTTTCCCTTCCTCCCTCGCCATTTGGGCAGCCGGAACACTTGGTTTCTGTTCCAGTTAACTTATGCTCTAACCTACCGGCTCACAGCAGCAGCATTGCTTGGAGGTAGTAAACATTCGGAAAGGAGCTTTGTTTTATAGGAACAACTGCAAATGTGTGGTAAACCTGTCTCTGGGTCCCTCCCAGGCCTCTCCCCTTGGAGGAGGATGGATTAATATGGCTAGCATATTCAAAGCAGACGATAAGAGAATTTCCAGACAAATTTCTCCCTAGAGTCTCCTCACATTATTAGAGGCATGGCCTGGCAAGAATCCTGGATTGTAGCATCCAGGTTTCTTGAGCAAGGAGATCGTATCTCCTGATTTTCCTGGATGACTAACTCCCACTTCCAAAGCCAATGCTGTCATACGAGGCACGGTGCCCAAGTATGATCACTCCTTGGGGACATCAGGGTGAGCTGGTTTGACCAGGCAGGCCTTCTTTTTTTTTTTTTTTTTAAATTTGAGAAAGAGAGAGAACACGAGCAGGGGCAGAAGCAGAGGGAGAAGCAGACTCTCTACTGAGCAGGGAGCCCGATATGGGGCTTGATCCAAGGACCCTGGGATCATGACCTGAGCCAAAGACAGACACTTAACCGACTGAGCCACCCAGATGCTCCCAGGGCAGGCCTTTTATGTAATTCTCTAGGCAGAGGTGCTTAAAAGGTTAAATTGTACTGAGTAAAGTCCTCCCTCATGCTGGAGAAGTTTCTAGGCTAGGCCAAAGTTCTGTGCCAGCAGGGCCTGGGGCCAGGACTGCTCTGGTGCAGACAGGCTTCGGAAAGGGGAGAAAGGTCACAGAACATGCTGGCAACAATTTGTGATGTGTCCTTCCCTCCCCCACCCTCTTTTCCCAATTCCTACCTTTCTCTTCTCTTTTCAGGAAACATCTTTACCCAGCAGCCAAGTTACTATAATGACCTGGATGAAACCATGCCCACCATCCTTCAGGTACCAGCTCTCAGCCCTGCCCAGATCCCCTCCCCAACCTGATAGTATGTCCCTGGACTTTCTTGGAAGAGAATTCACCCTTTTCCCCACTTGAACAGAACTGAAATACAAGGGCTGTCTAGCACTCATACAAAAAGAGCTTAAATTGTGTGCTGTTTGCCAACAGCCATAAGCCTCTAAGGATACCCCTCTAAGAGACCGGTGTTTCTCAAATAAGAGCTTTAAAATTCTATAAAACTGTTTTAGAATATAATAGCGTTCATTGCAGAAAATTTGGAAAACATAAACAAAAAATAAAAAATGGAAAGAGGAAAATTAACCCATCATCCTACCACCAAGAGATTCTACTATTCACGATAACAGGGTAGTTTCATGCTAGCATACTTAAAGATGGTGCAATGAGTTCAAAACTTACATGATTTTACGATGGGCCCTGTTTTCTTCTCACTGTTGATTTGTCTTTGATTTCAATGTATTTCCATAAATCGCCATCTCCATAGAATCCAAAACATACATTGTTGAATGTATATCTTAAATATTCATTACCATACACTTGCCCAGCATATTCATTCGGATAATTTCTACAGGCTTCTGGGGGCTTTTCATACATTTTGTCTTTTTTTTTTTTTTTTTAAGTTTTATTTAAGTAACCTCTACACCCATCGTGGGGCTCGATCTCACGAACCTGAGATCAAGAGCCGCACACTCTTCCGACTGAGCCAGCCAGGTGCCCCTTTACATTTTGTCTTTTTAATCCTCACCACAATCCTGTAAGAAGAATAACCCCCATCATCCCCATTTTACAGTTTTCACTTTGACCCCGTGCCCTGTTGTTGTCTTAGCTGGTTTCTTGGGAACACAGGCACATACTTGAAAGATTCCAAGGCAGCTTTCAGATCACCCATCCCCGATTGCAGGTCAGGGGTCCTAGCTGCTGTTTCGACAGGATGTGGGAGAACCCCTTCTTGTGTTTCACAGGTTTTCAGCAATATCCTCCAGCACTGTGGTTTGCAAGGGGACGGGGCCAGTGCCACACCCCAGAAACTCGAGGAGAGGGGCCGGTTGACCCCCAGCGACATGCCTCTCTTGGTGAGGTTGCCCTTCAGCCCAGCCTCTTCTTGGCTAGCAGAGGACCCGACAGCTTCTTCCCCTGCTTGTGGCCGTTTTCCCCAACCCCGGAAGCAGCTATTCCCATCACACAGGCTTAGAGCATTTCAGCAGGCTTTTTATTTTTCTCTGGGAGCTTCCTTTATGGGGCAGTGGAAAGAACAGAGCCCTAGAGTTCAGACGATGGGGGTTCAGTCTTCACGTAGCTCAGCACAATGAGCTCATTCGTGTTACTCACTGAGCCCTGTGTTCGGTAGGCAAATTTGTACTGAGGAGGCTCTAGTGTGTGCTGAGCCTTCAGGGTAAAGCAGCAGGGCAAAAGCAGACATGGGACTTACAGTCGGTAAGAGAGGTAAATAAGGACCATAGACATGTGTCAGGCCTTATGCTGAGCACTGGAGATAGAGCAGGAAAGAGGCAGCTGTCAGCTGCCCTCTTGGAACTTGCAATCTTGTGGGAAAACGGGCATTAAGCAGGTGTTTCAGAAAGAGGCACACCAAGTTCTGTGGGAACAAGTCATTTTACCTGCCTGAACCTCAGTTTCCTAATCTGTACCACAGAGATCTGAACAGCTGCTCAGCCTACTTTTTAGAGTTGTCAAGAGACTCCGGAACGTGTATAAGAAAGCACTCCGTGTTCTGTATGGACTTGATATTCTTGTCCTCAATGGGATGTTCCTTCTGTGTAGGACCATAGTCATTGTCTTTAGGTTCAGGGGTTGGTTCTCCTTCAGCTTAGAAGCGAGAACTGTATTATCCTAGAACTAGAAGTAACCCCAGAGATCATTGGGTGGGTGCCCATTAGAGCTACGATAGCAAGACCTGAGGTAGGGAGATTGAGGAACTGGTCCAGATCGTGCTCCTAGAGATGGACCAGCCAGGCTTCACACAGACCTCCAGTGATCTCTTCCCCCGACAAGGCATCTGCCTGTTGGCTCCCACTGGTTTTGTCAACCTTATCTCATACCCACCACAGAGCTGTGTATGGGGGCGGAGGAGAATAATGCAGTGTTTTCTTTTGGCAACAGGAATTAAAAGACATTGTTCTCTACCTTTGTGATGCCTGCACTACGCTCTGGGCCTTTCTGGATATCTTCCCCTTGGCTTGCCAAACTTTCCAGAAACACGACTTCTGTTACAGGTACAGCAGTAATTCTGACTGCTAAAGTAGAGGTTCTAGTTGACATCCTCATTCAGCAGATATTGCTGGGTACTTAGAATGTGCCAGGCGCTCTTTTAGCCTGGGGATACAGTAGTGAGGAAGACAGGTAAGGCTCCTGCTTGTGTGGAACCTGCATTTTATCTTTTTTTTTTTTTTTTAAGATTTTTAAAAATTTATTTGAGAGAGAGAGCAAGAGCAAGCATGAACAGGGGGGAAGGAGCAGAGGGAGAGGGAGAAGCAGACTCCCTGCTGAGCAAGGAGCCCAATGTGGAACTCGATCCCAGCACCCTGGGATCATGATCTGAGCCAAAGGCAGATGCTTAACGACTCAGCCACCCAGGCGCCCTGGAACCTGCATTTTAGAAGTATTCCCATTTTTGGTTAAGAACTAGGTAAGGGAGGGGAAAAAACCACCAACCAAGAATAGGGCAGTTTTAGTTCAGTTCCATTGTTTCAAAGCCCCTCTCATTGGCAGGCACAAAGGCGTAACAGATCATAAGAAGTGGTCTGAGGACTTCAGCATCTGGTCTAGAGCAGAGCACACTCAAGGAAACAAGCAGATATGCTCACATGTGGGGTCAGCTGCTGTGGCCATATCATAAAGCACTCCAGGAACACAGAGGAGGGAGGCAAAATTCTGTCTGGTGAAGTAAGAGGTTTCATGATGGCCCTTAAGTGAGAATGGACAGGAACCTTCCAGACAAAAGGATTACAGTGGCAGGAAGGGCATTCCAGGCAGGCAGAGTGAAGGTGGGAAGGCCCAGAGGGTGTCAAGGGAGAGCCAGGGAGTGGAGTGGGATGAGGCAGGGCCCAGAGCAGCAGGAAAAGGAGCAGCTAACAACAAGAGACACTCTGGAGAGGTCGGTAGGAGCCAGATTGTGAGGAGCCCTGACCTCGCTGGCAGGGAGTGGGGCCTTTATTCTGTAGGCAATAGAGAGCCACTGGGAGTTTTTATCCAAAGGAGTTATAGAAAGATCCTGCCAGGATGAGGAAAGACGTAGAGAAGGATATGAGTAAAGAAAGATGTAGGGAGGGAGACCCTCCTTGCCCACTTAGTATCCTGAGTATCTGTCTATTCCTTGTGCAGTGAGAAAGGGGTGCTTGGGCCTAGGCTGGTAACTACCATGTTGCCTGGCAACAGCAGGGGTGGGGGCTGGCCTGTTCTCAGTGGCCTCTGGCTGTTGCTCTTGCCAGACATCTCTCCCCACTATTTGCAGGAGCTCCTGGGAGCTGCCCAACTCTGTGCACTCAGCCACCAGTCCATTCATTTACTCACCCATTCACCAAAACATGTATCTAGCACTGACCTCTGTCAGAGGTGGCACCTGGCACTCTGACCCCTCCTGGGTCTCCTCAGCTCGAGAACATTGCATGTGAGGACTGATCAGCCTCCCAGAGGATGTTAGAATAAAGCGCCAATCAGCACTCTGCCTGGAAGTAAGGGGTTAGGATGGGCCTGTAGCTGTAGTTGTCCCCTTTTTGAAAAGGTATCTTTTTTCATGGTTAAAGTGGCAAATGCTCATAGGAAATTTGGAAAATCCCCAAAGGTAGAAAATTAAAATCACTATGAGAGATCATGCTATTCTTAGGATTTTGTATCCTGCTTATCTTCACTTACCATAGGCATTTTCTTTTCTTTTTTTTTTTTTTTTTAAGTAAACTGCCCCCGACGTGGGGTTCAAACTCACAACCCCGCGATCAAGAGTCACATGCTCTACCAACTGAGCCAGCCAGGCGCCCCCATAGGCATTTTCCCATTTTGTTAAAGCATCTTCCCAAACGTGGCAAATTGCTTTTGAAAGGGTCTTTGGAAACAGAGGGTAATTTTTGGAAGAACTGACTTTCCTGCAAGGGACAGTGAAGGCAGCGGAGCAGCTCCACCCGTCTCAGGGTGAGGAGGGAGGAAGAAAGGAAAACAGGGTTGACTACCAATGACACTGCCTTTGACACACAAACAATCCAGGGGTGGCCCAGCCTTTTCACACTGTGCGGGAGGCCAGGAACGCCCGCTAAGTAAATGCAGCCACCTCAGGGCCCGCAACTTTCTGGAAGGGGCTACAGCCACCAAACAGCTCTGTGGCTAGTCCTCTCAGAACAACCTCCTTCTTCCCAGACATCCTCAAGTGTATCTGAGTATCTCTCTCTGTCACTTAATTTTATGAAAGAATAATACATTCACATGGTTTAAAACTCAAAAGGTGTAAAATATATAATGAGGGGCACCTGGCTGGCTCAGTCGGTAGAGCATGCAGCTCTTGATCTCTGGGTCATGAGTTCAAGCCCCACATTTGGCGTAGAGCTTACTTAAAATAAATAAAACAATAATAATAATAAATATATTTGTATATATAAAATGCAGTCTACCTCTTCCCCTTCCCCAGTCCCATTCTCACACATCACCATTGTTGTTAGGGGTTTTTTGTGGAGCTTTCCAGAGATATGCATATAAATATAAGCAAGTGTGCACATTACATATCACCCCCTCTGCCTTTTTTTTTTTAAGATTTTACTTATTTTTATTTTTTAAAGATTTTATTTACTTATTTGACAGAGAGAGACACAGAGAGAGGGGGAACACAAGCAGGGGGAATGTGAAGGGAGAAGCAGGCTTCCCATGGAGCAGGGAGCCCGATGTAGGGCTCCATCCCAGGACCCTGGGATCATGACCTGAGCCGAAGGCAGATGCTTAACGACTGAGCCACCCAGGCACCCCAAGATTTTATTTATTTTTAGAGAGGGAGAGCACAAGCATGGGGAGGGGCAGAGGGAGAGAGAGTTTCAAGGACACTCCCTGCTGGGCGCAGAGTCCGATGTGGGGCTCAACCCCACATTCCTGCGAACGTGACCTGAGCTGAAACCAAGAGTCAGATGCTTAACCAACTGAGCCACCCAGGCATCCACCCCCAGCCCCTGCCTTTTAAATTAAGGGCTGACATGAATACTCTATGTATTGTTTGTATTTTATTTAATTAAGTAATTTATTTGTTAAACAACAGAAATTTATTTCTCATAGTTCCAGAGGCTGGGTGCATTTTATTTTTAAATTTAAAGTGTATCAGTACACAAAGCAACCTCAATCTTTGGTATGGCTAGATAGAATTCCATTGTACTGTGTTAGAATGCCAGACCCCATAGATCGACCTTTAGATTTTTTTTCAGTTGTTTGCTATTACAGAAAAGTGTTACAAAGAAAAACTGTACATACATCATTTTGCACCTTTGCAAGTACATCTGAGAAATAGATTCCTAGAAGTAGAATCACAAGAACAGATGGTTTGTGCATTTTAAATTGTCATAGATCTCGCCAAATCACCCTCCATAGGGGTTGTTCCAATTTACCCTCCCACCAGCAGTGTATCCTGGCAACACCTGAATCAGTTTGGGCCAAACTGCCCCCTCTGTCTTTTTCTGGGTGTCATGCTGTGGGCCTAGAAAGCCTGCCTCTTTGGGCCTAGTTACCCTCTGCTGTGTGTGGGACTACACCAGCGTAGAAGTTGCCAGAATCCAGCCAGTCGATAGTGAAGTGTTCACAGAGTATCAGCTACAAATTCAGCAGCAGTCCTAGGCCCTGAGGCTGCAGTTCCGGCTGTGGGAGGTGTAAGACATTCAGAGGAAGAATCTGACCACAGAAGAGAGGCAGCTACATTTTAAGTTGTAAGGGTAACATACTCTGAGTGCTGCGCACCTAGTTCCAGGAAGAAGTCATCACGTGGTGAGCATCACCAGGAAGCGTGCGGCTGGGACGGAGAGTTAGAATCTGAGTTGGGAAGGGGGTGGCTGTGAGGTTGCCGAGGTGAGAAGCAGAGTCAGCTACTCCATGCCAGCTGTGGATGAACCAGAGAGAGGAGTTACAGTTTGATGTCACAGGAGGTAGGGAACTGCTGGCGGGTCTGAGCAAACAGAAAGAGCGACCTTGTTTGTTTCTCAAACCTCAGTGAGTTCTGAGTAGCCCTCTCATTGCTCTGTGAGAAGGAGCCTGTCTGGGCCTCGGTTTCCCAAGTGAAACGGGGATGTGGCTACAAGTCACTTCTCACGAGGCTCTTCCAGCCACAGCGGACCCAGTCTGGGGTGAGCTTGGGGAAGAGCTGGGGTGGTTCCGGGAGCAAATTGCTGTGGTGACAACTTGGGAGCAGGAAATGGGCCTTCCCCCTTCCCATGAGTTGCTGTTGATTTTCTGATGAAGTGTGGTCTTTATGAACTAATCCCACCTTCTCCCCATGCGCGCCTCCACAGACTAGCTTCCTTTTATGAAATCGCAATTCCTGAACTGGAGTCTGCAATGAAGAAGAGGAGGCTTGAAGATAGCAAGTGAGCAGGGGACAAAACTAAGTGCCTTGTCATGGGGGAGGGAGAGGCCCTGCCTTCCCCGGGCTTCAGCGTCCCCATCTCTTAAGAACGAGGTGGTGGCCCCATGGAGTGTCCCTGCCTAGCAGCCTCCCGGCCCCTGCATCCTAGCCTTTACCCCTCAGCTGTTGCTGCAAGCTCTTGTTAATCCGCTCGCCGGTTTCCCACCCACTGTTCTGTTTTTTGGGTTTTTTTAAGATTGTATTATTATTTATTTATTTGACAGAGAGGGACACAGCGAGAGAGGGAACACAAGCAGGGGGAGTGGGAGAGGGAGAAGCAGGCTTTCCGCTGAGCAGGGAGCCCAACGTGGGGCTCAATCCCAGGACCCTGGGATCATGACCCAAGCCGAAGGCAGACGCCCAACAACTGATCCACCCAGGCGCACCTCACACCCACTGTTTAAACAAGAAGCGGCCCTGGAATCAGCTAGCCTCTCAGGGCCTGTAGCCTTTTTGCCAACTGCTATATCCGCAGTGAATTGTGACGCTTTCTCAGCCCTGGGGAGGGGCACCTGCAACTGTTGAGAATAAGCTCCCTCTGGGCCTTTTTATCTCCTAAATCTTGTTTTTTTTCCTCTCTCTCTCTGGCCTTCAAAGGCTGCTAGGTGACCTGTGGCAGAGGCTGTCTCATTCCAGGAAGAAGCTACTGGAGATTTTTCACATCCTCATAAACCAGATCTGCCTTCTCCCTGTCCTGGAAAGCAGGTGAGCCCTTGGGAGCAGCTGCCTGGGTGGAAGAACCCCTTCCCCAAGACCAGCAGAGGCGTTCCCCTCACTTCATCTGCCCCCTTCCCTGTTGAGCAGAGATGGGAAAAAGAGACACATGCCTCTTTCCTGTAACTGGCCTGAGGCCTTGTAGAGGAGCAGGCCGGGGGAGGCAGGGTGGGGAGCTACAGATCATTTGCATCGAGTGAGCTCATCTTCCCTGGTGTCCTGTTCCAGCTGTGACAACATTCAGGGCTTCATTGAAGAGTTCCTTCAGATCTTCAGCTCCTTACTGCAGGAGAAGAGGTGAGTGTGGCTGAGCTGGGATCAGTCTGCACGAGGCCTTACATACTAGAGCCTCTCCCATATGCTCACCATGGTCTAAGGTTCTGGGATTTGTGGTTGGGCAGCAGCCCAGCGCCCCTGTTGCCCCAGCCTTGTCCCTTCCATCTGCTCTCTGCCCAGCAGGTTCCTCCGGGACTACGACACACTCTTCCCTGTGGCTGATGATGTCAGCTTGCTACAGCAGGCCTCCGCAGTCTTGTATCCTTCCACAGCCACTGGGACGGGACCTGCCCTGACCAGGTTGGAGATGGGCTGGTAGGACCCAGAGGAGCAGAGGGAGGTTTAGCTCCAGAACCCACGGGTCAGCCAGCTTTCCCCAGAGCGCCTGCCAGAGCCCTAGTCCCTGTTTCTGGAGGAGATGACTGACTACTCTGATCCTCAGAGCTGGGTGGGGTAGGAGTCCTGCGTTCTGTAGGTATTTCCTGAGTGTCTGGGCCTGTGTGACCAACATGGACTCAGCCCTGCTCTCACAGACCTCATTGCAGGAGGGGAAACAGACAAGTAAACAAGCACGCTCAGGGTAAGGCTATGAGACAGAAGTGATATCCAAGCTGAGAACAGCAGAAGAAAGTGGAGGAGGCCAAGCCCAGAGCTAAGTGTTCCCAGTGGATGGAGGACAGAGAGGCCCATCTGGGGAGCCCACAGACATTTTGTGTAGATCAGGGGGGCAGGGGCTGGGGGACTGGGGGGCCAGGGTCTAGTGGGAGGAGGCTATGGCATGGCAGATGAGCTGGGGCTGAGCAGACCTGCACGGCCCTGGGATGACACTCACTGAGTTTGGACTCTGTCCTACTGGGGTGTCATGGAAAGGTATGAAACAGGGAGTAACAGCGTCAGTTTTGTACTTTGGAAAAGCCCTGTCTGGCACAGGGAGGAGAACAGACTGGTCTGGGACTTCTTTGAGAGGCCCAGGGGCTGGTGAGGATGCTGTGGCTGGCATCCAGGCATGGCCAATGGGGGTGTGGATTAGAAGGGGAGGGACGGCGTCTAGGGCAACTCCCAGATGTCCGGCTTGACAGTGCCCGGGGTGGTAGAGAGGGAGGAAGGACAGGGAGGAGGGCCTGTGGGCCATTTTGGAGGCTGGGCTAGGTTGCTCAGTCTCGCCTCAGGGATACCCTCGGGGCCCTCAGCCTTTGCAGGAAGCCCTCAGCTAGTTGGACAGGAAGCCTGGTGGCAGTACCCCCATCAGGCCCTCCTCCTGGGGGTCAGTACAGAGGAGGAGCTGCTGGCTCATCCAGATATCATGCCCAGGATGCCCCTGGCCCTGTCTTCATCCAGAGCTGCTTTCTGCTGAGTGGCAGGTAACTAGGTTTCAAGGCCACTGTGGTCATGGTCTGGCCTATTTCCCCACGCAGCCCGGGTGCCCATCATGCCCACTGGGTACAACCCAGATAGCCCCTAACACAAGTCATAGGGTCAGATGCCAGGGAGGGATTGAGAAATGATGCTGCCTCAGAGCGAGGGAGGCAGAAAAGGCCCTGGCACCCAAGAGACAGACTCCTTAACACATGTCACAGGGACGAGACACGGACTGCCTACATCCTCCAGGCGGTCGAGAGTGCGTGGGAAGGGGTGGACCGACGGAAAGCCACAGATGCTAAAGACCCACCGGTGGCCGAGGATCCTAATGGGGTCATTGTGTTGGCGGAGCCAGTCGGTGGACCATCCTCACATCCAGAAAACTCAGAGGAAGAGGAGGTGTGTGTTTGGAGCGGCGTTTTCCCCTGCTTCCCCTGCCCCTTGCGGGAAACCTCTCCCTTCTTGGTTTCTGCTCTCAGAGAAAAAGGTTTCTTTTGGAATGGACAGCCTCGAGCTGCCTTTAGAGAGTCCTGCAAGTCGCTTCAGCTGCCAGAACCCCAGTTTCTCTCCTATAAAATGAGGTGCTGGAGCTTTTTCCACATGAAATCTTTCCTGGAGCTCTCCTCTAAGGAGTTCACCGTGGCGCTGCTTGGGCCGCAGCGGAGAGTAGCGCCTGGTCTCACTGCCTGGCCAGCCTGGATGCCCCGCCATGGGACTGCAGGGCTCCACTGAGCGAGTTTGGAAGCCCCTGATCTAGTACTTTCTCTCCAGGCTTTTCCAGAACTCGCCCAGTCTGCAGCTGTACCGACTGGCCCCTGAGCCCAGGACTCTTCCTTGCATGTTGGGAGGCAGCATGACGTAGGGATTAAGGCCACCCAGTCTCTGGGGTCAGACAGCTCAGGGGTGTACCCGGCTTCCTGCCACTCACCAGCTGTGTGGCCATCACTCCCCTCTAGCCTCTGTTCCCCATTTATAAGTGGGGACAATCACCATCCCTGCCTCCACAAGTTTGTTGGGATTCCCAGAGCGGTTGTGTGGAGGGCCCCGAGCCCAGCTGGTCCTCTGTGCTCTGTTAACAGATGCTACTTTCTTTCCTGTTAGACTTAGGCCCATGACTGCCACAGGGCCTTGGAAAATGACAGTCCTCTCCACCTTTCCCACCCTCTTCCCCATTTGGCTTCTTAGCTGAGACATGGATGATTTTTATTGTTGTTTGTTTGATTTGCGAATTTTCTTAAATGAGAAACCTAACAGAATTCAGTCACATTGAGGAGGATATGAACTGAATCCCCCTTCTTAAAAAGAATATAATCAGAGGGGAGCAGCTCCCCACAGTCCAAGGCTGGTGATTGCTGCTCTTCTCCAATGTCAGCCATCAACTTGTTAGAGCCGGATAAGAATGAGTAGAAGCCACGGCCATTTCTGGAGTGCCTGTTCTTCTCCGGGCACTGTGCTCGGTGCTTTGGGTGCATGATTCTCTCTGAGCCATCTGAAACAACCCCATGAAGTGGATGGTAGTATGCCTGTTTTGTATGGAAGAAGCTAGGGTTCAGAGAGGGAAAGTGCCCTGCCCAAAGTCACACAGCCAGAAGTAGCTCTCCCAGTAAGTCACAGAACCCCCCTTTTCCCAGGGGAGGAAATGAAGACTTAAGAGGCCTGAGTCACTTGGCTGAAATCCTCGGCCCAGGAGTGGCAGGCCAGGACTCATACCAGGTGCCCTGATTCCCAGTCCTGTGTGTGTCAGGGCCTATGGCCCTCTCACCCACCTGGCCCGGTCTTCCCTGCCTTTACTCCAGCTCTCTCCGCAGTGCATGGGGGCGGCGGCCACCCTGGGCCCCCCCGTGTGTGGCGTGGAGCTGGACTCGCTCATCTCCCAAGTGAAGGACCTGCTGCCAGACCTCGGAGAGGGCTTCATCCTGGCCTGCCTGGAGCACTACACCTATAACCCGGAGCAGGTGATCAACAACATCCTGGAGGAGCGGCTGGCCCCGGCCCTCAGCCAGCTGGACCGCAGCCTAGACAGGTGGGAGAGACAGGTGGGAGGTGGCTCACGGTGCCCATGCGGTGTCAGGGCCCTGGCCGGAGGCACTCTGGGGGCCTTGTCCCAGGCCCCTTCTTAGCTCCTCTGCTTCCCGCTCCTGTGCCAGAACTCAGCCCTCTGTCTCTTCCCCACGGTAGCCTTCGCCAACCGTATAAATGAATGGCCGCCTTGGGAAAACATCAGAACTTGAGGCCCCCAGGAGGTCCTCACATGCCCCCTGCAGGGCGGAGAGTGTGCATAGCTGGATGGCTCTGCCACACCTTGCTGGAGGACCGATTGGAAACGTGGCATGTGACAGAGGGGTTGCTGAGCCTTTCAGAGCTCCGAAGTTTCCGGCCTGCCCCTGTCATTGTCACCCTTCCAGTAGATTCCTGAGGGAGGACGGCCAGAGCTTCTCACTTTCCTCACACCTACCTTTCGGAGTTTGGCCCACGCCCACGGGCCCGTGGGAATGGATGCACGAATGTGCATAAACAGATTGTGTTTATTGAATGAATGAACTTAGCTCTGTCTTTGGACAAGTTCCTTAGCCACTTTGTGCCCATTTTACAGAGGAGGGCACTGAGGCACAGAAAGGTTGAGTGATGTTAGCGACCCATCTCATCAGACTGTTGTGAGTGTTCGGTGAGGGAGGGAACTTTTAAGAAAATCTGTGTGAACGGCACGTGGGACCGAGGGGGAGCTTTGCGTGAGGGATGGCTGTGTGCCCAGGGAGGGGCCAGACCGGGCAGGGTTTTAGATCGTGTCTCGTGTGGCTGTTGAAGGGGAGTGGAGGATCTGATGGATGTCACATGGGAGGGGCCAGTAGGGCACAGGTAGGCGTCAGCTAACCTATCCCCCTTAAATTGATTTCTCTGTCACCTCCCAGGCAGGTGAAGCCAGACCCGACACCCCTGCTGACGTCTCGTCACAATGTCTTCCAGAATGATGAGTTTGATGTGTTTAGCAGAGATTCAGTGGACCTGAGCCGGGTGCACAAGGGCAGGAGGTGAGTGCAGTAGGCTGTGGGGTGCCAGGCACCCCAACTCTGTAAGTGCAGTGAGAAAATCGAAAAAAAGGGCTCCGCCTTTATGGAAGTGGCCTGAGTTTCAGCTTAGGATCCCTAGCAGTCCAGGGTCCCCCCCCACCCAGCAGTCCAGGACCCGTGTGCTCCCAGCAGACAGGGCCAGGTTCTCTAAGGGTTATACGTTAGGCTCTGACTCTGCACAGGGTGGTTTTTTAATGAATCCCCTTGTTGATAGCAAAAGGCCAGAGGAACCTAAGCTGTCCCCCTCTTCCCTTCTTGTATCTTCGGATGTGTCAACCATCAAATCTCTGGGCGATAGAGCTGAGCCATAATTCCCAGAAGCCCCTCCTCCACATGATTTTCTCCATTCTGTGACAAAATGAGAAAATTAAGGGCTGTACTAAGTGAGCTTTTCAGAGGGTGAGCATATTCTATTTTAAGGTCTTTCTACTTATTTTTAGCTTATGTCCTTTCTACTTTTTTGGCATTGAAAAGTCCATTTATGATTTACTCATTCATTCAACAAATATTTGCCTGGTGCTCACGGCATACTAGGCCCTGGATTTATTAGGTGCTGGAGATGTAGTGGGCAGTAAAACAGACATGGCCCCTGGCCCTGTGGAGTTTGCACTAATCAGTTGGTCAAACGAGCCAAGTAACATTGCAGATCTAACAGGCACTATAAGGTGAAGGTGTGCAGACTTCCGAGCTTCTAGTAAGGGCTTTCATCTGGGCAGGAAGGCTCCTCTGAGGAAGTGACATGGGACCAACAGTGGAAGGATGAGGAAGGGTCAAAGGGCCAATTCTGCAAAGCGGGGGAGGGGGGAAGAGAGACTTTCCAGGCAGAGCAAACAACAGGGGCGGTGACCCCGAGGTCATGGGGAGCATGGTAAGGGTCCCATGAGCTGACACATTTCATGCTTTGGAAAGAGGACCTGACTTTGGAGTAGAGGCCCATTGGAGGGACCACGAGTCAGTAGTGATGATAGAGGCAAAGTATATAAATATATACAAAAAATATAAAAGGCAAAGTAAGACATTGACAACACTGTGCTCGCCCCCAGGGTTTCCCTAAATGGTACTGGTTCATGAAATCTGGAAATTTGGGAACTGCTGGACAATTACAGGCTTCCCTCTCTCTCTGCCTCATTATATATATGTATATATAAATACACACACACACACACACACGGAGACAGTGAGGTTCAGAGAGCAGCAGTGGGAGACCTGCCCCGTTCTTGTTATAGGAGCCCCAGTGGCAGAATTGTAAGCTGCTGCTTCAGAGAGGGCCCCGTGCTGCTCCCTCTCCCCAGGGCCATCGGCTGCTGGAAGCTTGGCTGGCCGAGGGCTCGGGGAGCGGACTCAGGGCAGCTATAAAGCCATCTGGCTGGCTGGACAGGAAGCAATTGTAAACTGCTTAGTCACACACACTGCAACATCCCCAGATCCCGGGCTAGAGATGTTATCCTGCATCCGTGGCCACTGTTCCAGACCAGAATGACCCTCTGCAGCTCCTGCTATGGAGAAAGGGGAAGATGAGGAGGGCTGTGCCTTGCTCCTGGGGCACTCCAAGCTGCCAGGCAGAGACTGGGCGGCAAATGTTTACTGAACTCGTTGTGCTGGGTAGCCTGGGC
>NC_138381.1:61453970-61470907 GCF_054177405.1 Leptonychotes weddellii
TTTCTTCTTTCTTCTTTCTTCTTCTTTTCCCCCCTACCCTTGATACATTCCAGAACACTGATTACACAGCTAAGCTGGATTTTCTTGCCTGGCATCTCATATTGATTTTCCCCTGCAGGGCTAGAAACTACATTCCACAGGCCTGTCCATGTGTCTGACAAGCCAAGTTTTTCTACAGATTTGCAAAGCCACAGTCAAGAGGCCTGAGTCCCCACTGAGGTTGTGCTACAGTTCACTGATCCCAAGCACATCCCACTCCTTCCTTCCACCGCACCCAAATTTCCTCACCTGTGATATATAACAGGAGTTGAACTTTTGGACTTTTTTCTTCCAGTGCAATCTGACATGGAAGATTGAACTGTAGAACAGATAGAAAGCCACCGTGATGAAACAGGGGTGGGAAAAAGAAGGCAGCTACCCCTGCTCACCCCTCAGCCCCCTGAGGTCCCCTGTGGCTCCCCTGAGCTCAGTAAGAGGGCCACATGTGGCCTTGCTCTTTCTTAAATTATTGTTTATTTTTTAAAGATTTTATTTATTTTAGAGAGAGAGAGACAGCATGAGCAGGAGGGGCAGAGGGAGAGGGAGAGAGAGAATCTCAAGCAGACTCCATGCTGAGCATGGAGCCCAACGAGGGGCTCGATCCCAGGACCCTGAGATCATGACCTGAACCGAAACCAAGAGTCGGAGGCTTAACTGACTGCGCCACCAAGGCACCCCTAAATTTTTGTTTTTTAAAAGGTTCAAATAATCCCAGGCCCTACCTAGGAGTAACCATTGTCATTTGGTGGGGGACTTACTAGCTCTGTCTGTGCATTGACATATGTAAATTATAATCGCTGTGCTCATAGGAACAGATAGTTTGTCTGGTTTGCTTTCTGCTTTTTATACAGTTGGGATCATATGTATACATTTTTCTGTAGCTTGCTTTTTTCCTCTGGAGTAAGTCTTAGAACTCTTTCTGCATCAGCACAAATAGATGAATGTCATTCTTGATAACAGCCGCCCAGCGTTCTGTAATATAGCTGTGGCATATCATTTGGCCATTTCACCCGTGATGGACACTAGGTGTTTTCCATTTTTCACTGTCACAAACAACGTTGAAAAGAAAATTCCCCATCAGACCTCTTTATGCACCTCGCCAGCCTTTCCCTAGGGTGGGCGCCTCTGAGCGGCATTTCCCGGCCGAAGGGTGGGCACGTTTTCCATGGCGGCAGCCCTTTGGGATGCCTTCCAGAGCGGCTGGACCCGGGCACACAGGCACCTGCCCACGCCCCTGCCCCCTCTCCCCAGTGCAGTTTGCGCCAGCCCGAGCCCACGGTGCCTTGGACCCTCGTGCTCACAGCCTTCCAAGCCTGATGGTTTCCTCTCTCTCTGCTGTCCCCGCCTGTCCACCGCCAGGAAGGAGGAGAACACACGGAGCCTGCTGAACGACAAGCGGGACGTGGTCGCGCAGCGGCAGCGCTATGAGCAGTACCGCGTGGTGGTGGAGGAGGTAAGGGCCCCAGGCCGCCGGGGTGGGGGACACTGGCCAGCCCCGGGCCCCTGGGCCCCACGCTCCTGCTCTTGCAGGTGCCCCTGCAGCCTGGCGAGGGCCTGTCCTACCGAGGTGACGACTACGAGGACGAGTACGATGACACATACGATGGCAACCAGGTGGGCGCCAACGATGCCGACTCGGATGACGAGCTCATCAGCCGCAGGTGAGGCTGCAGGGCCCTAAGTGGGTGGAGTGCCGGGGGGCGCGGGGGTGGGGCGCAGCGGGGCTCCCAAAGCCTCTTGTTTATACAGATGGGGAGGCTGAGGCCCTGATCCCGTGAGCAAGTCAGTGGTAGAGCCAGGGCCTAAACTGAGCCCTTTTGACTCCTAGTCCAGTGCTCCTTCTACCCCCAGCCACCACCTTGGCCATTTGGTCCAGCCCATCCTGAGTGGGGCAGCATTTATTTGGTTTCATACAGTCCTTTTAGATTGTTCTCCTTGACTGGAGAAAACTCTCCGCCGTGGAATCTTAGAGAGATTTCCCAGTGCAGATAAAAGCAGAGCTGCCCCAGCCCGCTCAGCCTCCCCTAAGCCCCTGCGTCAGACTCTGGTACCCTCAGAGAGTCTGGGGGCTGGAGCAAAGCTGGCTTGAAAAGCACTTTGGTTTTTTCCAGCTCCCTGAGCCCATCCCCATCCTGATGCCCCCTCCTCACCCAGCCCAATCCCCTCCTCCCTGAGGCTCCCTCTCCAGGTTTAATCCAGTCTTTGATCTCACTTTCTCTCTAAACCCTTAGGCCCTTCACCATCCCTCAGGTGCTGAGAACCAAAGTGCCCGGAGAAGGGCAGGAAGAGGACGAGGAGGAGGAAGAGGAGGCTGAAGAAGAGGCTCCTAAGGTACCTCCTTGGCAGGTGACAGATGAAGGGGAGGGTGCAATTCTGAAGGGCACATTGGGACCACTGCACCCCTGCTTTCCCGCAGTTAGCTCTGAGGCAGCCCCAGCATCCCTGCCCGGGAAAAAAAGGGTTCTTTTGAGCCTAGGATGTCTGCTTGGAGAGTTGCTAGCTTACAACTCACCTCCACTACCCAGTGAGAGCTTAGGGGATGGATTAGAGGCCAAGCCTTTGAGCTGCTGGGTTCATTAGGCCCAGGAGCCTGGGGGCTGAGAGAAGGGCAGCTCTCGGCCACCATGCTCAGGATGGCAATTCTTTTTTTTTTTGTTTTTTTAAGATTTTATTTATTTGATTTGTCAGAGTGAGAGAGCAAGACAGAGAAAGAGCAAGCACAAGCAGGAGGAGTGGCAGGCAGAGCTCCCTGCTGAGCAAGGAGCCCGATGCGGGACTTGATCCCAGGACCCATGACCTGAGCCAAAGGCAGACACTTAACCAACTGCCACTGAGCCCCTCAGGGGTTCCAGGACGGCAATTCTGCAACTCACAGAGATGTTAGAGCCCAAGGGCCCTTGGAGGTCATCTGGGCTGGTGGGTTTGAAAATTCTATTTTTTGGCAGCTGAACTTTTTTTTCAAAAGAAACCTCAACATATAAAACAGATAAGGGCGGTGTTGCTCAGGTTGAATGGAGTGGCATCCTGGGACTCCTGGAGCCCCTCGTGCCCTCCCACCAAGGTAACAAGCGGAATGTGTCCAGGCCAGGCTCCTGATGAAGAGGGGTAGCAGAAACTGATGGAGACCGTGGCTATTGGGGTAGAAGCACACATACACCCTGCCTGAGGGGCTTCTCAGCAGAAACGTAGGCCCAGAGCTTCCAGGGCTTTCTCTTCTACCCAGGCAAGGGATCAGCCCAGATTTTTCTATAAAATCTTCCAGTTTTCAAATGTTACCAGTTACACTTGTTTTGTTTGTGTTTTTTTAAGCAGTGCAGACCACTGAAGCCTGTGTGTGATCCTTAAGTCACAGTACTCCCCACTGCTAGTCCAGTCTCCTTTGCTTATTGGCCAAAAAACAGTCTTCAAGAGTGGCTACTCCCAGAGCACATCGGCGGTGGCACTAGAGTGAGGACAAAGCAGCTCCCGGGGCAGCTCTCTTGGCCTTCAAGGCCCTGTGTGGCCTCTCATGGTGGCCATTCTGGCCTGTCCCCCATTTGTCATCCGTGCTCCAACTGTGGTCCACCTGCCCCACCATGCCTGTGCAGGATGCCTTAGTCCCTTTAGCTGCTTCTAAAGGAGAAGAGAGGCTTCTAATGGAAGCCTTGGACCCAAGCAAGGGTGGCTCCATTCTAGGGCATCACCCTGCCACACTGTGGCTTTCCCCCTCTCCTGGCCTGGAGGCATCAACAAGACTCAGTCAGGCGCAGCCTCACCACAGCTTAGGCAAATGGGGCTGCTCGTGACTAGATTTTTTTTTTTCTCCCCTCCCCTCCACAGCCTGACCATTTTGTGCAGGACCCTGCAGTGCTGCGGGAGAAGGCAGAAGCCAGGCGGATGGCCTTCCTCACCAGGAAGGGGTGAGCATTTTAAAGAGCTGTGTCTGGTGGGAGGGGACCCATCTGGGGAAGGCTCAGCCAACCACGTAGGAAGCCCACACATAAACCCCAAGTGCGTTACATGTGTTAATTTAACCCTCACGACAGCCCTATGAAGTAGCCACTTTATCATCATCCTCATTTTACAGAGGCAGAAATAGGCCCATCCCCGTCCCCAAGCTCTCCTCTCCTCGTTGTGGGCTGTGGTCAGCCCACAGGTGGTTCTTCCCACAGCTAGGCCACGGACCCATCTGGAGGCAGGGCTCAGAGAAGAGAGTTCACCAGACACAGGACCGGCCAGAGCCCCCCAGAGCCCTGCCCTTGCTGGGCTCCATTTCTTCTCCCACTGGAAGTGGGGACAGGGGTGTCCTGGGCCCGAGCCATGTGTCCTCTCCCCGGGACCTCTGAGAAAGGCAGTGGGCTCTTCCCATCCCCTGGGGTGGCTTGTTCCTCCCTCAGGTACCGGCACGACAGCTCGACGGTAGTGGCCGGCAGCCCCCGGGGCCACGGGCAGAGCCGTGAGACAACCCAGGAACGCAGGAAGAAGGAAGCCAACAAGGCGACGCGAGCCAACCACAACTGGAGAACCATGGCTGACCGCAAAAGAAGCAAAGGCATGATTCCATCCTGAGGCCGCCCTGTCAGGGCCAGCCGGGAGGCAGCAGCACCAGACCTGCCAGGCTGAGTTACCATAGCCTTGGGTCTCCTCACCAGTTGGCCTCCTGCCAGGGCCCCAAGTTCAACTCCACCCCTCAACAGCCTCAGCTTCGCAGCCCCTGAGAAGGCCGCCTCGTCGTCCACCAGCCAGCCGTGAGCGCCTTCTTGCAGAACACACAGTGCCTTATCCCACAGCGGAGGAACCCCTGGGGCCAGCGAGCAGGCAAAAGGGATGGGGACGGAGCCCCAAGGCAAGCCCCACAAACCTCATGCAGCAAGACACCACTTCTCTTGGTGGTTTCCTTCCTGGACGGCAGGAAACCTATAAATTCCAAAACAAAAACAGAAAAGGCCTGCAAATAAAGTTTTTGACCCTTTCAAGCAGTGATCCATGATGTGCCCCTGGCCTGCTCCCCCTGTACCCCATTCTTCAGTGACAGCCACCATCGGGAGAGCGAGAGAGCAGGATGATCACCTGCTCTGCTCATCAGCCCTGCGTGCTTGCCTCTCATTTTAACCCCTCCTGATGTTGCCCTGCTTTGCTGTGTGGCCCTGAGCACATTACTCCCTCCTCTGAACCTCTAGTCCCTGCTTGTAGAAGGAAGAGATGAGGTTGTGAGGCCCTCTGGTCCTTTCCGTGTTCTCGTTCAGTCCCTACAACCTCCACCCTAGGAGGTAGGGAGTATTTCCGGCCCTGTGGTGTAGGTGAGCCACTGAGAGCTGGAGGTGCCTGCCCAGGCTACAGGCAGGAAGTGGGAGAACAAGGATTTGACCCTCAGTCGGACCCCTGGCCTTTATAGCATCCTAGACGGCGGGGTCATTGCCATCTCACAGCGGACCTGAGGACACTTGTCCCGTAGCAGAGCCAGTACCAGAGCTCGGCGCCTGCTGGTTGTGTGTACCCTCCATCAGATCCTGCAGAGTCAAGGAGTCGGAGACCAGAAGACACCAGTGAGGATGTCCCTACCAAGCCCCGTTGAAGGACTTGGGTCCAGTTCCTCAAAACCTCCTCCTGGGCATGGCCGGTTGGTTCACCATGTGGCAGCAGCTGCCAGGCAGCCTGATTCCTGGGCCCCTGAGAATGTTGCTGATCAACAGAGGATCGGCCGCGGGGTGTTTGCTGGCCTGATCCTGCCCAGCCTGGCCTGGAGGCCATCCCCGGGAGCCAGGGCCCCTGCCCAGCTGGACCTTGACAAATCACCCTAGATGCTTGTGTAATTTATTTGCATGTGGTTAGGATGAGCGTCTGGAGCAGCGAGGCAGACAGGCCCTTGACGAATTGGTTTTGTTAGGTCAGCCACACAAGCAAAAATCAATAGCAATTCCTCTGAGTCACGCCAGTTCTCTTGGTGCATTTGAGATGCAGAGCAGATAGGAGAGTGGTGTCTTCTCCTCGAGCTGCTGAATTAGCTGAGATCGGGCTCGGGGTTAGCCACTCTGGCAGGCAGCAGGAAGACTCTGCTTCCTCCTCGAGGCATTTGCCAGGAACCGTACAGGCGAGGGCCATTTCTTTTCTCTCTCCCTGAGCTCCTCAGACCCAGCTCTTGGCCCTGGAGCAAGGTGAGGTGAGTTAGGGGAGCTCTGGCCTTTACCTACCTTACCTGTTGCTGTTCACACAGCCCCTCTCACCTTCATTCTGTCATACATGCCTCCTGACCGCTGGGAGCAGTGTTCAGGCCTCACCTTGGCATTCTGGTTTAAAGGATTGGAGAAGACAGCGATTTTTCAAACTTTCCAGAATGTACTGCCAGGTCAAACTTGATCTCCCTTGAGGAACTATGTTCTTCCTCATTTCAGATCTTGAGGGCACCCCTTCAGGGATGTTTGCAAACACCTCACTCAGGAGTCATCCAGAGCAGTGCTTTACCTTCACCTCTCAGGGCCTCAGTTTTCCCATCTGCAAAGTGGGTACGTTGGGCCAGGTGAATGGTGTCCACCTGGTGCCAATCCAATCCTCCGCGGAGGCCCCAAGGTTTAAGATGGGCAATGGCAGAAATGTTACAAGTGAAGTGGGTGGGAGCCCTGAACCCTGCTCACTTTGATCACCGGGCCCTGCCACCCCACCACTGCTCCTAAGCAGGAATTTCTAAGTGCCTTCTCTGCACCCTATTAGAGAACACGACTGTCACAGGCATTTCCCGGGAAGCTTTTATGACCCAGTACCTCCAAGAGGACTTAGGACTTTGAATGTCATTGTTTCTAGCTCACGAGTGGCAAAGGTAGCAGACGGGTCTGTCTGAACAGTGCTACTGTGCCTCTGTGAGGTGGGGAGGGCAGGGCAGAGCCTGTCACGGATAAAAAGGGACCCGGGAGCCCAGGGAGGCAAGTTAGCAGCAGAGCCTGGACGCAGGTCCTTTCTTAGCTCCAGGTGCACTCTGGAAAAGTAAGCAATTAGCAGGAAACTGCCTGTCCCTGTCACACCGGGAGCTTGGGCTAAATAATGCAGGGAGGGAGACCAACAAAACCACAAACAAAAGTCAGCCCACCAAAAATGCAGGGGGTGGTTGTGGAGCCCCCTTCTTTAAAATGACGTCAATGAACACTTGGTAGGAATGTGAGAAACAAAATATTGAAGAATCAGTTTGTTGTTCTTGTTGTTTTTTTAAGAGAATAAATTGGATGGTAATGCTCCATGATTGTGAAAATATTTTTGAAAAATTTGCGTACAGACCAAGTCTGGAAAGGAATGTACATAAACGAAAACGACAGTAAGACCGTGATATTTGTAATGAGAATTAAAGGCGCTTACCAAGTACTTCCATGGCCGGAGTTTCTGCTGGGTTCTTGGGTTATCTCGTCTAACTCTCACCAGGTAGGTACAGATGAGAAAACCAAGGTCGGAGAGGGTAGGTGACCTGTCTAAGGTCACACATATACCACATGACCAAGGAGGGCTTCAGTCCCAGGATTGTCTCCTAAAGCCCACGCTCTTAACCCCTACACCACATGCCATTCCTTTTTTTCCCCCCACATCCGCATCCTTGTCACTACTGTTCTTAACAAAGAAAGAAGAAAATATAAGCCCAATAGCTATAGGACAGGAGGATGGGAAATCCCAGTTCATCAGACCAGGTTGAGGGGACCCCACTTGTATGTATTGCATGAGTGGGGTATCGTCCCACAGATCTCAGATGCCCTGTTTTATTTCACTTTTTTTTTCAGATTCGTTTGTCCTTTCCTCTGTGTGTCCAGTCTGCCATGAAGCCCACTGAATGACTCTTCATTTTTATGTCCAGTTCCTGTCCAGGGGAAGCAGAGAAAAGGCTGGGGGTAGAGCTCTCAGCTGAGATGGGGACCGCAGAGCCTGAGGAGCACGGAGGCCTGGGAGGGGGCCAAAGGGTCCAGGGTGAATATGGAAGAAGGGTGGGAAAGAGGATGGGAGTCCCAGAATTAGGACCACAGGCCAGGCCATGGCCCAGACATTTGTCCCGAACAGCAGCTCCCAGTATTTACTGCCTGCCCTCAGGGCTTGGGGCATGGACGGTCAGCCTGGTTGGGAGGACCAAGGGAGGAGACGCTAAATGCATCCACTCAGCGCACGTTTACCAAGATCTACTAGGTGCCAGGCACTGCGGTCAGGCATGTGTGAGAAAGATTGTCTCCCCTCCGCCCTCATGGAGTTCACAATCCAAGGTGGGATGTGGATATTAAGACATTTTGGGAAAGTGATTTAGTCACGGTTGTACTAAGCCCTAATAAACGAATGGAGAAATGAGCAGGCAAAGTGAACAGAAAGAAGCCAAGAGCAAAGAGACTTTCCAGAAGCAGAGGGTAGTGGGGCACCTGGGTGGCTCAGTCGGTTATGCGTCTGCCTTCGGCTCAGGTCATGATCCCAGGGTCCTGGGATAGAGCCCCGAATTGGGCTCTCTGCTCAGCGGGGAGACTGCTTCTCCCTCTTCCTCTGCTCCCCCCAACCCACTACCTCTCGCTCTCTCTCTCTCTCTCAATTAAATAAATAAATAACATCTTAAAAAAAAGAAGCAGAGGGTAGTGGTCGCAGTGTCAGGCAGCAGCTGGGAGGTCAACCTAGCTAAGTCAGTGGGGCTCCCTGGGGCTCTGCCCCACCTTGCCAGGAAGTGATGGGGAGATGTGGAAAGAATGGAAGGTGAGGAAGAGAAGGCAGGAGAGTGGGGCCCCCCTTCTGAGGAAGTTGGCATCAGAGAGGAGGAAGAGGGAGCTGAGAGGTGAGGAGGGAGCCTTGGAATCCAGACCATGTTGATGGGATGCCTAGAAGGAGCAGGGGAGGCACCAGGGCTCTAGAAGATCCACTTGGGGGAAGACTAGACCCCAGGAGGAGCTCCCCAGGTCAGCCTGATGTGCGGTCCTAGCTAACTAGATCTCTTGAGTGCTGGGGCAGGAGGAAGTGACCTTGACTATGGCCAGAGGCTGGTGTTGCAATTCTGCAGCCAGAAGCAAGGTAACCAATGCCCCGGGGGGTGGGGTTGGGGTGGGGTGGTATGTGTGTCTTAAAATGAGAATCAAATTCTGACTTCACACTGGAAATTCTCTCCCAACAATCGATAATCATCAAGAGAATTTTACGTAGGTGGCAGACCTCGGAGAGCCTTAAAGGGCATTTTGTCCAGAGTTTCTCAACCTATTTAAAGCCCCAACCCACCCCCTAATCTCAGACTCTGGGATTTCAGCTATCCCCACTTCCCCTGGGAGTGGGGGAGGTTTGCCCTGCCTAAGAATTCGCTGGGCTTCCATGGCGCTCTCCCAGCCATGGAGGTTATATCATCGAGCTTTACTCGCTGTGGTCTGAATTACAAGAACAACAGGCACTTAATTTTAGTTTCCCAACTATGAAATTATGACACTAAATATGCTTTTTCTGGCTGCATGAGCCCACCCTCAGCACTCTGACAGATCCCTTAAGTGCTCTGCCATCCCAAGGGGGTAATTACGGTTTTCTTCTTCTTAAAGTGGTTTTCATGAAAGAGCCAGGCTGAAAGGGGGCCCTTCAGTGGGATGAGGGCCAACCATGCCTGTCCATTTAGGATTTTACGTGTAGAGCTTACACGCAGGCTCCAGCCCCCATCTCCCATCCTGTGGTCTAGCCTGCTTACTCTATGTTCTTTCACGTGCACATTTGCAGGCCTCAAGAGCCCATCCTTTTTATTGTTATTTTGTTCATAAAGGGTGGTGAAAAGAGCACTGCACTGAGGGTCAGGAGCCTAGGGTCTAGGCCCTTAGATTTCAACAAGCTGTGTGACTTTGGGTCAGTTCCTTGGCCTCTCTGGGCCTCAATTTCTTCTTCTAGGAAATGGGGATGATCATTCTCTCACCTCTCTTGCCTCATGGGCATGGGTAATTGTGAGGGTCAGCTGAGATCATACTGGGTGGGGACAGAGGGCACTCTGAAATTGGTGAATCTTGTTCAAAGGGGAGAGAAGAAAACTGATGGGAGTTTTCTGGCCACTCTGCATTTGGGGCAGTTTCCACTTCTCTCTGTTAATCACCCTGCCAGAAACTTCTTTGCACAAATCACCCATTTCCAACAGGCACATTTCCAATGGAATGCTGGGGTCCCAGGGCCAGGAAAAGTTTGAGAGCTGCCTCTGTCTGGATTTTTGCTGACAGTTCTCTCCAGAAGGACAGAATCAGGGAATGGCCTGAACTCCAAAGCTTTTGGCTCCACGAGCAAGTTCTGTCATGAAGCAGCCTCCCCTCAAGGCCCCTGCCTCTAGGGGAGCCTGGGAGCTGTCACACGGGGACCCCTCTGACTGGTGAGACAGTTGCCCCTTTCCTATGACAGGCGGACCAGATGCCACATGACAGATCCAATGGGCAGATCGCAGCCCCGGGTCCAGCCGGACTGTATCACGTCAGCAGGGCAACATCCCGCTCCGTGACCCGCCACAGGGGTGTGTGCGGCCTGTCACAGCTGGAAAATCAGACCCCCCCCATTCAGGAGAGTTCTACACAGAAAGGCATTGGCTCCTCCCCCAGAGTATTAACACAAGAGTAACATGCAATGGCCGTGCCAGACTTTTTCCTTGGGGATCAGGGTCCTCTGAAGGGCCAGCAGCTTATTTGGCTTTTGCCATTTAGAGCAGGGGCTGAGCTCTGGGGTTAGAACCAAGCTGGCCTCAGCCACTCTCCAGCTCTGTGACTCTGAGCGAGGTTCTCTGAGCCACAATTGTCTCCACATTGAGATGTTGGCAGGATGGCTGGGATAAGGTGTGCAGTGCTGGCCCGCTGTGAGGCAGGCTAGTGAACTCACAGGGCCCTGCTCAGTGGGACCCAGGAGAAGGGTGGCGGGTGCCTCCCACCAATGCCCCACGCAGATTTCTGTGCACCCCACTTCTCAGCCTCTCAGCACGGCTGCCGTGACTCCCGTACAGCAGTCCTCCCGGAAACCTCTGGGCTCAGGATGATCTGGACACACAAGAGGAGGCAAGAGAAGAAGATTGGCACAATCCAGCCTGGTAAGCGTGTGATGGGTGCCCTGGGAGCAGAGGAGGTAGCCTGCTTAGCTTTGTGGGGCAGCAAATTACCTCACTGAATCCTTGAAACAAAGCCAGGTGGTAGGTGTGATTATATAAGCCTCATTTAGAGGTTCGGCCCCTTGCTCATGGCTGAGCAGTGGCTGCGTCAAGATTCAAACCCAGGTTTACCAGCCTCCAAAGTCCATATTTTCAGCCTCTTGGCTTTCCTATCTCCCTATAGCTTGACACTTACTCCATGCGTGGTTGGCTCAGCATGGAAAAGAGGACCTATCACCTCCTTTGTTCTAAACACCATACTTCTATTAATACAACTTATAATCAAATCATTCCATTGACAGAGATGAGAGTGGGAAGTTGGGCAGGATATATTTTCCCAAATCTCCACTTTGCCATAGTTTCCCCTGTCTGCTAACGGAAGGAAGGGCTACCCTTCAAACTACCGTTTGAAGGAGGTGTTTCATTAGGGAAGATTGGCGAGGAGATAAGACACACAGACTTGCAGCCCCAGGGCAGGAAGCAGCCTCTCTGTTGGAGGCCTGTACAGGAGGGAGGCAGAAGTGTGCTCAGACATCTGGAAAGGAGGAAGATAGACGAAAGCGGAGAGGAGTCCGTTAACATGGTTAAAGGTGTAGGGAAGAGATAAGGACCGCCGGAGGAATGCACGAGTCGGCTGGAGTTCAAAACAGTGTTAGAGACACTGAAAACGAGATTATCACGGGACACACAGGGGAGCACGAGAAAGTGATCAGACCTTAGAGGGAAAGAAAGGATGTCAGGAACACGGTTTCAAAACAGCTGGGACAAGGGGTGGGGCACTTGGATGATTCAGCTGTACAGTCATCCCCAAAGCTCTCAGCCCACATTTTGTGGATCGAATATGCCAATTAGGCACTGTTCCCTGAAGACTGTGCAGGGAGCCCCCCCTTAATGTACTCACGGTAGCAACATAACAAAACCACCACTAGTAGGCGGGTGCTAAGAACATTATAAGCATTATTTCACATAGCTTCCCAACCACCCTGTGAGGGATTGCTCTCATTATCCCATTTTCCACAGGAGGAAACTGAGGCCCAAGGAGAGGATGCAACCTGCCCAAGGTCACCTGGCCAGAGAGTAGCAGAGCTAGAATTCAAACCCAGGCATGTGCTATTTCCATAATCCATACCTAGACACAAGACGGGAGAGCAAAGGGACCCACAGCAAGGACCATATTTGGGAGGTTTGTAAAGTGAGATTTGAGGTAGCTTGGATCTTAAATGGCAGGTTAAGGAATTTGAACTTGATCTTACCAGTAGTGGGGAGCCATTGAAGGTGTTTGAGCAAGGGAGTTAATCTGGCAGTCTTATGAGGGTGCAGTGGAGAATAAGTGTCCAGAGCAGCCGAGGAAGTTTTCTGTGCAGGAGTTTTGAAGGGAGAATAGGCCGGGAGCAGCACGAAGGCGGTCAGTACCCCTGTACTGAGACTGTCGGCTAAGTGGCTCCCAGCTGACACTTTCTCTACATTCCATCACTGCCTTGTCCTTGATGCCGGCTGGAGTCTGCCCTTGGCATTCAATCTGTGTATAAATCCAAGCGTATCAGGCCAAGGCCCCAGCGAAGAGAGAGAAATGATTTTTACACAGCACAGAGCTGTGGTTATGAGCACAGCCTCGGGAGCCAACTGTCCTGTATTTGAACTTCTGCTCTACTTTCTCTAGCTGTGTTACCCTGGGCAAGATACTTAACCTCTCTGAACCTCACTTTCCACCTGTAAAATGGGGTAGAGAGCGGTGCCCACCTCGGGTTGAGGATCTAGTGACATAGGATATGGTTAATGGTACGAGGACCAGGCCCGGCCCTGGGTGTGCGTGTGTGTGTGTGTGTATGTGTGTGATCCTCTGCACGGCCTAGCCCCTGCCCCTTTAACAATGTTTGTCCTTCGTTCACACTGAAGCAATTACCATAACCTCCATTTTGCCTGCCGAATTTGTATTCCCTCCAACTTTGCACTTTGCTCAGACATTTTAAATTCATTGATTTTTGTCCTTTCCTCACAAGACTTCAAATTCATATGTAGGACAGTCCTTGTTCCTTGTTATTGGACGAGCAGCCTGAGTTACGGGATGGAATCCATTTCTGTTTAATAACTTACATTGCTTCCCCCCTGTTATTATAAAAGCGGTAACACGCTTCTCAGTGTGGTTCACATCAGTAAGCAAAAAGAAAGAACATTTCCACCATCCGGAAATAATTGCCGTTAGGATTTTAGCTCTTATCCTTCCAACATTATTTTAGAAAAAGGAATATACATAGGCATGTTCTTTTTTTCTCTTTTTTCTTTTTTACATATGCCTTTTCCACGAAAATGGGATCATACTACACATGCTGTTATCCCTGTTTTTCCGGCTAGTTGGACATTGTGGACATGTTTCCCTTTCTCATCTGCATCCGCTTTAATGGGTTAGTAGTATTCTCTCATGATACTATACGTCAGTCAACCTGTGCCTTAGTTGTGCATGTTGGTTGTTTCTCATTATTTGCTATTAAACTGCAGTGAACAACCTCCTGGCTAAATATTTGTCCACCTCCATGATTATTTTCTCAGGGTAAATTCTTAGAATTGCTGAGTCAAGTTTTTTGACTGTCCAATCGGCCCTTCCCGCCAGCCAGATTTGAGAATGATCATTTCCTGCATCTTTGCTCACTCCGGTTATTATAGTTTTTTAAAATCTTCACGAGTTTAATAAGTAAAAGGATATCTAGCTATTTTTATTTTGCAAATCTGTTCTTGCAGAACCTCAAGGAGTAGATGCAGGTATAAAATAGATGAGAGGGTGGGGAGATGGGCAAAATGGGTGAAGAGGAGTGGGAGATACAGGCTTCCAGAGATGAAATGAGTAAGTCATGGGAATAAAGGGCACAGGGTAAGGAATATAGTCAGTGGTATTATAATAGCATTGTATGGTGACAGATGGTAGCTACACTCGTGGTGCGCGTAGCGTAACATATAAACTTGTCAAATCACTGTGTCGTACACGTGAAACTAATGTAACGCTGTGTGCCAGCTACAAATAAAAAAATTAATTTAAAAAAATTAAATGGGGGCGCCTGGGTGGCTCAGTCGGTTAGGCGTCTGCCTTCGGCTCAGGTCATGATCCCGGGGTCCTGGGATCGAGCCCTGCATTGGGCTCCCTGCTCGGCAGGAAGCCTGCTTCTCCCTCTCCTGCTCCCCCTGCTTGTGCTCTCCCTCTCTCTGTCAAATAAATAAATAAGATCTTTTAAAAAAAATTAAATGGACCTGAGAAATAAACCTCCTGCACACTAACCCCCAGCCCAGAGTCTGCTTCCTGGGGAACCCAGCCTGTGATAGGCAGTATCCTTGTGTCTACTGGGGAAAAGCCTAGAATGTTCCAAGGGCTGGGCCTTTCTTCTTTGAGCTGACAGGCCAACTTGGACTCCACCCAGAGCTGAAAAGTTTTGAACCTTGGCAGGCAGCCCTAGAGTACAGCCTGGATAGCCCCTGGCTGGGTTAATTAAGCAGTCATCTGGGTGAGGATTTACTGCACGGTAATCCTTACTCTCCTTGACACCCCTCCAAGATGACATCTCCAGAAATAACAAGAATCATAGCTGCCATTGTGCAATATCATGGTGAGTATTTTACAGATGAGGATACTGGCTCAGGGACAGTAAGTAACTTGTCTAAATTCACATAGCCAGTGAGTGGTGGGGCTTGAATTCTAACCCAGGACTGTCCATTCTAAAATCAGTGCTCTTTACACCTCACTAGAGCTATTCAGTGGGAATAATAAAACGACCTCTTGGATAATTGTTCAAATAAAATGACACATAAACTGCAAAGCACTTAGTACAATGCCTGGCTCATGGTAACTGGTTGATAAATGTAAGCTATTCATCAGAAACCCTCCAGAGGCTTACCTTTCTTTTTAGAATGGAATCCAAACTCTTTCAGCATGACCTACAAGAGCACACAGTATCTGACCCTATCTATTACTGCCTCACTTCCTTCAGTTCCATGAATAAACCAAACCCACACCCACCTCAGGGCCTTTGCTCTCACTGTTCTTGTTTCTTGAAATACCTTTCCTCTTGATCTTTACCTGGCTGAGATTTCCATTCAAATCTCAGCTCAAATGCCATCTCCATAGAGAAATGTTCCTTGACTCCCTACCTGAGCATCTCACACTGCTCTTTAAACCTGAGTCACCCCCTATATGTTACCCAGTTTTATTTTATTCATAGCCCTTAACGTGAGCTGAAGTTTTTATTTAATTTCTTGTTTACCATCTGTCTCCCCTACTAGAATGCAAGCTGCAAGAGGGTAGGGATCTTCCTTGGTCTCCACTGTGTGTCCAGGGTCTAGAACAGGGCCAGGCAGAGTAGGCACTCAATAAAGATGTATTGGCTGACTGACGGACGGACTGAATGACTGAACAGTTTCTACCAGTTTGGAGAGATTTTTGAAAACAAGAGAGAAGCTAGGAGAATAGGACATTCTCTCAAATACACTTAGCCAAGAGAGTGGTCCTGCTTGCTCAGAGCAGAGCTATACTGGATGCCAACTTCTCAGAAGAGGATTTCAGAGGCCTTCAGTAACTTGCTTGATGAGGTTTCCAAGCATTTAGCTTTTCCTGACACTATTGCAAGGGGAGCAGGTGGGGAGTCCTTGGGGCTTTCTAACCGTAAAGACTGTCCCAGCTCTTGACTCCAGGAAATACCTCAGGCTGAGCTTGGGAAGGAAACTTTTTCCAGTAATAAACAGCTTCTTGGTGCCAGTCTGAGGAGGGTGCTAATCCTCATTTCCCCCACCTGTGAGGCACACCCACCCAGGGAGCGCTGGGGAGGCCCAGATCCCAGTTACCAGTGCCACGCAAGGACGAATCCTCATTGGAAGCTCAGGAAGGGGAACCCTGGGCCTCCAAGCAGCTGGGCTCTAGGCCTGGAGCCAGAGCTGGGGGCTCACATCTTGCATTTCTCTGTGTTCACACCCTCTCTGGGAGGCCCCCTCTTAATTTATTCCTCCCCCATTGTAAGAATAATACATGCTTGATGCAGAAAACGTAGACATCAGAGAGAAATACAACGGAAAATGACTCTCCCAGAGTTAGCCACTATTAACAATTTGTTATGAGCATTTCCAATTTTTTTCTTATACATGTTTACCAAAAAAATGCATCGTGTTTTATATGAATTTGTGGCTTTTTTCACTTAGCTTTATATTTTGACTGTTTTGTATGAGCATTCTTCCTAACCATCTTTTACGTTCTTTTTTTTTTTTCTTTAAAAGATTTATTTATGGAGAACCTGGGTGGCTCAGTCAGTTGTGTGTCTGCCTTCAGCTCAGGCAGGGAGCCTGCTTCCCCCTCTCCCACTCCCCCTGCTTGTGCGCACGCTCTCTCTCTTCAAATACATAAATAAAATCTTTGACAAAATAAAATAAAAGATTTATTTATTTTAGAGAGAGAGAATAAGTGTGCACACAAGCAGGGGGAGGGGGCAGAAGGAGAGGGAGAGAATCTCAAACAGGCTCCGACTCCCTGCTGAGTGCCGAGCCTGATGCAGGACTCCATCTCACCACCCTGAGATCATGACCTGAGCAGAAATCCGGAGTTGGCTGCTTCACCAACTAAGCCACCCAGGCGCCCCTTACTTGCTTTCTCTTTTAGAAATTTTTTATTAGAATATCAATATCTGCTTGTTGTAAGAGAAAAAGGCAGTATCTGTTGCACAAGGTGGAAGTTCTTTGAAATTCCACCCCTCAGAGATAGTGGCCATGAAAAGTTTAGTGCACATCCCTCAGTATTGTGTGTGTATACATATCGATGTGTATCGATTTACATAAATGGGATAAAATTAAACACACAAATTTTGCA
>NC_138381.1:61471407-61482683 GCF_054177405.1 Leptonychotes weddellii
GCACAAAGAATTTTTGAAAGGAATAAACATTTAAAATAGGTAATACCAAAGTATTCTGTAAAACCATTGTTCCAATGGCCATGTGTGGTACTTGCTCCTTTACAAAAAACTAATGTTGCTTTTTTTTAAACATGAGAAAACCAAATTATTTATTTATTTATTTATAAGTTTAATTTATTTAAGTAATCTCTACACCCAACATGGGTATCGAACTCACGACCACAAGATCGAGAGTTCCACACTCTTACACCTGAGCCAGCCAGGTGCCCAGAGAAAACCATTTTAATAGTGTGCATACATACATAGGGGGAACACACACGGAGATGGAAATTCCCTTGCTAATCTTTTTCATCTTCATTGATCTGGTAGACAAAATAGTATCCATCTTGTTTATTAATGAAACTGGGCATCTTCTCATATTTGTAGTCACTTGTATTTCCTGTACTAATTCCCTATTTGTGTCATTAGCCTCAGCTTCCAAGTTATTCACCTTTTTTTATTGATTTGGAAGACTGCTTCATGTATTAGTGAGGTTGGTACTTTGCCATATTTGTTGGGTATTTTCTTCCAGTCAAAACAAGGTTTTAAATGACTGCGTATTTCACCCCAATATTAATTCCTATTTTGGGTATCTTATTTTCATTTTTCCCATTATAAAAAACACCATGATGAACATCTCTTGTGGACAAGGAAAATTTGCCAGAAGTGGGATCTCTTGGGTCAAAGGTATGCACATTAAAGATTTTAATACATAGGTGCAAAATACCCTTCAGGAAAATGGTTCACACATGCTTTCCTATAGTGCACGGGTCCCATATATCTTTTTATTTTTAATTTAAATTATTTTAATTCAATTAATTAACATGTAACGTATTATTGGTTTCAGAGGTACACGTCTGCGATTCATCAGTCTCATAGAATACCCAGTGCTCATTACATCACATGCCTCCTTAATGTCCATGTATCTTTGATACAGAATGACATTTACAGTATCTCCTGTGGGAGGTCAAGCCTTATGTTTGCTACCACATGCCTAGTAGCACCTAGCACGTGCCTCACACACAGTGGCCACCCAAATGTTTGTTGAATCAATGACTGGACTATGTTCCTTGAACCCCTCTTCCTCACATTCCTGCTGCTCCATAGCCTGCCGGCAGAATCTTCTGGTTCTCCAGGTCCTTAAGCATCCCCCCGTGTTTCTGCCAGCAGTTATGTCCGTGTGCCAGGGTCTATGACTGTTAACTGCATTTCCCAACTCCTTTAATACTTACAAAGAACCCACACAGAAGGTACTCTCATTATCCCCATGTAACAGACCAGGAAACTGAAGCTCAGAGAGGTCAAGTGCCTTGCCCTTGGTTCACAAAGCTAGAACTGGTAGAGGGAGGATTCAAACCCACCAAGTAAGCACAATGATAAACCAAACTTATTAGAGAGAGGAACTCTGGCAGGATGGTCAGAGTTCTGGTCCAACTTCATCATCAGAAGATGGGCTGTGGCCCAGAGAGGTATGCCAACTTGTCCAAAGACACACAGCAAATTAAAGGCAGAATGGAGACGGGACCCTGGGGCAGGGTGTTTTCCCCAAGCTGAATCCAGGACTTCCCTATGGTTAAGCCAGTTAGCTCTCCTCTGTATGAAAAATGGAATTATTGGGGCTCCTGGCTGACTCAGTCAGTAGAACATGTGACTTTTTTAATCTTTAATTTTATTATTATTTTTGAAGACTTTATTTATTTGACAGAGAGAGACAGCGAGAGAAGGAACACAAGCAGGGGGAGTGGGAGGAGAAGCAGGCTTCCCGCTGAGCAGGGAGCCCAATGCAGGGCTCAATCCCAGGACCCAGGATCATGACCTGAGCCGAAGGCAGACCCTTAATGACTGAGCCACCCAGGCACCCTGTCAGCTTTATTTTTATTTAAGTAATCTCTACACCCAATGTGGGGCTCAAACTCAACCCTGAGATCAAGAACTGCATGTTCAGGGGCACCTGGGTGGCTCAGTTGTTAAGCGCCTGCCTTTGGCTCGGGTCATGATCCCAGGGTCCTGGGATCGAGCCCCACATTGGGCTCTCTGCTCAGCGGGAAGCCTGCTTCTCCCTCTCCCACTCCCCCTGCTTGTGTTCCCTCTCTCGCTGTCCGACAAATAAATAAAATCTTAAAAAAAAAAAAAAAAAGAATTGCATGTTCTACTGACTGAACCAGCCAGGCACCCTAAAACATGCAACTCTTTTTTTTAAGATATTATTTATTTGTCAGAGAGCAAGAGAGAGCGAGTGCATGAGCACAAGCAGGGGGAGCTGCAGGCAGAGGAAGAAGCAGGCTCCCTGCTGAGCAAGGAGCCCGACTTGGGACTTGATCCCAGGACCCTGGGACCACAACTGGAGCCGAAGGCAGACACGAAACTGACTGAACTACCCAGGCATCCCTGCAAGTAATTCTTGGTATCTCAGGACCCTGAGTTTAAGCCCCACCTCGGATGTAGAGCTTACGCTGGGGAAAAAAAAAAAAGACAGGAATTACTGATTTAGAAGCAAAAGTTGAAAGTAACACCTCCAATTATAGCTCATGTTTTATAAACCCGAGTTCTCTGGAAGTTAAAGGGAAACCCAAAATAATGGAATCTGCCCTTCAGAGTTTTGCAGAGGACTCTGAAGTGGTCTCAACCAACAAGTGAAGATCAGGTAGAGTTAACAAAGCACTAGATGCAGAAGCCATGTCTCAAGGACAGTTTACATTTATTTGCTGATGACTCTGACTAAACATAGTTCAAACACAGCAGAAGTTAAAGAGTCTGTCAGGTGAAGCCGCTTCTTGCCAACAGCTAAAGGTGGTCGATGAAGAGTAATCTGAGCATCATCTTCGGGCTGAGGCCCTGGTTTTGGGCAAACAGCTGGTGGGTGGACCTGGTCCTTTCGGCATGGGTAGGGGTCTCTAAGGAACTACTCCTTATTCTCATACTTGTGCTTGATGTGTTTCCACAGCTTCTGCATTTTAAAGACAAGAACCACAAACTTTTAGCTTTGTATCTCGTATTTTGCAGCTACCCCCACTGTCCTGGTCTCTAAAACAAGCTTGAGAGAAACATCTACCATGTCTGGACAGCTGGGGTGGGCAAACTGGAAGCAACACTAGGTTTGATGCACATTCCTAACACTTGTAAACTGCTTTGATGTTATCAATTGCCATGTAAAGGTAAGTGGAAAAGGATGGATGATCTTTCTTTTACAAGGGACTGAGGTAGAGAGACTGAGGTAATTACACAAATGTACACAATTATTAAGGAACAGAGCCTCGAAGAGGTCTTATATCTTCAACTCCCAGGTATTACTTAAGAGGTCCCAAATGCATAGCCCCAAATACTTCACATTGAATCATTTTTTAATTTCATTAAACCTATGATTTGGGTCAGGAACTAGTTGGATTCTCATTCCTTTTTTTTTTTTTTTTTTTTTAAGATTTTATTTTTTTAAGTAATCTCTACACCCAACATGGGGCTTGAAATTACAACTCCGAGATTGGGTGCTGTGCACTCTACTGACTGAGCCAGCCAGATGCCCTGGATTCTCATTCCTAAAAGCACAGACTGGCAAGTTATGACAGCATACTTAAATGCTTTTCCCCAACATTAGGAACGGCCCGCAGAAGTGCCTGCAGGAGATGGAACAGTGGCAACACTCTCATAGGGACAGACAGCTTCAAATCAAAAACACAAGTGAATGGTGTTAACAGGCCTATCTGCAGGAGACCTTCCCCAGTATGAGCCACAGTGTAATGATGAAAAGCGTGTACAGCAACTAGCAGTGTTGGCACACTATGAGTCTAAAAGGTGTGGTTATTCCCTATCTTCCGCTTTCACTTTCTCCTGAGGAATGTTAACAAACGTTATTTTTTGAGTGCACCACCTACCAGCTACTGTGGCACCTTGCCTGCATCTCATATAATCTTCACAGCAATTGCCTACTGTAGTTACTATCAGCTCTACATCACAGATAAAAGTGAAGCTCAGAGAGATTAAGAAACTCGCCCAACTGAACGCCACAGTTATCAAGTGACAAGGCCCCGTATCCCCATCCAGGGCTCTCTGATTTTATATTCCCAGCTCCTAACCATTATTACTACCACAATGCCTACGTGGGAAGCCTGGGAAAGCGAAGAGTGCTATCTGAAAAGACCAACCACAGAAAAAAGGTCCTTTTCACGACCCTCGCCCGCTCAAATCTGCCCTTGAAACCCTCAGAGAGGAGACTGTGGGTCCGGGTTCCAGCCCAGACTCGCCCGCCACTGACTTCCTGATGGTGTAGCCCCAGTAAGTCCTTTGCTCCCACTAGGCTTTAGGTTTTGCTCCTGCAAATGGACAAGTGAGTATGTGGGGTGTGAGACAGCAATACTTATAAGCCCCACAAAGCGGGATCATTTAATGTTTTGGGATTCACATTCGGCGGAGAGGACATACCGCAGTCGACCGACAGAAGACGCTCAGGGTTTTCCCCCCTCTTAGTAAAGGCAGACTGAGTCCCACTCCACCTCCACTCTCACTGTCACCCCTCAGGCAGGCCCAAGGTCAGGGATGGCCCAGTCCCTCACCCCCTGGTTGATGTGTTCGTAGATCGCGTCCGCGCCTTGATCGAAAGCGCGCTCGAAGAACAAGGCTCCCACGGCGATGGTGAGGGCGAAGGTGGAAGTCCTGCGGAACAGCAGCGAATACAATCTCGCAGTAAACGTTGGGGCCGCCATGTTTCTCCGCTATCAAGCGCGCGCCTGCGCCGCAGCCGATCATGCGCTCCTAAAGCCCTCGGCGTGCAACACTTTATGGGATTTGTAGTTTTTCTGAATCTCAGTACTTATCTTTTTGAACGATAAAGGTAAGTGATGGCTTTGCGGGGAGGAAAAGTCTCATAGGATTTAGATCAGGACGGCCCAAATAGTGTGGTAAGATTTGTTACCCAATGTTTCTCCTCAATAATTTCTTGCTGAGTGAATATCCCGAACTACAACACCCAGAAGCCCTCGCGCTCCCTTTACCTCCCCCAACCCCCGCGCGGTCTCAGCTATGATTCCCAAAGGTTTCTGGGAAGGGCAGGCTGATACTCAAGGAAGGACTACGAATCCCAGCAAGCAGTTCGCGACACGAGGGCGCAGAAGGAGGAGGAGCTCGGAGCCGTCGGGCCCTGCGGAACCAGGTACTCTCTTTGGCGGGACGTCAAGGGGCTAGTCTTAGTCGTCTTCCCCCAAAGGGAAGACATGGGCTTTCCTTTCTAAGTCCTTTACCCCTTCTGTGGGCCGCACCAACTTAACGGAACGGGGAGTGAATTAAAGGGTGAGAGGGCCTGGGCGCCCAGGTCCCTGGCTCATCTCTGTCTGTCTCCTCTGTTAGCCCCAAGTCCAGGCCTAGAGTTGGAGCCTATGGCAAAGTTGGGCCCTGGGGCTTGAACCCCTTTACCCGGCGTCCGGGGAAGGGGCGCTTCTGCACATGCTTCCTGTTCTCGTCATCCCTGGGCTTCGCCCCCTGGAACCCTGACCTAGAAGGGGGAGACCTGGGGACTGCTCATTCCTTCTTGGGGATAGAAATAGGGGCTTTGGTGTATTAGTGCCATTCAACTGATAGTTTCTTAGTGCTGCCTCTGGGCCATGCCCTGGGGACCTAGTAGTGAACAGGTCCCCGCTGTCGTGGAGCGCTCATTCTGTGTGTGGGCAGATCGGGAGGTGTGGTAACCAAAAACAAGTAATACTCTAAAAAGCAAAAGACAGGTTGGTTGAGGAGAGTCTGGCGGTGCTATTTTAACCAGGGTGCCTAGGGTGACACTTTAACCAGAGACCCGAACGAATGGAAGTCGGTCAAACAGGAAAAGGTTGGTGCGAAGGACTTGAGGCTGCAGCAGTCCTGGAGTGCTTGAGGGAAAGCGGTAGGGCGGACTGTGAAGAGGTGGGCTTGGGTCAGCTCGTATGTGGCCTTGTAACCCATAGTAAGGAATCTTCTTTTTAATTGCTCTAGGAAGCCACTGAAGGGTTTTTAACTGGGATGTGACATGATCCAATTCACATTTTAATGTCATCATTCTGGCTGCTCTCTGGAGAACAGATGGAAGAGGGGAAGTTATTGTGTTGGGTCAGTTGAGACAGGGTGGTAATTTAGATTAGGATATGGATTAGAGTAGTGATCAGATTTGCGATGTATTTTGGGAGGTAGGACAGACAGAACAAGCTGACAGATGCGTGTAGAGGGTGCCAGAAAAAAGAATGGAGGATGACATCTCTTAAGTTTTGACCTTAATTACTTGACCTTAAGCTCTGTTTGGTCATGTTAGGTTTGAGCTGCCCCTTAGACATCAAGTGGAGATGCCCGGAGGCCAGTGGGGATTTGGATCTGGAGTTCAGAGGAGAGGTCTGGGCCAGAGATAAGTCATCCGCATAGGTACTGAAAACCTGGGATTAGAGGCCTGGATCTGACTTGGAAAAGCAGAAGGAACTCCTGATTGGGGACGGGGAAGAAAAGCTCTAAGCTCTAAAACCATGATGAGTTAACCATAACTGCGGTTATTTTCTATTTGCAAAGAATCCTGATAGCTCCTTGGGACACAAAGTTGTGAAACTTCTAGGATAGAATGCTTTTGTCTTGCTAACAACAAATCTGGCTGATGGAAGTTCAGAGGAGGGAGGAATTAGTTTAAGTAGAATGGGTTAAGAAAGACCACAGGGAGTTAAGGTGTGGCTTGTTTTATTTTGTTTTGTTTTTAGCTAATTTTAATTTTGGAGGAACAATTTGGAAATACTGAATTTTCTTTAAGCTGCTTACTTCAACTTAGAAATTATACATATAAATCTAGAAAAATAAGAAAAATGACCTTCACTTTTCCTTTGATGTTAGAACTCAAGTTGAACTAACCTTAAATTCCTTTAAACAGTCAGCCCCATTTACAGCTTAATTACATTCCCTTACACATTTATTTCGCTTATAAATTTAATATATTTTATTTTCTTTTTAAGTACTTCAGATACATAACCTAACAAGTATAATTTCCTAAGAATATTTAAACGCTACTAGAAAATCTAATAAATTAAACTTACAAACATAATGAATTTCAAGTTCTTGTAAACAGTTCAATACTTTTAAGAGACTTAGTTAAATTCTTTTATGTCACTGATTGTCAGTCTGGAAAGCTAAAAAAAAAAAAATAGAGATGCCATCTCTGACATGAAATTAGGATATGGGGGGCACCATTAGTAGCTTTCACAGCACTCCAGATGATTCTAACATGCAGCCAGTGTTCCTAATCATTGCTGACCTTTCAACCTGAAATGATAAACTAGTATCAATTACTGACATATGTTTTATCAATTACCTAACTATATATATATTAAACATCTTTTTTTCTTAAAGATTTTATATATTTATTTGAGAGAGAGAGAGCACAAGCAGGGAGGGGGCAAAGGGGGAGGGAAAGGGACAAACAGACTCCCCGCTGAGTGCAGAGCCCGCGAGGGCTCAATCCCAGGACCCTGATATCATGACCTGAGTGGAAGTCAGACACTTAACCAACTGAGCCACCCTGGTGTCCCCCCTACCTATATATTAGAACTTCTGTATTTTTTTTTTTTTAAGTAAGCTCTACACCCAGTGTGGGGTGTGAACTCACGACCCCCAGATCAAGAGTCTCATGCTCTATGGACTGAGCCAGCCAGGCACCTCTAACTTCTGTATTAAGTAATCTCTATTTTTTTTTAAATTTTATTTTATTATGTTATGTTAGTCACCATACAATACATTATTAGTTTTTGATGTAGTGATCCACGATTCATTGTTTTCATATAACACCCAGTGCTCCATGCAGTAATCTCTACAGTCAACATGGGGCTCGAACTTACAACCCCAAGATCAGGAGTTGCACGCTCTACCAACTGAGCCAACCAGGCGCCCCCAATATATTTCTCAATTCCTAACTTCTGTATTTTAAATTGGAATCACAATGCTTATCTGTCATACTCAACATGTCAAATTCTTTTCAATGTTATACTTTTTTTTAAATTAAGATTTTGTTTATTTGACAGACAGAGACACAGTGAGAGAGGGAACACAAGCAGGGGGAGTGGGAGAGGGAGAAGTAGGCTTCCCGCAGAGTGGGGAGCCCGATGCGGGGCTCGATCCCAGGACCCTGGGATCATGACCTGAGCCAAAGGCAGACGCTTAACGACTGAGACACCCAGGTGCCCCGTCAATGTTATAGATACTTTTAAATAGTAAGTATATGTTGACTATTACTAAACTTAGGTCAGGAACATCAGTAATTTTGCTTTATTTTACTACCTCTATTTTCAATTCTAAACTTACCTGGAGCGTGACAGGATACTTAGCTAGTAAGAAAACAACTTTATCCATTCTAATGAATTGTGTTTAGCATTCCAATCAAGTTGGGTTTACCATTTCAGTGAGCTGAGGTTATTTATAATCAGACCGGTTTCTGAGACAAGAATCCAGGGGTTGTGCCTCCCCAGAGTTACTGTCCCCAGCAGAGGCTGCCTATGGGATGCAGGGACTAGAGAGGTCGAGGAGCAGGAGAAGCTTGTTCCCCCAGCCTTTGTATTTTAAGGGGTACCTACTAGAGGGTACTAGATTCACTGGTTAAAATGCAGGTGGACCGGGTCATTGGAACCATCCACAGCAACCTCCTAAGGGAGAAGGAATATAGTACTTATCCTTGCTTGACAAATTGCCCACTTTTTTGAAGGGAATTTTTTGAGAAAATTTAGAACAATACACACTAAATGTAGAAACTTAGAAAAATACAAAGTGAGAAAAAAATTCTGGACATAATCCTATTATCGAGACATGGTCACAATAAATATTTTGTGTCTACTTGTGGGTGTGTGGTTGTGTGGGTGTGTTGGGGCAGGATGTTCTTTCTCCTTAAAAAAGTGGTATCATGTACAAACTGTTGTGATAAGCCATTTTTTTTTATTTAGCAAAAAGGGAATAGTCTCCTTTGACTTGATTTTTTTTTTCTTTTTTCCAAAGATTTAATTATTTGAGAGAGAGAGGGAGGGAGAGAGGAGCAGAGGGGCAGAGAGAGTCTCAAGCAGACTCCCTGCTGAGTGCGGAGCCCGACAGTCAGTCCTATGACCCTGAGATCATGACCTGAGCTGAAACCAGGAGTTGGATACTCAACCGACTGAACCACCCAGGCGCCTCACCTTTGGCTTCATTTTTTTTTTTTTTCTTTTTAAAGATTTTATTTATTTATTTGACAGAGAGAGACACAGCGAGAGAGGGAACACAAGCAGGGGGAGTGGGAGAGGGAGAAGGAGAAGCAGGCTTCTGCCGAGCAGGGAGCCCGATGCGGGGCTCGATTCCAGGACCCTGGGATCATGACCTGAGCCGAAAGCAGACGCTTAACAACTGAACCACCCAGGCGCCCCGTTTGGCTTCATTTTTAATGTCTGTCTGGTAGTGCATTGAACAGATGTGGCTCATGCCCTACTCTTGAACCTTGCCAGCTGTGGGCTCCCTCTGTCCAGTTTTCTTTTAGGGTAAGATGAGGATAACGGGCTTTGTGAGTCATGTCATTGAGCCCCCACTCCTACCCTGTCAGGGAAACTAAGCAGCCTAACCTGCATGTAGTGAGCAACGTATATCTGTCAGCCGTTCTTACTGTTGGACATTTAGATTTCAGTTTTAGGACAAGCTATGGTGCAGTGACCATCTTGGTACCTAGATCTTTGAGATCATCTCTGATCATTTCCTTGGATTAATTCCTATTGGATGTGGCTGCCCCTCCTTGGTGCTCTCTGGCACACAGCTTATCACCTCGTATTGTTACTGGGGGCACATCAGCCAGCCATCCCAGCATATATTCAGTGCACCTTCTTGTGAGAGCAGGGCCTTTGTGTCATGAGGTGTGAACCCCATTCTGGCAGAGAGGAAGTGTCAGCAAATGTGTGGCTAGTAAATAAATGGCTGAAGGGAACCATAGAACTGGAAGATTATGCCTGTGTCTGGGGATTGGCTTCTTTGACTCAACTCAGGAGTATTTTGGGATATGGGGCACTTTGTACCTGGAGCCATCACATACTTTAAAGTGATTTAGTTTTTTCATTTGTTTATTTCACTGTATTCGTTACCTATTGCTGCATAACAGATTACCCCCAAAACTTAGCAACTTAACATAGCAAATATCTCATACATATGAGGGTCAAGAATTTGGGAGCGGGGTGCAGCTGGCTGGCTCAGTGGAGCATATGACTCTTGACCTCAGAGTCGTGAATTCAAGCCCATGTTGGGTGTATAGCTTACTTAAAAAAAAAAAAAATATGTTTTAAAAAAAGAATTTGGGAGTAACTTAGCTAGGTAGTCCCAGCCCAGAGCTCCCACAAAGTGACAGTCAAGCTATCTGCTGGGGCTGCACTCATCTAAAGGCTGGACTGGGTGGGAGGGTCCACTTCTAAGCTTGCTCACACGGCTGTTAGCAGGTCTTAGTTCTTTGCCACATGGGCCTCCCCACAGGGCTGCTCATGGTCTGGCACCTGGCTTCCCCCAGAGTAAGTGATCAGAGAAAGAGGCACCAGGATGGAAGGCATATTGTCTTATCACTTGATTTTAGAAGTGACATACCATCATGTCTCTTAGTCATACGGGCCAGTCCTGATATGGTTGGGGAGCAGACAACACAAAACACAAACCCAGAAAGTGGGGGCCGCAAGGCTGGCTGCCGCATCCACAGGTATGTATTGAGCGCCTTTGGCATGCCAGGCACTCTGCTAAACACCCTAGTATCCATGATTTTTTTTTTTTTAAAGATTTTATTTATTTATTTGACAGAGAGAGACACAGGGAGAGAGGGAACACAAGCAGGGGGAGAGGGAGAAGCAGGCTTCCTGCCTAGCAGGGAGCCCGATGTGGGGCTCGATCCCAGGACCCTGGGATCACGACCTGAGCCGAAGGCAGACGCTTAACGACTGAGCCACCCGGGTGCCCCCCATGATTTAATTCTCATAGTAATCTTATGGAATAGTTTTATTCCATAATTCCATAAGAATTATTACTCCCAGGGCTCCTGGGTGGCTCAGTCATTAAGTTTCTGCCTTCGGCTCAGGTCATGGTCCCAGGGTCCCGGGATCAAGCCCCACATCGGGCTCTCTGCTCCGCGGGAAGCCTGCTTCTCCCTCTCCCACTCCTCCTGCCTGTGTTCCCTCTCTTGCTGTGTCTCTCTCTGTCAAATAAATAAATAAAATTAAAAAAAAAAAAAGAGTTATTACTCCCATGTCCCAGATGAGGCCCAGAGG
>NC_138381.1:61482783-61508404 GCF_054177405.1 Leptonychotes weddellii
CGATCCCGGGACCCTGGGATCACGACCCAAGCCGAAGGCAGACGCTTAATGACTGAGCCACCCAGGCACCCCCAGAGGGTGAGTAGTTTGCTGAGAGTTTCACAACCTAGAAATGGCAGGGATGAGATTCAGACCTGAGTTGAATGATTAGAGTAAGGATTGGCTTGGGTAGTCTGTGTGACTTTGGGTAAGTTCTCACCCTCTCTGTTCTTCAGTCCCTCATCTACGTTAGACCAGCATTTCTCTGAGTGTGGTCTGTGGACTGTGCCTCATTTTCCTTAGATCCTGGCCCCGGCCCAGCCCTGCCAAGTTAGGAGTTGCTGTGGGCGGGGCCCCCCCACTGCCTTACAGTGCCAGGAGTATGATGATATATGTGCCTTACCCCAAGGGGGGGAACACATAAACAAGGTCAGGATGAGAGAGGTGTGCAGTCGCTACCAAGCACTCAGGTGTCTAAGGGAGACCCCTAACATAATGGGGCTCCTATCAGGGAAGACATCTGGATCTTCCTGGCACTTCTGTCGGAGTTGGGCTCTGAGTGCGTAGCCTGCAGGCCCCCCCCCCGCCCCCGAGGCAGTTCTGATGCCATCAACTCCAGACGGCAGGCATATGTGGCACTGGGACATTGCTGAGCTCCTAGTGGGTGTGCAATAAAGCCGTCCTCTGGCTGCCGTTTACTGTTTACCCGGGGTCTGGTGGTGCCATAATTAGAAGAAATGACAGGTGAGCTTGAGGGCAGCATGTGGTGAGCATGAGGTCTAGATAATTATTACGGTGCACATCCCAGCCCTTGGCCACGGCCGAGCTGTTGGCTTATTTTAGTCTTGTGCCAAAGAGCTCTGTACCTGAGACACACACGATGAAAGGAACCAAGACTGTCAATGAAGCACAAACATCTGCCCCACGACAGCGTCACAGCAGAACAGTGCGACGGGAAGAGGAAGGGTTCAGGGCTCACCCAGACCCCGGGGGCGGTGCTGGCTCTCGGCGCCTTGGTGTCATGGTCAGGTCTCTCCAGGAGGGTGCGTGGGGGTCCTCCACGCCACGGGCCCACCAGCAGCACTCAGGCTGATGAGACATTACTATCATCAGTGTCTCTCTCAGTCTTGGCTTTGAGCAAATTAGGAGTATTTCTGAACCCATATCCTCATCTGTGAAACGGACACCTTGACACCTACTCAGAGGGTCTCTGTGAGGATTAAATAAGGGAATGGAAGCCAGGTGCCTAGCACGAAGGAATCCGATGCTATCTTCCCTTACCCCATCCCACCCCCATTCTCTATTCTTCCTCCTCCACCCCACAGTGTCTCAACTAGTAGGTAAGTTTTTCCTTGAGCCCGGAAGACTGAGGTCAGGTGCCACGGGATGGCTGGGTGTGGGTTAATCAGTAGAGCAGGGCTCTGCTGGAGACTGGAGTCCTGCGGGGAGCGCGGTGGTGGCAGCGAGAGACCCGTCTTTAGGGCCTTATGTGTCTTTCTTCTCTGTCCATCCTCGTCCTGGTCCCTAGATCCAAACTTGAGGAGCAGAGGGTCTGGGAGCTATAGGTGAGCAGAGGGCGAGAGGCCTCAGGTTCTGCGGCAGCTCCTTCCGTAGGCACCTGCGTGTGTGAGGCCCCGTTCCTGGTACTGGGGTGCAGCAGGACGGACAGAACTTTCCGCTCTCAGGGAGCCTGCATTCTACTGGGGAGGCAGACACACATGACAGTAAAGCAGCAGGTTGTAAGAGGGGCGGAAGTGCCTGTGGCTGCCACTCTTAAATCCAGTGGTCAGGGCAGGCTCACCGGGAGGGCGGGGGGTGAGCCGCCTGGATGGGCACAGTACCAGCAGTTACAGCCTCCATTCTCGGAGCTCTAACTATGTGGTAGGCATCCTAATATACTACTGCCTTAGTCAATCCACAGTAGCCGTGGGGGTCCCTAGTTTATAGCTAAGGACACACGCAGGAAGATGAACTAACTTTCTAGGGGTCACCTAGCTGATAAGTGGCAGAGCTGGGATTCAAACCCACACCTGTGTGACCCCAGAGGGCTGTCCCACTAGCCTCGCCTGCTGCCCTTTGGCCACAAGGAGCCCCCTTGTCACCTGGTGAAGCCCCAGGGAGCCAGCAGCTGCTGTTGCAAACGGGGACCTGGTCCCTGAGAGTGAGCGGGTGGCGCTGTCTGCGTTCCCAGCAAGGGAGTGGGGCTGGATGGTTTTGTATTGCAGATGGGGCCTTGTTCGCATGCTGCTGAGCACACCAGCCTCAGAGGGTGAGGATGAATCACGGGCCAGCTTAGTCAGCACCCCATGCTGGTGTCTGGGCGCCATCGGAGATGTCCAGCTGTCTCCACCCCCCCTTCCCTGACCTCCCACTCAGGGCTGCCAGGTGCCATGGTGCAGGCTGTGCCTTGTGCAAGGACACCTGACTGAGGGGTGAGTCGGAGTGAAATACGCTCTGCTTGCCAGATTGCCAAATATGCTCTGGCAGGGCACTGTATCTGTCCGGAGGATTCTGCACCCGCACCTTTTCCTAATGTGTGCTAAGGCCCTAGAGAGGGGGGCAGTTGGGTCAGGAGTGCTAAAAGTTCACAGCTGCCTGGGTGAGGTCACCTTGCTGAAGCCCAGCTCCTGCCCAGGACCTCTGCCTCCCTGGGGACAGGCCTGCTGGGCGGTGGGACGCCCAGGCTGCCCTGGAGCTCGTCTGCTCCCCTTGACACCATCCCCGGGCCATATGGGCTCTGCGGAGCTGCTGTTCAGGGCAGGCATCTGGGCCCACCGTAAAGGCTAAAGTTCCAGTCCCACTTCTGCCTTGTGCTGTGTACTTTGGGCAACCCACTTCCCCTCTCCTGGCCTCACCTTTCCTCATCTGTCATATGGACCAGCTGCCCCCAGTTGTCACTTGGACACTGACATCCTGTTCCTTGTTCTGAGCCTCAGTTTTCTGAAATATGGGCCTTTTGGAGATCAATAATAATGATGGTGATGCTGACTGTTGTTTCTTGAGGGGCTCATGGGGGCCAGGCTCTGCTGAGTTAAGTGTGTGTGTGGATGATCTGATTCTCAGAACAATCCCTGAGGTGGGCACTGTTACTGTCCCAGTTTTCATAGGAGGAAACTGAAGCCAGAAGTTAATTAACTGCCCACCATCACAGAATTAGAAAGCAGTGGCACCTGGATTTAAACCTGGCTGTCTGCAGAGGCCCTTAGAGATCACCTGGTCTAGCTGCCTGCCTCCCCCTTCACACGTGGGGAGACTGAGGCCTCAAGTGGGCAAGTGACGGATCCACAGCCTCGCCTAGCAGAGCTGGGACTAGAGTGTGGGGTGCATTGGCCCTCCCTGGACAGCTGAGCTCCGCCCCTGTGCCAGATGCAGGGTGGGCAGAGGAAGGAAGGCGTGGGTGGGCGCCTCTCCGCTGAGGCTGGTTTGTCCTCTGCGGTTTGTGCATGTGAGAGAGAAGAGGAAACACACACACACGGAGTCCACTGCTGAGGGGCTCATCATTTGACTTCATGGAGGCTTTCCCAGCAGATGCAAGTGCAGGCACCATAAGACCTGTTCTGCCTTCCCTGGAAGTGTGACCCAGGGCACCCCACAGCACCTCTCTGAGCCTCAGTCTTCTCCTTCGCAAATGGGATTATAATACATACCTCTTGGGTTTTAAACGGGCCACGTGGTCCCCAGGGTGTAGTGAGTGATTAAAAAGGAGAGCTGTCAGCAGTATGATTTGTTGTGAGGAGACTTTTCTAAGTGATTAGGAGTGTGGACTCTCTATAGAGCCACCGTGCCTGGATTCTGAACCCAGCTTGGCTGCTTTCCAGCACCATGACCTTGGCTAAGGCACTTTGCTTCTTGGCGCCTCAGTGCCCTCATCTGAAAAAGTGGAGTAGGTCCTACCTCACAGGTTGTCCTGAGGATTAAATGAGATGATGCATTATAAAGCTTTTAGCCTAGTGCCAGCACACAGTAGGTGCTCAGTAAATCAAACAGTAGGTAACATTTATTGAGCACTTGCTAAATGCTGGACATTATTAGTGTCATTTGTATTTCCATTACTCTTTCATTAGCAATTCATTTGGATTAGCAAACTTCTGTTCACTGCTCCTCAGGCAGTCAGCTAACCTGTCAGACCCACTGTCTCACCTTCCTGAACGGAAAGGCCTAGAGAGGTCCAAGGTCACACGGCCGGCTGCCCAGTGTCCTGTGTGGTGTTGTCCAGCTAAGCCTGCCGCAGAGCCACCGCTCCATCTCTGCCTCCCAGAGGGACACCCTCCCCTCCCCACGACGCTCCAGAGCCAGCAGCTCTTCAGAGCTTGAGGCTTCGTGAATGGCTTGGTTAAGCACTTGGCCGTTAAACGTTCATCTCTTACAATTTCAATCCAATTCCTATAAGTTTATTGGCAAGACGGGGTGTATTAGAGCTGCCAAATTTAATATATCAAGTCCATGTGTCTGGGATGCGGTTTCTCAGCAGTAATAGGAGAAGAGAGGTTTTATACGTTTTCATTTTGAATGACTGTCTGTTCCTGATCCCATTACTGCCCTTGACTTCGTGGCTGCTGTCTCTGTCTGCCACGGGAACAGCCTTCTCTATCGACCCACCTGGCTACCTGGACTGTCCAGGGGGCTTGTTTTTCTCTGTCTCTCTCCCCATTCTCTTCCCAAGATGCAGTCCCCCATCCGTCTGCCCTGTGGTCAGGTCCCGGCCGTATCTTTAATTTGCCAAGTCCTGGGAGTCGCGCTTTTGCTGCTAGCCTGGGTTGCTTAGGGAAGTCACTTTCCTTCCTCTTCTGGGCCCCAGGAACCTGCACTGGGAAATGAGGGATCAGACTATAGGACCCGAAGGGTGAGGGGCTAGTCTGGGCTCAGCCTTTGCAGATCCCACTTGACAGCCCAGAGTGGACCCATTCATCCTTTGGTCTTGTGTCAGCAAACTGGGGGATCCAAGGGCTGGCCCTGACACTCAGAATTACCCCCTGCCTGTGACTGGAGATCTCCTGGGTCAGGCGTGGCAGCTGTGGGTCACCATGGCTGAGGGGTCTTAAGGGTCTTAAGACCCTGAAACATTTTCATTTCCCTCTCTGATTGGTGGGGACCTGCCATCTAAGAGTTTAGCTAATCTCCTGGCAAAACTGTTTGCATTTCTGCCTGAGTTCTCAGGCTTCTGTAAGCTTTGAGCTGGCTCTGGAAGAGAGGACACCCAGCAGTGGGATTTTTAGGGCATCTGGGTTTTGTGTTCTGCTGTCCAGCTGTGTGACCTTGGGCAAATCACTTCCTTTCTCTGAACCTCAGTTGTCCCATAAGGAAAATGGGAATTAATCATTTACTCAACAAATATTGGTTGCCTACTCTGTACCGTGTGCCACTTGGAGTAGTGGGGCTTCAGCAGTAAACAAAACAAAAATATCCCTGCCCTCGTGGATTTATATTCCTGTTGGGACAAAAAGGTAATAAACGTAACAAGTACCTTATTATTTCAAAGGTAATAAAAATGAAGCAGGGAATGGGGGAAGCTAAGAAGAGTGTTCTGCAATTTTATTTTATTTTATTTATTTATTTTTTTTAAAGATTTATTTATTTATTTGAGAGAGCGAGAATGAGAGAGAGTACATGAGAGGGGGGAGGGTCAGAGGGAGAAGCAGGCTCCTCGCTGAGCAGGGAGCCCGATGTGGGACTCGATCCCGGGACTCCAGGACCATGACCTGAGCCGAAGGCAGTTGCTTAACCAACTGAGCCACCCAGGCGCCCCTGTTCTGCAATTTTAAATAAAGCTGTCACAGGAGATTACTGAGGAGATAGTATTGAGTGAAGATGAAGGAATCAAGTGAGCAGGGGTGGCAAGGAACAGCATCCAGGCAGAGGGGCCAGCAGGTGCAAATGCAAGAGGTGGTCAGGCGCCTGGCAGGTATGAGGAGCAAAGATGGGGCTGATATGGCCAGATGGGAGAGAAGGGGAGAGAGGAGGTCAGAGGTGGAGTGGGGCTGGGGGGAAGTGGGGACGTGGCCAGAGGGTGTAAGGTGGTGGCTCTCCAGCCTGGCTGCATAGGAGAATTTCCTGGGGAGATTTACAAAAATGCTGGTGCCTGGGTCTCACCCTTTGAAGTTCTGTGGTCCACCGGCCCTGGGGTGGAGGCTGGGCATCAGGATTGTTAAAAGATCCCCCTGGAATGAGACCTCTCAGGCCGTATTCATTGGCCCACGTAGTTCCTCCGGGCTGTTCTGGGGTTTAAATGAGGCGGGTGTAACCAGAGCCTTCCTTACACTGGCCACCAGGGAGTGTTCATTTGGGGTGCTGTGCTGCCTGATGTCATTTCGGAATGTAGGTGAGGTCTGGAGCTGAAGAACAAGAAAGAATTCTTGAGATGTCTTTGGTGCAAAAGAGGTGATCTTATTAAAGCATGGGGACAGGCCCCGTGGGCAGAAAGAGCTGCTGCACCGGGGTTGTGAGGAATGGCTGATTATATACCTGGGAGGTGGGGGACGTAGGAAAAAGGGAGGTGTCCTAAAGGACTTTCATATGCTAAAGAAGATACTGGAGGCCTGGCTATTGTCCAGCTAAGGTTGTTTTTCCCTCTAGTAAGGCATTAACGTTAAGATAGTTGGGAGTTTCCAGAAGGAATGTCATACTCTGCCTATCCCAAGTATTTGTCAATGGGCTGCACGTTATAAAGAAGTTTAATTTTATTTACATTCCCTTCTGCCTTTGTTTCTCACATCACTATGGAGGGGAGGATGATGTTCGGACTCCAGGAAATTGAGTCTATGGGTCTCTGAAATTTAGGCTACTGATAAGAATGTCTTTTCCTTGTACATCACTAAGATATTTGTACACTGAGGGAGACTCCTGTCCCGCAGGACTGTGATCTCTGTCAGTTAACCATTCGTTTCTCCCTTCCCTTAGTTTTAGGGCAGTCGGCAGTGCCCGAGGAACGTCACACAGGTCCCACCCGGGGGCTGCAGGGTGTCAGCTTGTGCTTGGTCCTCAGCTTGCCTCCTGTTCCCTCCATCACTGCGGGCTTCGGCGGGTGGTGCGTCCTGCCTACTCTTGACTGAGCACTTTGGGCTTCCCAGGCGGCGGCAGCAGCAACCGGCTAGACGGCCATGGGGAAGCACTACTTCTGTGACTACTGCAGCCGCTCCTTCCAGGACAACCTCCACAACCGCAAGAAGCACCTGAATGGGCTGCAGCACCTCAAGGCCAAGAAGGTCTGGTACGACATGTTTCGAGGTGCGTGCTGGCTGGCTGGGCAGCTGGGCCAATGGAGGCCAGCTTGCCCATCTTTCTTATTGGCAGACAAGGAAGTACCCATGGGCCAGCGACGGGCTTGGTCTGGGCTCTTGGAGGAGCCAAAGAGAGGAAGGCTGGGGCCACTGGGGCATCCCCAAGGGCAGATGGGCCATCCAAGGGGCAGGCTGGAACGTGAGCTCTGTCCCCCAGGAATCTTGACCGAGAGGAGGGCTCCATTCTGCCAGCCTCTGGGGATACTGTGGCCAGGAAGAAGGCTTTTCCAAGGAGATGATGTTTGAGCCAACAGTGGGAAAGACAGGGAGAAGCCAGCGGCAGCATTCTGGGCAGAGGGTATGCAGAAGCGGGCGGCCATGAACAAAGCATCAGGTGCCGTCGGAGCAGAGGAGAGAAGGCGTGGCTGGACCCAGCAGGAGAGGAGGGTGGGAGGGGCTGAAGGCCGTGGCAGGGCTGGGGCCAGATTGTGTAAGTCTGCGGAGGCCACAGTAAAGGGGGCAGTTTGTCCCCAGGGTGAGGGCCGAGGGCAGCCTTTGAAGGCAGTGGCCAAGAGCTACGTTTGACAGTGATGCTTGCCTGCTGCGTGAGTGTGGGGTGCAGTAAATGGCTGTTGAATGACTGGCGGGCCGGATGAATGATCGAGCTCCCAGACGGAGGGCTTTTCCAGGGGAAGGCTTCTCCGAGCAGGTGCCTCCGAAGCAAATGAGCTCTGGCCATAAGCACATAGCACCAAGCCTGGCACCTTCGAGGTGCTCACTACAGGGGAGCTGCTGCTGCTGTCCATCAGACGTGGACACTGAAGAACAGCGAGGGAGATGTTGGGGTGGCCAGCCAGGAGCCGATGAAATGGAGAGGGAGCTTGGCGGTGGGGTGGGGGGTGGGCCCGGAGCTTCCAGAATGAGCTGGGGCAGGGCCGATGCTTCATGAGTTGGGGAGCAGGATTCCCAGAGCAAAAGGAAGGAGCTGAGTCTCAGCAGCCAAGAAGGGAGGAGAAGGGGAGACAGAGTTCCCTGGTCTGAGAGTCAGAATTCACAAGAAGGGAATGGGCATTTATGGAGTGCCTGCTGCATGCGGGGAGCCTTTTGTGGTTTGTCATTTGCTTCATCAGCAATTCTCTAAGGCAGAGCTCCACCCTTCAGGTTAGGATCACCTAGAGACCTTGAAATAAAAAACGCTGGTCACTCGACCCCATCCCCAGAAGCAGGTTTGGGGTGGGGCCTTGACACAGTATTTTCAGAGCTCTCCCAGACTCATTTCTGAGGAGGAAGCTGAGGCTCAGAGGCTTGGGAGAGGGAGGGTGGCCAGGCTGCCCAGCAGGCCAGGCATGGCTGAGGTCGCAAGGGGCTGGGAGCGGGGACCGAGGGGTATTCAGTGGCAGAGAGCTCTCCTAGGTGCCACGGAGGCCTCTGACTCTGGTGTCAGGCAAAGGCTCCCTGCCCCCCAAATCCAGTGGGGACTGTGATCTGGCAGGAGCCAGGCCTCAAGATTACCTTGGTGTTTGCTCCCAGCCCAGAGTCTCATCTGAGAACAGGTGGGTCTTTGGGTCGAGGGCTGGTTGGCAGAGGCTATTGTATTACTTAAAGAAAGATGAAAGAGTGGGTACCATAAGGGAATGCAGTGGGGACCCTGCATTCCTAGTGTCCCCTCACATCCCCAGGCACATTCAGTCCTTAGAACAGCTCTGCAAGGGAGGGTGGGTGGGCGGGCATGCCCACTTAAAGGTGGTGACTTCCAAATCCAGAGTGGTAGATGATACTCACCCGGGGTCCACAGCTGGCCTATGAGCTCTTTCCACTTCAAGAGGCTTCCTCGGGGCTCCAGCTTACCTGAGCAAACTGCACAGCACAGACTTTGGGGAGGCATGTGGCACCCCAGCCTGGGCTAGGACTCAATAACCACTTTGCTCCCAGCTTCATGGCCTTAGACAAATCCCCTCACCCCCAGAGGGGCTGACCATGCTTCAGCCATGACTGGGACAAGTATGAGGTCTGGAGCTAGGCTGAGTGGCTGTCCGTCCCAAGGTGTCACTCACGAACAGTGTGGCCCTAATCCTGCCATGTGTAAAACAGCCATAACAACAATATCCACTTCCCACGGATGTGACAGGGCCTCAGTATTTTCATGATGACTGTGTGGCAGTAAGGGTTCACTCAGTAGGAACTATATGGGGCCACAAAAGGATTGGCTTCAGGCCCTTTATCTCAGTGAGCACTTAGCATGTCCTCGGCTCCCAGGCAGGCTCTGAAGACTTAGAGATGAATAAAACAGAGCCCCTCTCCTGGGCAACCTCACTCCCAGTTATAACAGTGTGTTCTTGGCCGAACCCCTGTCTTGTATAGGTCTCCGTGCCCTGCCCACCTCGCCCTCCAAGCTCCAACCACTCTGGCCATTACAGGTACTGTCCCCTCTGTGGGCACGCCTTTCCTGCTGTCCTCCATGCCCTCAGCCTAGCTCTTCCATCTCAGAATTCAACTCAGGCAAAGCGTCCTCAGGGTTGCCCTCCCCAATCCCTGGGCGAGGTCATTTGGCTGCATGCTAGCTGTTCCCCTGTTTATGTCCACATGGCTTAGTGTGACTGTTGGACTGGAAGGGAGAAGCAGGTCTGACTTACTCTCCACTAAATCCTCATCCTGGCATGGTGCCTGGCACACAGGACGTGCTCAGTAAATGTTTGTTAGATGAATATCTACATGAGCAAGCAAACAAACAGCAGGCACCAGGGCAGCTGTTAATTTTGCAAGATGAAGCAAGAAGGACCAATGGGGTCAGATCACAAGGAGCCTTGAATGCTGGGTGGAGGAGCATGCCTTCTTTGTGCAGGCCCTGGACTCGGGTTCTCAGTCCTGGGTGCCCTTCAGAGTCACTGAAGAGCCTTTAACAATTCTCATGCTCTCCCCCTCAGATGAATTAAAGCAGAACCTGAGAAGGATGGGACCAGGGATCCCTATATTTTAAAGGCTGCCTGGCGATTCTGCCATGTGGCTAGGGTTGAGAACCACCGGCCAGATGCTGGACAGCCTGGAACTCTTCTGCCACACTGAGTGCTCCAGCCAGGGCGCCTTGGCTAGGACTCAGGCTCAGACTCCCACCTAGTCTCAGCTGTCCTACCTCTGGGATGTGGAGGTGGGGCTTGGCAATGTTCACATGCCCCCACCAGCCCACCTTCCCTGGGAAGGTCTGTGGAACTGGCTGGACGGGCTGAGTCTGACAGGCCCAGTGCTGATGGATGGACACCCCCTACCCTGCCGGCCCCACCCACAATCCACCAGGTCACCCCCCCGGAGTGAGTCCTCTGATAACCAACTCCTGCCCACAGCTACCCACTCCCACCAGCTGCCTGGCCCTGGGGAAGGGAGGAAGGGAGAAGTTCCCATCAGAGCCGGCCACCGAGCTGGCCACCTACCCCGCCACCAGGAGATCCACAGCCACACGGGAAGGGGCAGGGGCTTTAGACTCACGAGGGTTCAAGCCTGGCACTGCCACTTCCTGACTATGTGCCCTTTCCCCTGTTTGAACTTCAGTTTTCCCCTCTGCAAAATGGGGATGTTAGCGCTGTGCGGTGGGCTTGTAAGGAGGACACAAAGTAAGAACTGCCACCGTTTGTTGAGCATCCACGACAGGGGTTCGGAGGAGCCCTGGCCTCACGTTAGTGTGATGCTAAAGCACTCCCAGCCCCACTTTCCTGGCAATTCTAATGTGCCCTCAGGGTTGGGGGTCACTGGGCACCTCTGCCAAGTGCTCTGCATCCATTACCTTATTCAGTTTGCACAGCAGCCCTATCAGAGGAGAATTTTCCTTCCATTTTACATATGGGGCAACAGAGACTTGGAGAGATGAAGCAGCTTGCCTGGGTCAAGTGTACCTGGACTTTGAAACCCGTGGTCTTTCCTCTACTCCAGCAGCCTCTAGAAAAGGCAGTGGACCAATGGGGAACGTGACCAGCCCAGGCCCCCAGGGCAACATCAGGGCCTCTGAGTCGGGGCACCTTCCTGTCTTATGGATTTTGGCTGATTGATTCCTTACCTACCAAGAAACACACAAACTTAAACCATAAGTATATGATGAAAATAAAGGTCGGAAAAATCAGAGGAAGCCAGGGTTAAGGTTTCTTTTCCGGAAAGATAGCTGGGAAGTCCTGCGGAGGCCGGTGGCTGGTAGGGGGAAGGAGGGAGCAGAGAGCACGTTGCAGCCTTGGCCGTGGAGCGACGCCCGAGCCCTGAGACTTACTGGTGGGCTTCCTGGGCACCAGGAGGGTTTTTTTAGCTTTCTATTTTGAAATAATTATAGATTCACAGAAGTTGCAAAGACAGTATGGAGAAGTCTACCATACCAGGATTTAAAAAAAAAAAAAAAAAACTGCCCAGGTGGTTCCATTGCATGGTCAGAGCCAAGAACCTCAAACCTAAAACTTAGTTCTTGCCTTTGGCTAGGTCCGGGTGGGGAGGAAAGGGTTGAGGTCACCTGAAGCTCAGATGCTGCTGCCGAGCGTCCCCACCTGTGGTCATCCCCTCCTACACTCCTCTGTGGATGGGAACTCTTTCCTTTCCTGATCTCGGGGATAGGAGGTGCCTGTATGCAGCCGAAGTCTGAACCCGGACCCTCGCTCTTCTTGCAGATGCAGCTGCCATCTTGCTAGATGAACAGAACAAGAGGCCGTGCAGGAAGTTTCTACTGACAGGTAATGTGTTCTACTGAGTTTAGTTCCCCCTAGGGACCAGCATGCCCCATCTGGCCTGCTCGGACCTCTGCAGAGCCTCTCCCCTACCCCAGCCACCATCTGAAGCCCACTTTGTGGTCTTGGTGCATCAGCCAAGTGGTCAGTTGGGGCCTTCCCAAGGGTTGTGCCTTGGGACTGACTTCCAGGGCCTGGTTCCTCAGCTCTCCCGACCTAGAATGTGATTTTATTGGCCCACCCAGAACAAGCCAGCACTAGGAGATTGCAAGTAAATCTAGGAGACACTGATGGGTGTGATCGACTGGCTGATTAGGTTAGCCTGGGAGCCCATCCCAGCAGGCAGGGCTGGAGACGGTAACAGGCTTGACGAGAAACTTCAGAATTAGAACCAAGGATGCTAAATGTTGATTTGACTACTCAGTACCCACGAAATAAAGGTGCATATAGGTTCCAACAGATAAAAACCTCAGTAAGTGAAAGAACTAAGAGCAGATGAAAATAAGGGTAGGAAAAATAAGACAAAGCCAGGAGAATGATTTGTTTCCTCCATGCTTGCTTTGAGTTCCTGTATACTCTCTAGGGATTTGGCCCTGAGCTTCCTAGTGGCCAAGGCAAAGAGGAGAACCATGGTGATTACCATGGTATGTAAGAGAGCTTGGCTCTTGGGGAGAGGTAGTGCTGTTGGCCTAAGGAAGCCAGATGAATGGCTACACTCCCCTCAGGAGACGGTGCTGCCCCTAGAATGGTCACCAGGCCTGCAGGTCAGGGGCTTCCCCAACAGACTTCACTTGGAGTGAAAACACCACTGGTAGGTTCTGCTGGCTTTGGATACCTTCAGTCTCCCGTTATTTTGAGACAAAGCTTGGTCTCCCCGGTTGAGATTCAGAAAGCTACCCCGGGCTTTGGTGCCTCCTTGAGGAAGCTACCATTGAAACCTTTCTGGGGAGCAGTCCAGTGGCTCATGCAAGCCGAATGGGCAGGTGGGCACCAGGCAGAGGCCACAGCCGGTGCAACGGCCTGGATTGGAGAGAGGAAGCATGACCCTTTCAGGGAGCCCCCTGTGGTTTGTTGAGGCTGGGGAACAGGGCCTGGGGCTAAGGGAGTGGTGACAGTAGACAAGCCTACAGAGACCTGTGCACCGCAATCATGGAAGGCTTCAGGATTTGCTTCCCAGGGTCGTGAACGGGGCAGAATGGACCAGACAGGTTGCTCTGGCTACTTGTGTGGGTGGGGCCAGAGAGATTCCAAGTTTTTCTTTGGGGGTGGGGTTGTTACTCTGTAGACTCTAAAGCCTTGCACCCCCATCAGGGTGCCCCTCAGCGCATGGTGGGAGCTCTTCCAAGCAGTGAGTAACTCTGTCTTCCCTGCCTTCTGTTGCAGGCCAGTGTGACTTCGGCTCCAACTGCAGATTTTCCCACATGTCAGAGAGAGACCTCCAGGAGCTAAGCATCCAGGTGGAGGGTGTGTTTTGGCGGGGACCCTGGGTTGGGGTGTGAAGCGGGCTGCTGGGGGGAATGCCAGATATGAGGACTGCAAAGCTGCCCTGTGCCTCCCCACCTCCTCCTCTTTTTTTTTTAATAGATTCTTTTTTTTTTTTTCAAAGATTTTATTTATTTGCCGTGGGGAGGGGGAGGGCAAGCATGAGCAGGGGGAGCGGCAGGCAGAGGGAGAAGCAGGTTCCCCGCTGAGGAAGGAGCCTGATGTGGGACTCTATGATCCCAGGACCCTGGGATCATGACCTGAGCCGAAGACAGATATTTAACCAACTGAGCCACCCGGGCGTCCCCCTCCTCCTCTTTTGTGGCCACCTTGTGGGGATAAGCTGAGGGCTGCCCCAGGTGATGGAGGTGTGTGTCAGGAATGCCTCCAGTCCACTGCAGGCATGAGTGGAGAAGGAACAGGGGAACCCCCATCTGTCCTCTCTGTGGGGTTTAAAGTGACATGTGGGGCTTTCCTGTCCAGGAGCCCTTAAGGGTGTGCCTCAGGCTCATCTGTGCCCTGCTGGGTGCTCATTCATGCATAGCCTTCCTCCTTCCCTCCATCAGGCAACATCTATCTCGAGCCCTTACTCGGCACCAGGCAGATCCCCTACTGCATTCTGGGGACAAAGGGATGAAGAGGACACCTTCCCTGCCCTCAGAACTCTCAGGCCTAGTAATTCCAAGGAAGAACCAGGTTAGCTCCCCCTGGAAACTGCCACGTCTGCTTGTGGGAAATTCACTTCCCATTTCTCCAGTTAGAGAACAAGGACATTTCCACTTCGATGGTCTTAGTCAATCTTCTCATGAAACCCCTCATGGAACAGCTGGAGAAACTCAAGCTAGCCTAGGGTGGAAGGGCCTCACAGGAACCCCCAGCAGGTGAGAGGCCGATTCTGGCCTCCCAGGGTGCTGCTGCCCACCTTCCCTCTGTCCGGGTGGCCTCAGGGCAGCCAGTGAGTGTCCGGGGCAGCGTGGCCTTTGCCCTCGTCCCCCAGTGGGCCTCACCCCCCTCCGACCCGTCATAGCCTTCGGGCCATGCCCTGCTCTGGCAGTCGATGGCCCTAGCACAGACACAGGGTTTCCAGGAGCTCTCCCAGGGCAGAAGTGAGGCCCCACAGGCCTCGCCAGCGAATCCTGGCAGTGGTGGCTTCTCCAGCCCTTCACTGGCCGGGGACTCTCGGGGAACAGCTGGTCCATGGCCGGGAGAGCCTAGGCCAGTTGGCCTGCAGCTGGAGACGGTGCCTGGTGGAGACAGGGATGGGAGAAGCCCGAGGGGGCTGGAAGCAGAGGTGTGCCGCCCCACCCCCGCCCCGGTGGCAGCTCTGATAGTCCTGGTTCTGCCACATCCCCTGTGACCTTGGCACATGGCAAAACCTCTTGGAGGCAGTGTCCTAATGCGTTGAACCTGACCACTTGTAAAGGTGAAGTGGGATGAAATGTATGCAGTGCTAAGCCCAAGCCCTGGCCCGCTTGTTGGTCCCCAGGTATGATTGTTTTCCTCTGGCCCCAGGCCCTATCCCAAGTCCTCCTGGAGACTCTGACCCATCTCACACCCAGCTGGTTTGAACTGTTGGCTCACTTTTAAGTGAGCAAAGGTTCTTACAGGACAACTTATGAAATGAAAAACCAGGATGGGGCGCCTGGGTGGCTCAGTTGGTTGGGTGTCTGCCTTCATCTCGGGTTGTGATCCCGGCTTCCTGGGATTCAGCCCCGCGTTGGTCTCTCTGCTCAGCAGGGAGCCTGCTTCTCCCTCTGCCTGCCGCTCCCCCTGCTTGTGCTCTCTCTCTCTCTGGCAAATAAATAAATAAAATTTAAAAAGGAAGGAAGGAAGGAAAGGGAAGGGAAGGGAAGGTGAAAGGGAAGGGAACAGAAAGGAAAGGAAAACCAGGAAGGCTGAGGCAGAAGGGTGGGAGGGAGGGAGGAAGGAAGGATGGAAGGGAGGGAGGGAGGGAGGGAGGGAAGCTGAGGGAGGGAGGGAAGCTGAGGGAGGGAAGGAAAGGAAAGCTGAGGCTCCTTCCCCTGCCCAGGGTCAGAGAGACCTGGCAAGTGGCCAAGTGAAGATCCAAACCCTGCTCTGCCCTGGTCTGCAGCCCACATTGCCTCTCTGCCCCCAGGTTTGGGCCCCTCCTGAGGACCAGGCTCTCTACATGCCTTATCCTGTGTCCAACTGCAAAAAGCTTGGGAGGCAGCCAGTGTTTTATCTCTACTTAATGAGGAAGCAGAGTGAGGCCCAGAGGGTCAGGCCTAGGAAGGTAGCAGCGTGGTAGCGACTGCCCTGAGGCTCTGCTCCTGGCCTCCCAGCTTGTGCCCTCATCCCCAGGAAGGTTCTGGCAGCTTTGTGGGAGGGTGGGGTCCGGGCAGGGGTGAATGTATCCCTCACTTGCCTCTGTTTCCCTGTCTCCACAGAGGAGAGGCGGGCCAGGGAGTGGCCACTAGATGTTGTCGAGCTCCCTGAGGGCCATCTGGAAGACTGGTTGGAAAAGAGAGCCAAGCGGCTGAGCTCAGCTCCAAGCAGCAGGTACAGGCCCCGTGGGTCCCCGTCTCTTGTGCCCTCTAGGAGAGTGCCCTAGCCAGCCTGCCCTCACCGGAAGCTGAGTAGTCTCCATGAACTGCCCCGGCGCAGGGACCTGACATGGACGCCCCCACAGAGCTCCTCGAGGGAGGAGCCACATTGGGACTCTTGGGTCCCCAGGCTCTGGCCAGAGGCTGAGGGGCACTCGTTTAAAAGTTCTTGTTCCTGAGCCTCATCCTCCTGCCTTAGTGGCTCCTCCCTTAATTGGCATCTGTGCTGGCTGAAGGGGAGGCAGGTGGCCAAGCCAACTCGACTGGACATCACCAAGTCCATTGCCAGAGGGAGAGGCCTGATTGTGGTTCCTGAGGCCCCAGTGCGCCAGTCACTGCACTGTCTCCTCTCGGGCCCTGACAGATAGGCACGGTTACCCCGACCCTGCAGAAGAGGGGGTAGGGCTCACAAAAGAGGGTGTGACTTGCCCAAGGGCACACGGCTAAGAGGCAGGGCTGGGATTGCTCAGAGATGTGACAAGCTCACTCCCCAGCAGGTCGGCCCAGCTGCTGCCGGGCCTGGCGCTCAAAATGCTCAGAAGTGGGTGGAGCACCCTGGGTCAGGGGCCCTCAGGTGTGTCCTGCATGCTGTCCCAGGGCTCCTGGGCTCGTCCGCCAGGTGTTGAAGGAGGGAGAGGGGCAGAAGGGGGCTACTGGATGTGCTTATGAGCATCCTGTGACTTTGTAAAGCTGCCTGCACTGGGCTGCCTTGCTTTGCCTGTCTTGCAATGGGGCTTCAGACCCGACTGTCTCTGTGGTGTGGTCTCATGCGACAACAAGCTGGCCTGGGCCGAGGGAGCCTGGTTGGACAGTTGAGGTTGAGGCCTTGCCTCTGAGCTCTGCCAGGAGGTGGGAGCTAAACTTCTTGCCTTCTCTGTGCCCCCTGAAGAGAGCTTTTTGTTAAACTATTTTAAAATTAACTTTTAGTTGTTGTTGGGTTTGTTTTGTTTTGTTTGAGATGGGGAGAGAGAGGGAGAGAGCATGAGTTGCAAGTATGGTGGGGTGGGACGGAGGGAGAGGGAGAGAGAATCTTAAGCAGGGTCCGCACCCACCACGGAGCCCAATGTGGGGCTCGATCTCACGACCCTGAGATCACGACCTGAGCCAAAATCAAGAGACAGACACTTAACCGACTGAGCTACCCAGGCACCTCAACTTTTAGTTGTTTTTTAGCTTTTTTAAAAGATCTGTGTTGTTTCTGTCCCCTCACCTTAAAACAATACAGTACAGACAGATGTTGGAGTTTGATGTCCATCCCTTCTGGTCCTGTCTGAGGTGGTTGTGATTTTGGCCAGGGGAGTGCCCCTTTGGGACTTGTCCCAGGATCCATGTCCCAGACCCCATCAGCTGGTGTGTCAGAGGGCTGGGGCTGGTTGGAGGCGCCCAGGGAGCTCTAGGGTCTTCCCCACTCTCCCACTGCTTGGACCTGGCGACCCATGGGTCTCGGCTGTGCTCCCCGCTCGCCTCCCTGCTCTGACTTGGTGGTTCCTCTGTTGGGAGTGAGCACCAAAAGCCTGGGCACCTCCTGAGCTTTTCACAAGGGCTCAGGAAGACCCAGTGCCTGGACTGGCTTGAGTGCAGGAGTGGCTAGAGACGGGTGACCAGAAGTCCCCACCTAGGGACAGATGTGTCCCAGTGCTATCCAGTGCAGGACGCTTGTGACCATGAGACTCAGAGGACTGGGGGATGAGGTGGAGAAACTGAGGCTGGATGACAGGCCCAGATCTCAGGTAGGCGGTGGTGAGCCCCTGGTAATCGGGTACTCGGGTGTGTTTGGTGCTGTGGTGCACGTGGCCCTTGGCCCTGGGCATTTAAGTGGTTGGTGCCCCGGTTTGTGGCTGAGGAATCTCAGCCCCTCCAGGAGATTGTGACTGTCCTGGTCACACACCTACTATCTTCAGCAGCCCTGAGCTGGCGCTCAAGAGAGAGCTTTTATGCCCCTGCTTGATCTAGTCCCTAGGCCACTCTGTCTCCAAGGGCCCCATCCAGCTGAAGGTCTGGAGTGGTGGAGGCAGCAGCAAGCTGCTGGGATGGGGTAGCTGTGTCGGGGCCACAGCCTGCAACTGGGGACCACCCGAGGCTGTGGGGAGTCTCAGCCCTGTCCTTGTGCTCCTCACCTCCTGGCCACCCAGGCTGACCCCTTCCGGCCGACCACTTGTCCTCTGCACCTGTGTACCTTTCCACCCACCTCCTGAGGGCTCAGAGCCAGAACGGATTGCTCCTGGGGCAGAGCAGGCCTGTCCAGCCTTGAGAAAAAGGCTGTTGGAAGGCAGGTGACCATTTATTATTACTTTCACCATCACTGCTTCGGTCTTCCTCAGCCCTCTCCTATAGGCCGGTCTCATGAAAAATAACCCCTTTATCCTGCAGCCCACGGCTGATGGGCTCTGCCCCTCCACCTGTGGCCTCACCCCTGCAGGGTCAGGGGAGGTGGATTCAAGCCCCCTGGCTGCTTTGTCCTGTTCCCTGAGTCTCTTACCCTGGAGGCAGCCCTGCAGAGACCGTTCCCTCTGTGCCCTTTACCCACCCGGTTTTCCCCACGGCCACAGCAGCCCCTCCTGGCCTCCCACTTCCCCTCTGCTCCTCCTGACCATCCCCCACAGAACAGCCCCAGCCAGCTCCTAAAATACTCCCTGGCCTTGGCCGGCCCCGACCCCTGCGTCAACCCTTCTGGGCTTCCTCTACCTCAGGGGCTCTGGGCCCTGCAACCCAGCTCGACGGACCCCAGGGAACTTCCCTGCCACCTCCCCAGCCCGTGTGGTCCCCCTTCTCACCTCTCCCATCTGGCCTCTGTCAGTCCCACTGGACACTGGCAGCTTCTTGGATGTGGTGGGCATTTCTGACTTCTGTGCACCACGAATACACTACTTTGTCCGCCTGGAACCGCCTCCCCACCTCTGCCAGGCAAAGGCAGACTCATTCTTCAAGCTTTAGCTCGGACGCCCCCCTCACGGCGCCGAGCTCACATTGTTGTCACTCGGGCTTGGCGCGGGCTCGGGCCATGTTGACTGCGTGGGAGCACTTGGGGGAGCAGGGTCCCTGGCCTGAAAGACTATTCCCTAGGTGTTGGTGCCGTGGACCCCTTGTGGGGACCAGTGTGATGGCTGCTCTTCTCTGGGTCTCTGTTTCCTCCCCTGAGGTACGGGGGGCAGATGGCTGCCCAGTCCACCTGGGGCCACCCAGACCCGAGGGCTCCAACCCCACGGGCTGAGCCACGCCTTCAAGGTGAACCAGGCCAACCCTCCTTATAAAAGGGGGAAATGAAGGCCCTGTGAGGCCCCAGCCTGGCACATTGTGCCATCCTCCTCGGCCAACTGACCCTGAGGGATCTGCCCAGAGCAGACAGGGCAAGAGCTCAGACACACAGACTAATCCCCCGGCAAGGCCAGTGCTTGTCCCTGTTTTCCGTTGTTGGCTCTTCAGATTGTGACTTTATCCCTCTTAATCTCCCCTTTTGCATCCCTCTCTGGACTGGCGCTACTGTTCCAGCCCAGGCGCTTCCCTGAGACTCTTTTCTTTGGATCAGAACCACGGCTGGGGAAATGCAAAAGAGAGCAGCTCCTGTCCTTGCACCGGGGGCAGGGGGCAGGGGGTGGGCAACAGGCCACAAGGGAGGCCATGGAGCGGTCTTGTGCATCTCAGTGTCCCTGTGTGCTCTGCGTAGGCGGGAGGGGTGTGCTTCATGAGCTCAGGGGCCTGGGGAATGTGTCCATGTCTGAGCCCATGGAGGGGGTACCCTTATCCTGGGGGGAGGCCTCAGCTGCCGAGGAATCTGCTCCATCTTCTAGAGAAGGGTCTGAGGCTCACGGGAAGCGTCTCACCAGGATCACACCCTCTCTCTGCAGAGAATTGCAGTCACCTTAACCCTGCAGGAAGCCCAGGGCTGGCTGGCAGCTGGGGCTCTCCCTTCCAGCAACTGCGGAGCCTCCCCCACTCCCACCCTTCTCTGCAGCTGGTGGAGTTGATGAAGTCTCCCCAGTGCCATAGATCACGTCGGGAGCTGCTTCGTGCGCTCTCCAGCAGACGGCAAACAGCGAGGCAGGGGGCTGCCCTGGCCTCTTGTAACAGGAGGCTGCCTGAAGCGCTCGAGTGGGCTGTCCCCAGCAGGTCAGGCCCCAGAGGAGCAGGCTGGGGGCGCGGCAGCGAGGCAAACTCCCGGGGCTCCTGACCCCAGCCACCACCTCCACTTCGGAGGCCTGAGGCCTCTCCAAACCTTTCAGAGGGCTCAGGACTTTCCCTCTCAGCAGAGGGTTGGCCACTGGATCCCAGGCTGCCTGGAGCTGCCAGGGTATCACCTCCACTAAAAGCTAGGCCTGTGGATTGGGGGCAATGTCTGGAGCCCACGTATACATTGCCTGTTAGCCCCTAATCCCCAGTCCCAGACTCTGTCACTTGGGCATATGACTGACTCTGTGCACCTCAGTTGCCTCATCTATAAATGGGGTTCATATGAAGATGCTTGAGGTTTCTCTAGACCTTGGTGCCTGGCCCAGAGCAGTGCCTAGTCAGTAAGAGTACTCAGTGTTGCTACTTGTCGCCAGCAGACATTCACTGAGTGGCCTCCCTGCGCCAGGCCTGGCTCTGGCTCCTGGGGGACAGATGGACATCACCCCTAACCCCTGGTCTCTTCCATGTGAGAGCTCCAGTCCCATAGGGGAGACGCGAGCTCTTGGGTGAGTTCAAAGTGCTTCATAGTCTGTGAGAGGCAGAGCAGCGGACTGAGTGGGGGTTAAGTCCAGAAGCATTGGAGTATGGAGCAGGTGGGGGGCAGGGGGCGGGGAGCTGCCTCTGCACCTCACTTGGCTCCCTGAGGACAGGGTGGCCCCTGGCTGGGCACCCAGGGTGGATGCTCCAAATAGGCCCTGGGTTCCCAGGTGGCAGCTCCAGGGGGGTTGGACCTCCAGGGGAAGGAGAGTGAGTAGCATGAGAAATGAGGCTTTTAAAAAAATTTTAGACAATATTTTTTTCTGATTTCCAAGGCTTGCGTGCCTGTAAAACTTTTCTTGAAAAGTATAAAGAAGTAAAAAAAAAATCACCCATAACTACACCACGCAGATAGAACCACTGTTAACATTTTGCTGTGTCTTCCAGGGTTTTTTTTTATGCATTTATATATGTTATATATCTTTAAACAAAAATAGTATCATGCTATATACATTATTTTATAAGCTGCTTTTTCTCTCTACTCACACAGTACATCATGACACCTTTCCTTATCAGTGCATACAAGTCTGCCTTCACTTTTATGCGGGCTGCATAGCATTCTCTGCTGTGGACGTGCATATGTATTTAATCAGTCCCCCACAGGTGGGCACAGGTTATTTCTGCTTCTTGTAGCTCAGTCTCTGCCCACAGCCCTGCTGTTTCACTTGGGCTCCTTCCTAGAGGTGAGGTTGCTGGCTCAAAGGGTCTGCATGTTTTTGAGGCTCTGCCTTCCAGAAAGGTCATGCGAGCAGCTGACCTTTCCCGTAGCTGGGGCGGTGGGGAGAGGGGGAGCTGGGGGGGAGGTGCCCCAGCCTGGGCCTGTGCTGGGCCCCATTCTAATTCTCTGACTTTCTCCTTCTCGCTAGGGCCGAACCCATGAGAACCACCATCTTCCAGTACCCCATAGGCTGGCCACCAGTCCAGGAGCTGCCTCCATCCCTGCGGGCACCCCCACCCGGGGGGTGGCCCCTGCAGCCCAGCGTCCAGTGGGGCTGAGCCCCTCATCCCCACCTGACCCCCATCTGGTCAGCCTTCGTGTCAGTCACAGTAAAGATGCGGGCTCCTACTGGGGACGCCGAGGCCCCCGCCTGCTGCCTCCTGGAGAGCTTCTGAAGCCATCGGCTCAGCCTGGCTGGACGGAGGCGCCAGAACCGCCCTACCAGGTGCAGCCCTGATCCTAGCTCTACTCCAGGCAGCTCCACCCTCCCGCCCTCAGGGGACATCCTGAGAAGATGGGTGAGAAAACTGCCTTCTGGATGTTTATAAAGAAAGTCTGTCACCACAGTGGTCTGGCTTCCTCCTTGGCCGGCGCCCTCAGCTCCGCGCCTCGGCCCCTGGGCAGAGGACGGGCGGGAGGGACTGGCGTTGAGACGAGGTCGTCTGCTGGGTGAGGAGTGCTGTTGCCCTTCTCCCGGGAGGGCCGGCAGAGGCTCGGCACGGCTGGGCAGAGGGTGCGCCAGTGTGGCTGGGACGGCCACCCAGGTGAAAGGGGGCTCCAGATCTGGGAGAGGAGCTCGAGGACTCAGTCTGCTGTCCCAGTCCCCACATCTGCCCGTGCCGAGCTGCCCCCCGAACGAGAGATGGCACAGCCGGGGCACAGTGGCAGCTGTGTCTCTGGCCTGGACAGTGTAGAGAGGTTGGGGGCCCCGGGAAGACAGGCCCTGGACTTGGGGGAGTGGCCTGGCTGAGCTTCCGGGCACCGGCAGTGCTGGGCTACACCAGCCCCTTAGCCCAGCATGACACAGGGCCCCTCCCGAGGCTTCTGCCCGGGAGGAGCCCCCCGGGCTGGTGGGGAGATCACACAGGCTGCTCAGGCGATGTGGAGCCTCCAGGCCCCTGGTCTGCTTCCCTCCTCACTGCACTCCAGTTCTAGATTCTGTGCTGGGTGGTGGGCAATGTGGTCCTCAGACTGGGGAGCTCAAAGGGCACAGAGACTGCAGGGCCACCTCAGATTCCCCATCTGCTGTGAGCTTTTGCCCTTCCTAAAAATCCCTGTTGAAGGGGGTACTGAATCCGGGGGCCCTCTGAGCCTCAGGCTCCTCATCCGTGAAATGGGCAAATTCTCTGGCCCCAGTGGGTGCATGGAGGAAGGCTGGGCTTGAGTCTAAGGATGGTCAGAGAAAGGGACCCCACAGAAGGCCAGGGGCCTCCTCAGGCTTGGCCAGCAAATAGCGCCCAGGAGACCCTAGCCTCACCCCCTCTCCAGGAGGAAGCCTCCTGCCTGCATCTGCACCCTGCACACGGCCCTGGGCAAATCTCAGAGACCAGGGTCAGGTTGGCTGTGTGGCCCTGGGCACAGGGTGCCTCCTTCCTGCCTAAGTGACCACATCAGCTACTGGACCCTGTACAAATGGCCTCCTAAATTTCCCAGGGGCCCCTGGACGGTGGGAGGGAAGAGTTAGTGCTACGTACAGGCCAGGGTGGGCAGGGTGCAGGCGGGGCCGGGGGCTGTCCTCAGAGCCCCCGCCAGGCCCTCCGCAGCTGGGCCTCGGCTCCATGCAAGGGCCCGCGGGGGCAGGTGGGGTGGGGTTGCCAGATGTCCCGGCCCCAAAGGACACGCGGCGGTGGCCCCGGGAGCCGAGCGCGGGAGAGGACTGCGGGCGGCGGGGGGCGCGCCTACTTCATGCCGCTGCGCAGCACCTGGTTGGCTGCGATGAGCATGACGCTGATGATGAAGGCGATGGCGAAGGCGCAGATCAGGCTCTTGCGCACGCACGTCTGGCGGATCTGCTGGTTGGAGCAGGCTGTGGCCGCCCGCCAGGGAGCACCAGAGAGAGACAGACGGGGACAGCGAAGCATGGAATCAAGAGCCGCCTGCACTTCCGCACGTGGGCTCGTCCCACGGGACACGCGGGGACACGAGGCGTGGGGCGGGCAAGGAGGCCCCCGGCCATCCCCTGCAGACCCCGGTTCCTCCTCCCCCTGCCCCAGCCGTTGGCCTGCCCGTGGGGGGAGTGGGGGCTGGTCACTCACTCTCCACGTCCACGGGGCACTCCTCGGCGGTGCCCAGGTGGCTTTCCTCCTCCGTCATGATGATATTCTCGATGTCCTTCATGGACAGGTGCTCACAGAAGGTGTCGTACAGCAGCCGCTTCAGCTCGTCCACGGTCAGCTTCTGCATGTCGCACTTGGGGAGGGGAGGAGACGTGGTGCTCTGGCCACTGCCACCCCCACGGCTACCACCCAGCACCCCGCAGCCGCACGGGCCCAGGGACACGCCTACAGATTCTGGGGGACTGGAAACCACTGGCTCCATTCCTTGAGTCCTTGACCACACCAGCCTCCCCCAGGGGGCCCCTGGCCCTCTGGGAGATAAGACATCCAGGGGACAGACACCTGGGATAGTCATCCCCCTTTACAGTGTGGCCCTGGCCATTCACTGGCCCCATGCAGCCCTCCACAGGGGCACAACCCTAAATCCCAACCTGTCAGTGCATACCTTCCAGAAGACGGTGTCAAAGTCAGTGCCGTGGAACTTCTCTGGGATCCCTGAGGTGGAAAGCTTGGGTCCCAGGAGGGTCACAAACTCCTCAAAGTCCACTTGGCCATCGCCTAGGGTAGGCACAGTTCCAATCATGGGCCAGCCTACAACTGGGCTGGGTCCCCCGCCACCTTGGGCCACTGTGGTACCTTGGGCGGGTCCCACCTTCTCTGAGCCTTGAGTTAGGTTCAGGGACTAACACCACCAAATATAATGAGGCCCCACCTGGCAAAGTGGAGATGGAGTGCAGCAGGTGGGCCCGAGCACGTGGGAGAGCCTCACATTTTACTCAGAAACGTGGCTTCCCAGCAGGTGTGGGGCCCGACACCCTCACCACCCAGGAACTGAAGCTCGGGGCACAGTCTGCCCAAACGGCTACCTGCTCTCTGGGTGGGGAGGAGGCAGGGTTGGAGGCCCCGGGGTGGGGGGTGGGGGGGTGGGAAGAGGGGACTGACTGGACATTACTGGTCTTTTTTACTAGGTTTTCCTTAATAAATCGCCAGGTGGCAAATACGACTAAATGATTTTTTTATTTGGGGGTGAGGGGACCTGGGGTATTTAGTACATCCTTCCTACTTTTCTGTGCTTTAAAAATTGCTCGGGAGGCGCCTGGCTGGCTCAGTCGGTAGAACATGCAACTCCTGATCTTGAGGTTGTAAGTTTGAGCTCCACGTTGGGGGAAGAGATGACTTAAAAATAAAATCTTTAAAAAAAATATTGCTCAGAATGATGCAGAGGGAGAGAGGCAGATCCTCTAACCTCCGTGTGTGGGTGTGGCTGGGGCCGTCACACTCTGGCCTCTATTCTCCAGGCTGGGAAATGGGGCCAGACCCGACTGCCTACTGCCATGGATTTGGGGGTGCCTGGAGGGTGGGCTCAGCCTCAGAGGCCCAGGTGAGGGGTAAGGAAACTGAGGCAGGGGTTGGTGCTCACCATCCATGTCCAGCCGCTGGATGATAACTTCTAGCTCCACCTCATTGGGCATGTAGCCCAGGGAGCGCATGGCCGCGCCCAGCTCCTGCTTGGAAATGAAGCCATTGCCATCGCGGTCAAAGACTTTGAAGGCCTCACGGATCTCTGTGGGCAGGGGGAGCAGAGCAGGTTGGGACCTCGCCTCTGTGCCCCGCAGCCCCCTCCCTAGGCTCCCAGGTTTCCCAAACCCGCAGCTTGAGCCTGGCATTGAGAATCCACTATGGAGCCTGCAGGTCTGGTCAGAGACACGTGGCAGGTGGCCCAAGTGTCCACCCTAGCGCTGCCTTCCAGGAGCTCAGGGCCGGCCAAGCCAGGCAGCAAAGGTACGCCCACGCCCGAAGCACGGCCCAGATCACCCTCGGGGGTCTCCTTCTCCGAGCCAGGCTCCCACAGCCTCTCAGGGCGTGCTTACGACGACCCCGTGTGGTGGCTAAGCGTGAGTCCCACTGTGCCGGCTCCCGGGGCCTGGCAGGGGTGGCCTCTGAACTGCCGAAGGCTTCCCTGTCCACCCCTCACTCCTGCCATCCC
>NC_138381.1:61508504-61528062 GCF_054177405.1 Leptonychotes weddellii
TGTGGAGATTGTCCCCTGCATTTTACAGAAGGGGAGACGGAGGCCTGAGGACCTGGGTGACAGGGATGGAGAGCAAGGCACTGGGCTGGGAGCAGCGAGTGACCTCAGGCCAGACTCAGTCCCACCCACAGAAGAATGCCCAGTAGTGATGCAGGTACGACAAGGGTTTTACTAAACATGTCCAGGAGCTGTTGAGAGGTCCTAACCTCTCCCCACTCAACTTCGCTCTACCTGCTGTCCTTTCATGGTCACTCAGCCCAGGAAGAGCCCTGAAGAGCATTTTCCTTTGGCCGAGACGGGAACCTCACTCCACTCACACCCTCTCTGCTCCAGCATCCTTGTTCACCTGCCAGCGTCTTGGCCTTTGCCTAAGCTGTCCCCCTGGCTGGGACTTCAGCAGGCAGAATCCTCCCCCTGAGTGAGTGTGGGTGTATTTGGAAGCAGAGACAGATGAAAATGCTCCAGACTGCAGGCCTGGAAACTGAGGCATGGAGAGGCAAAACAGCCAGCCCAGGGTCAGTTTGGGGTCAAGGCTATTTCTGGTGAGAGCAGGAATCTGGCTGGCCCAGGCCTGGCCTTAAGGGGCTGTGAACCCCTAAAACTGTGGAATCCTGTGCCACGGGGTTATTCCCTGATGCCGCTGGCCCCATCGCAGACTAGGGGCCACGGCAAGGTAGCTTGGTCAAGGGCCCAAATTTCATCAGGCTCTTCCTACCTGGTGTCTGCACCCAAGGCCCGGAGGTTAGACCAGATGACCCGTAGGCCAAAACAGAGATAGTGGGCTGTAGCCAAGTGGCTTGGGCCCCCAGACCCTCTGACTCTGGACCTTCTCCACCCATCCTAGGTTGGGCCTGAGAATCTGGTCTAACCAGGGTCCCCTAGGCCAGAAAGCAGCTGGGATGGGAGATCTGGACCAGGCCCAGGGGTTTCTATAAACCTTAGACTTGGTACTCCAGGCCAACTCCCACCTAGCATTCTCCCGGACCACTGACAAGGTGGTAAGCTCCCCACCACCAGAGGTATATGAGTGAGGGCCCGGCAGCCATGGAGGCGGCTAACGGGGTCCTATGGCTTTGGAGTCTCTAGGTAGAGATTAAGGCACCAAGCATGCAACCAGGCACACCGTCTGCCACTCTCACCACCACACACACTTAGGTTTCTGGCCAGCACTGTAGCCCTCCTGACCCAGCCCCAGGCTCTGCCCACCTCAGGTGTCCCGAACTCCAGCCCGAGGGGCCCTTTCAGCCCTGGTGAGCACCAGGAGTGCTCCATGTCCAGGCCTTTGAAGACAGGGCTCCTTTCACCTGGAAGTTCTTCCGCTCACCAGGGCAAACTCTGATGCCTCTCAGGTTCTCAGCATAGATAGCATCACCTCCCTGGAGTCCTCCCTGCCCCCCAGCTGACTCTGGTCTTCTTCTGGGCTCCCACACGCCCTGCTCTGCCCTTGCACCGTTCATTCCTGTCCACCACACTGGACTGCGAATGAACTATGAGTGCCATGAGGCCAGGGGCCACTGCTGGGGCCCCATGACCTGGAACAGTGCTGTCTGTCAAGCATAAACATCTGCCAAACTAGTGATTAAATGAATGAATGACTGATTTGGGGAGCCTACCCTTCTAGAGCACACAGAGGAAAGAGCTGAGCAGAAGTTCATGTACCACTTGGTGTGAGGCCACCATTCTGAGCCCATTTACTTCTAGTTTACAAACAATCCTAGTAAGAGAAAGCGTTTGCTTTCCACTCCCCAAGCAGGCGAGAAGCATGAGGGGAGGTTGAGGATGCTGCTTGTCCCCCTGTCCAACCCCCCAAGGACCCCACCCCACCCCACCCTATGGGCCACCCACAGAAGAGGGGAATCAAGCTGAGGGCAGGGTTGAGGGTACCATCCCCAGATTTCTGGGTGAGGGGCTGTTTTTAGAAGGAGAAACCCAGGGTCAACACCCCATCTTTCTGGGTCCCGCAGTTTCCTCCTCTGTAGAGGCCCACTGGGAAATCTCGAGTTGGGATGGCAAAACCCTCGACCCACAATGGGACTGCAGTGGATGCTGGCCCCCTCCCCTGCAAGGAGATGGGGTCCAGGCTGTCCCTCCCACCCTGGCAGGGGCCGGGTGTGGCCCCCAGAGCCCATGGCTGCTTCAGCCCCTCATCCTCTTCTGGAAGCCTTGAGCTGGACGCACCAGGCTGGACGGGAGACAATGGAGGGCAGGTGAATCTTGGGTTATGTGGGCAGATGACAGACCCTGAGGCAGCCCAACAGGCCTCGAGGGGCATCAGCACTCCATCAGGAAGCTGGAGTCCAGAGACGGGGTACACATGCTGGAGGTCACTTGTGAAGGGGGGGCAGCGTCTGTCCTCTGCAGCAGTTGCCATTCTCCGCGGCGTTGGCCCCACGCCCCACCACTTTGGCGGCCCTGAGTTTCTGGTCTGCGCAGAGGCAGCTGCTGGGCTTGCAGGAAAAGGGGCAGGATAAGGGACTCTCCAACCCCCCATACTCTGAATGCCCTATTTGGTCACTCTCAGTGTGGGCTCCACTATCTGACTGAGCAGGCCAAGTGCCAACCCCAGAACCCTGCCCTGGTGGCTGTCTGCCGGTCCGTCTGTCTGTCTCCTTCCTCTTCTCTCTGGCCAGAAAGGGCTGGGCTAGGGCTTGCAGCCACCGTGCTCAAGCCTGTTGATGACCTTGGGGCCAGCCTTCGTGCTCCTGCAGACCCTGCGGGGCTTTGCTGTGTGTGTGTGTCGTGGCAGGGGTGAGAGAGGGCGAGATACGGGGAGAAGCTGGAAAGCCTGTCTGTGCCTCTCCTTCTCCGGAGTCAGACAGGCTCCAGGCCAGCTTTGCCTGGCCACATCTACCCTGCCAACTGCCACCCATGGCTCCCCGGGGCCACAGGTCCCCAGGTGCCTTTGCCAGACCTTCAAGGACTCTTCTACCCAGCCTTTCGCGGAGGCTGCCTTCCTGGCCCGTCCCCCTGCACATCCAGGGTCCCTAACTCAAGAGCTTCACCAATCTCTCCGCACTCCAGGCTCTTACTCCTGCAAGAACCCCCTACTTGGTCTCCCCTGCTGCAGCATCTGGGTCCGCAAGCTCCCTCTGCGTGCCAGTCCCCTCGATGAGCACCTCCATTGTGTCCTCTGTCACCAGCAGCCCTGGGGAGGGGCAATGCCAAGCCCCTTCTACAGATGGAGACACCCGAGGCAAGAAAGGCAAGTGATTGTCCAAGGTCACTCTGTGAGCCGAGGGTGTAGAGATTGGAACCCAGTGCTGCCTGGCTGGGAAGCCCTCATCGACACCCTGTGCTCTCCACCTCCCTTACTGGTCCCTCTCCCCCTCAGATTAGCCGCCCCCTGGATTTCTGTGGCAGGCACATAATGTCTGCAACATCTCATCCCAAGCTGCCGGGCTTCCTCTTCTCTGCACCTGTGGATCCCCCACCGGTGGGTGTCCTCTCAGCAAAGGGCCTGGATCTTACCCAGACTGCCCTGGGGCAGGAGCATGAAGGCAGAGGCACTGGGCAGGGGGGCATCACCTTTTCCACCCAGCCCTGGCACTCAAGGACCACCGGGGCCTGCAGAGACTTGGTCCCCCAGGAGGGCTTCAGAATGCCTACAGGCAAGAAGGGGGTCAGCTGTGGAGGACTTCTTGCCCTCATCTATAGCTGCCCACAGGCTAGGAGATAGCCTGGGGCCACCCAGGCATCTGCTTGCTCCACGACCCCCACCTGGTCACCCCAAGGAGGGCTCTGCCCTTCAGATGCCCCCTGTGCCAGGGTCCCTCTGCTCCTCAGGGCCCAGGAGAAGGGGACAGGAGAGAAGCAGGGAGTGCATTTGGTGTGGCTGGTGACTAACGCTGCTGGGTTCCTGCCAGTGTGTCCGCCAGGCGGCCTGAGGGGAGGCTGCGGCCTCCTCACCCCTGCACTGCCCTCCCTGTGCCCGCTCACCCCTGCATCCCAGCCTCTTCTCAGCTTCTCAGTGTCTGCACCCCAGGGCTGGGTTTTCAAGAGAGAAGAGTCCCAGCCAGGCCCACAGCAGGGCTGCCAGCATCATGGTGGGGTGCTGGAAGCAAGGGTTGGGAACAAGGTGGAAGCTGCATGGGTTTTGGGGGGACAATGCTGTCCGCTGCCCAAGTGGCCAGAAGGAAGGGATAGAGGAGGGCCCATGGAGGGAGACACTGGCAGGAGATTCGGGGTGGCCCAGGGCAGGAGGAGAAAATGGTGGGGAAGAGATGGCCCGCGCCCCATCCCCTGCCCTCTTGGTCTTCGTGTACCTCCTCCTTTTCCCACACCCTGGACAGACAGGGCAGACACTTGGGCTTTGAGGTTCAAGGCCAGAGATCCAGTAGCAGCACTCATCTCTCTGTTCTGCCTGCATCAGACACCAGACCCTGTCTTCATGGCTCTGCCAGCCTCCGGGGGCTTTCAGGGGACTTGAGAGGAGCAGATGGTTCATAGTCTATGGTGCAGGGTGTGTGTTGGGGGGGGTAGCTACTTTCTCCCTCTTGATCTTCCCCTCACCCAGTCTGACTTCACCAAGATCTACCCTCTCCAGGGCTTGGGGAAGAGGGAGGACCTCTCTCCATGCCTTCCCCTGTGCTCCCATCACCATCCCTGACTGCATCGGTGTCTCAGCTGCACCCCCACCCCAAGCCCTGATGAGCCCCAGATCTCAGAGACCCTCGGACCCAAGATAACTGAAGAGAGGCCCAGCCTCTGGGCGATCTCAGCTGCTCACCCAACAGCAGATAAGTAGATCCTAGGGGTCCAAGACTCCTATCAGCCCAGAACCCCCACCCCACTCCAAAAGGGGCCCTAGGAAGTCTGGGGGTTGGAAGGCCCAAGAACCTGCCCCCAGCCCAGGAGGGAAAGAGCTTGTAGGCCCCAGGGGTCTCATTGCTCCACAGAATCTCAGGTCCAGGGACCCCAGACCCTGACCTCTGCTCTGATCTCGTCTAGCCCCTTGCCTAAGGTCCCCATTCATGCTGAGAGGCAGAGGGACTCTGGGGGAAATAGATTTGGGTCCCAGCCTCTGCCTTTCCCTTCCAGGCTTGGTTATCGCGACCAAACCGCCCAATCTGGCCACTTGTTGTTGCCACCACCTCCTGGACCGCCCTCCCAGCGCTCTGAGCTGGGGGTCCCCGCAGGGCTGTGGGGAAGGGGCTAAGGCCGCAGGAGGGACTGGGGACAGACCCGCAGGCGGCAAGAGCAGGGCAGTCGCCCTCTCCCCTTCTCTGGCTGCCCGAGCAGATTGGATTTTAAAAAAAGCGACACGAGCGGAATGTCAATTCGAGCTCAGAGCCGCGGGCGGGCGCCGCGGAGGGGATCAGGATGCGGGTGCTCCTGCCGGGCCCGCGCGGGGGGCGCAGCTCGGACCCCCACCCAGACCGCCGCGTTGCCGCACCGTCACCGCGGACTGCGCGGCCCCGTGACCCCGCTGCGGGGCTCAGCAAGTTTCCGCAGCGCAGGGGACCATGCGGGCAGGGGCTGGGCCGCCCCTCCGCCTTGGCTACCCCCACCGCGGCACCCAGAGGTGCGAGTTGGTCCTGACTCCCCGCGTAGCTGCTCTCTGGAGCGCCCACCTGGCAGCCGGCACCTGCGGACGGCCCCCCGCCCCCTGCGCCCCTAGTCCGCGCTTCACCTGGGCGCACAGGTAGGAGGGCCGGCGGCAGGGGTCCCGGCGGGGCACTCACCCTCCAGTTCGTCCTCAGGGATGTCCACGGGGCGCTGCTCCGACAGCAGGTTGGGCACGGTGTAGATGCCCCGGTACATCAACGCCGCCGTCACCGGGTGGAACGGCATCTTGGAGGCTCCGCGCCCGCCCGCCCGCCGCAAACTTTGAGGTCGGGGCTCATGGGCCGGCGGCGGCCCCGGGGGCGGCTGGAGCGGGCGGGGCGCGCGGCTGCGGAGGGCGGCCAGGCGGCAGCAGCGGTGGCGAGACGGGGGGCGCCCCTCCGGGGGCCTAGCGCCCCCGCGCCCCGGGCCGCCGGTCCATGCCGCCCCCCCTCCTCCCTCCTCGGGCTGCCGGCCGGGGCCCCGCAGGGGCGGCGGGGGCGGTGCCGCTCGGGCCTCTCCGCTCCGGCCGCCGCGCGCTGCGCCCGCCGCGCCCGCTCCTCGGTGCTCCGCGCGCTCCGCGCTGCTCGCCGCCCGCTAGTCCGCTCGCCGGCGCGGCCGCCCGGCCCGCCGCTCCGGCTCTCGCCGCCTCCCCTGCTCGCTCGCTCGCTCGCTCTGTGCCGCGCTGGCTGCGCTCCCCGCCTCCCCCGCCCGCCCCCTCTGCGCTTCCCCCCCCCCCCGCCCGCCCCTTCCCGCCGCCGGCCCCTGCGCGGTCGCCCCTGGCCCGCCCCGGGCTCTTTCTCCCCTTCGCCCCAGGTTCCCCTTTCCCCCAGCGGAGGATCACTTGTCTCTCGCCCCAAGTCCGCAGCCACCGGGACCAAGGTGGGGGTGGGGCCCTTCCTCCCTGCCCCTTGGCCCGCCCCCACCCCCGCACGAACAGAGCAGGGAACTGAGGACCAGAGACCTGGCAGCGAGGTGAGATGGGCCCCAGGCGCCTGGGTCCTGGAGGAGAATCATACAGTATTGGTGCCAGCAGGGGCTCCAAGGTGGGGAAACTGAGGCTGAGAAAGAAGGGCGTTGACCAAGGTCATAAGGCGCTGGCGGCAGGCAGGAGCTTGGGACAAATCTGGGGCAGGCTCCCCTGCCGGTGGCTGAGACCTGGCAGCTGACCTTGCCCCCCACAGTAGAGCCCCAGTCCTGGCTCCTTTCCAAGCCCCCGCCACTCTGCCTGGGGAGCTGCCAAGGGTCCGTCTCATGCCTCTCCCCACCCCCAATTCAGGGCACTGAAGAACAGAGAGGTGGCTGGGTGCCTGTAGAGACTGGTGTGAGAGCCTGTCAGTTCACATGGCTGGTTAGACCTAATGTGTGTGCAAGGCTCACCCAGGCCCCAAGGCATGTGTGCACATTAGAGTGAGGGGGCTGGTGTTTGTGGGAGCAGCATGTGTGTGCATATATCTGTTACCCAGGAGGGTGTGTTCGTGTGTTTTTGAGTCCACACGCAGATGGATGCATGTTGGGAGTGTGTATGGGAACCTGTGTGTGCCAAGGTTGTGAGCTGGCAGGGGAGGGGAGGGCAGGAGCTTCTGGGCGGGAGCCTATGGGTGGGCGGGGGGCGGTGTGCAGGCCCATGGGCTAGGAGTGGCATGGGCATGGGTGCACAGATGTGCGTGCGTATATATGGGGGGAGGGGTTGACCTCCTGGCCTCTCCATGGCCCCAGCTGCTGGACCTGTCCCTGGAGGCCCTACCGGAACCACTTTCAATTAGCCAACAGCCCCAGCGGGAAAGCTGATTGCCACGGCCCTACCCAGCCCTGCCCTTCCCAAGCTGATTACAGTTTTTCTGTTTGTTTCTGCTTTTATCGTTGATTAATCACAGCTCTATCTTGGGGCCTGGGGAGAGGGGGCTCAGGGAGAGACTCCAGCCCTGACCGAGCTCGGCTGGGCCAGACCTGGGCCCCAGTGCTTCTCAGGCATGGCTCGGGAGGGGCATCTCAGCAGCGTCCACAACCTGCAGAGAAGCCAGGAAAGACCCCAGCCATTTGTCTCCCCAGCCTCTAGGGATCAGCTGGGTGCCCATTAGAACCAAGGGCCAGGGGTGGGAGAGACCCCCGAAAAGCCCTACCCCAAAGCCCTCCTCATCCACCTGTCTCCTGGTCTGACGATGTACCATCGGAGTGGAGTGTTTTGAGCTCCCTCGGGTCTTCTGGTGCAGCAGAGGAGTGGGGAGGAAAGAACCCAGAACTTGGAGCCGGGCAGACCTGGGGCTCCCGCATCTACCACCTCCTTGCTGCCATAGGACCTTAGTCTCCTCCCCTAACCTCCTGGGGCCTTGGTTTCCCCCTCATGAAGTGAAGGCAATGCCACGTCCCAGGCAGTGGTGAGGATGGAGGGATGTAACGTGGGAGAGGTGCCCAGCAGTGTATCCCTGTATCTCTTGGGAGTTTCCTATTAGCATGAAAATTCCCCCAAGGAATATGAATTAATAATAATTATAGCTGCTATGTGTTGATTGAGAACTTGAGCTACAGCAGCTCTCTTTCGCTGTCTGCTGAGTGACCAGGCTGCACCAGCCCAGGCCAACCAGTTCTAAATCAAGACCCTTTCGCCAAGGGAGGCTGGGCTGGAGCTTGCTAAGGGTCTGATGGGAAACTGGGCTCCCAGTGGCATCTAGAGAGGCTGCTACAGAGCGTGTTGCCGCTCACCTGACAGAGGGGCAGCTCCTTCTATATCCTCTGTAGCTCCCAGCCTGGGCGGTGGAGAATTTTCAAAGGACAAGGCAGAAACAGTCCATGGGTAATTTAAGCTAAAATCAAGTAAATGGGCCTACTCAACAGAGCCAGGCCCTGAGGGTCTGTGCTGAGGGAGGGCATGAGTGTCCGTGGAGACACAGGCCTCCCTCCAGTCTGTGGCCAAGGGGTCAGGTTCTACATCTTGTGACTGGGCTGCTCCCTGGGGCAGGCTCCCACCGGGCCAGAGGGACAGGACCTGATGGGGTTTATAGCCCCAAGGTCACAGTACACCCCACTGCTTGGGCCATCCCTGACACCCCTGCCTCTGGAGACTCAGGCCAGTCCCTGTCTCTCCCCTGATGCAAAGCCATGACCCACAGAGCTGACTATGGGCCTAGGGGACTTCCACGTGTCACCAGCCTTACCTGTTCCCCCTTCTTGATCTGCCCATGGGTACTTGGGCTGTGTGTGTAACCTGAACGGCATTCCCCGAACTTCTGAAAGCAGTTTGTCATTGCCTCCATTCGTGGTTGAGGGCACCCCTGCTTAGGGACCAGGTTGGGTCATGTATCACTGTGAGGCAGGGCTGGGGTTCGAGTCCAAGGCAGGAGCTGGGTTGGGATGGGGGGAGGGCTTCAGGAGCCAGACTCTGGGCCATTCTGGTCTCATCCTTCCAGGCTCAGAGGAATGCTGCCTCCTCCGGGAACCATCATAGACCTCCTCAGCCCTCCAGCACCGTGCACCTCAGGTCACGGGGCAGCCCCTCAGTGCTAGGTCCTAAAAGCAAGTCAGGCCAGGAGTCAGAGGATGAGAGGGAGCTGCTCGTACCTGGGGCTCACAGAACAAGCATCAGAAGGCTGAGCAGCACGGTTGAGGTGGCAGCTCACTGTCTGGTGAAGGGCGGGGTGGGGGGGCAGCTTTTGTAGAGGACGGTCATGAAACCAGCTTGAAAAGTCTCGGACGTGGGGTGGGTGAGGCAGTGCCAAGAGCTCTGCAGGGAGAACCTAGAGCTGGGCATATGCCTTTGGGTGGCTACACTCACCTCTCTGAGCCTCAGCTTACTCACCTGTTAAATAGCAACAGATCTAGCTCCCAGAATGAATTCTTAGATCCTGCATGTGAAGTGTTCAGTGTGCAGGACATGGTAGTTCTTACTATGAGTCCAGGGGAACTCCAGGAGGAAAAACCAGGGTAAGCAAAAGCTCAGAAGTGTGAGAGGACCACCCTTAGCTCCGGAGGGCGGGCTCTAAATCTGTATGCCCCAGATCTGCCGCCTGGCACAGGGCTGGGCTGGGCTTGGGAAATTGGCAGGGTTGGATGAACCTCTGCTGGATGAATGAGTGAGAGAATGAATGAATGAATGATCACCCACCAACCCACCAGCCCTTCGGCATTGCAGCCCAGTCCTCTCCTCTGCACGTCACCAGGGAGCAGATGGCGTGATTGCAGGGTGTGAATTATGTCTGTCGCTCCCCCATCTGGGGAAGGTGCTGCCGCCATCACACTACACCCCCTGGGGTGCCATCGGGAGACTCAACTCGTGGGCCCCTCCGGAGAGGGGTCTCCACAGACTTTGCCCACTAGTCTTTGCCTCAGGGTGCTAGAGACACTGGGAGAGGTGAGCCACCTGTGACCCTGGGAGAATCCACCAAGTGGCAGGGAGGAAGGGGAGAGGAATGGAGATCACCCTGTCCAGAGGCTGGGTGCCTCCCTCCCAGAGAGTGGGGCCCTCTCCTCTCAAAACTAGCAGGCTTGCCGCGCCCTGGCAGGCTGGAAACCACTCCTCCGATGCCGGCATTCTCCTGCCACCCACATTCAGCACCAGGGAGAGCTCCTGGCACAGCCCTGGGCCCAGCCACATGGGGTGCAGTTGTGGAGGGATGGAGAGGCTGACAAGGCAATAAATGAGCCCACTGTCCAGAAGAGGATATCAAAGTGGAGGGAGGGCAAGTGCCAAGCTCAAGGTCAATCCAGGACTGCTAACCACAGCCCTGTCCAAGCCAGGGGGCCTGCTGGGGGACACAGGGTGCTGCTGAGGGAAAGGGGGTGTCCAGGGAGGGCAGAGGCTCTGGCCTCTGCTCCTTGGCTAGGGAACAATATTGTTCTAAGAACCCTCTGGGGACAGTGTCTGGAGGTGAATAAAATATTCATCGTCTAGGCAAACTCACACAGTCACTTGATGAATAATGGAATTTATAGACTTGCAGAGGCCGACCCAGCTGGGAGGGTGTGTGGGCCAGAATCTAGAGGCCCCTGTCGGCTCTGATCCCGCCCTGCCATGGGCACCCCGTCTAAGCCTTCAGATCTCCAGCTCCCGTAGGTGAAAGGGGTAGACACGACAGAGCAGGAGACAGAGCCCATCAGAAGGACACAGAGCAAAGGGGACGGTCCTTGAATTTGTTGCTCCTTGAGAAGAAACTTGGTGATGGAAAAAAAGAGCACTGGACTCAAGAGTCCAGTGTGGCTGGGATGAATCCTGACTGATGTTACCAGTTCTATGTCCTGAGTATGTCAGTTCTGCCTCAGTTTTCTCCCCTGTGAAATGGGGTTGATGCAGCCACCACACAACTGGGGTTGCTGAGATCTGATGAAGTGAAGAAGGTGACAGTACCTGGTGCCTCTGTCCCTGGCACACACAGTGCTGCGACCTGTTGCAGAAAGGCTGGACCTTTAGAGCCTCTTTCTCTGGCCCCCAGACTCTCCTGAGCCCAGGAGTGGTCTAGAAGGCAGAGAGAGGCATGGCCACACAGGTAGAGAAGCTTCTAGTCCTCAGGGCAGGGTTTGCTGTCTGTAAGTGCAAAATCCTAGCCCAGGAGAGACACGCACGTGCACTCGCCCAGGCCCCCCCTACCCCAGAGAGTCAGCTCCCACGGGGCTGGGCTTGGGCAAGGGTATTTGGAAAATGCTCCCCGGGAGCTTCTAAGGTATAGCCCTGGTTAGAGCCACTCCTCCAGGGGAAGAAGGTCTGGAGGGGGAAACAGCCTGAGCAGGGGTAAGAAGAGCTTGGGGATGTCCCATCCAGGAAATGACAGATCCCTGTCCCTCATGCCCTTTGGGCCTTTGTCTCCCCTTCTGGGAAGTGGGAGCCTATGCGCAGGGTATGGCTAGGCTGCCGGCTGGGAGTGGGATCGTGGGTGCCTCTAGCCCAGCCCCTGCTCCAGCCCTACTTCCTGAGTGACAGCCGTGGCAGCCGGCAGGAGACAAGGCGCGAGCCAGCTCCTAATTGCTCTGGGCTCCCAGATCCCTGCCTCAGTCTGTTGCCTCTGATGAGACACTCAACTGACCTGCCCAGGGCGGCTGCTTTGCCCAGAAGAGGCCATGTCTCCGGCTGGCCCTGGCATCATGGGGGTGGGTGGGGGAAGTTGCCTCTCCTTGCAAGGTCTTGCCACCTCCGGAGCAGGGTGAGGCTGGGACCCTGCAATCCCCCACGGGCCTGCCCCCTCCTCTCTGCATCTCTCTGTGTGACATAAAGAGCTGTGTGTAAACTTCCCTTTGAACAAGCAGCGACACAGGTGCTGAGATGTGCAGACCCTGTGGGTGGGCTCTGGGGCCTCACCTGGCATACCCTGACCCCTCCAGGGGGCTGGAGCATGTCCTCTGGGCAAGGGTATTTGGAAAATGCTCCCTGGAAGCTTCTAAGGTATAGCCCTGGTTAGAGCCACTCCTCCAGGGGAAGAAGGCCTGGAGGGGGAAACAGCCTGAGCAGGGGTAAGAGGAACTTGGGGATGTCCCATCCAGGAAATGACAGAGATCCCTGTCCCTTGTCCCCTTTGGGCCTTTGTGTGAAGAACTGTGTGACCTCAGGCAAGTCATTGGAACTTGGAGTCTTGGTCTTGGTGTGTTTGTGTCTGAGGATGAGCATGGACAGAGGAAGGCACGGAAGGTGCCGAGCCCAGGGCCCGGGGCTCAGCATCACTGTCCCATCAGTGTTGCAGAGGGATCCTTGAGATGCTGCAGACCGGCAGCCTTCAGCACACCCCTTTGGGCTGAGTTTTCAGTTCATGCCTGCCTCTCTCTCTGGTTGCCAGGACCCCCCCCCACAACCGCCCCCTCCCCTGGCCCCTGGCCTTCTCATTCTGTGGAAGCACCTCCAGGGCAAGATGTGGAGAGCAGAGGACTGAACCTTGTGGGGATTCTCAGACCCTGACATCTCCAATTCTTAGGAGGACCAAGTTATTTACCTGGTTTCGGTGATCTAGCCCAAGGGTTACCCTTCCCCATGTGTGAGCTGCTGTCTCCACCTGTTGCCATGTGTTTGCACACCTCCAAGGATGGGAAGCTCACACCCCGCTCTCTGGGGCAAAGCCAACACTTGCCTATTCCCTGGGCTCTTTGTCCTCCAAGATCCCCCTTGTTCTGAGACAAGGCACTCAGGGCCCCCAAAAGGGGCCCCTGCATGTCATCTGGGAGACAGTACTGACCTCTGAGCAGCTTATCAGAGTGGCGCCCCGCCCCCCCACAGTGGGGACATGGAGTAAGAACAGCATATCAAGCCTATGGGCCAAGAAGAGGGCTCTATGGTGGCAGAGAAGGAGCAAGGGAAGTGGGGACCAGTCTTTCAGATGAACACCTTGTGGGAGCCCCTTCTGCCCTGGCCACCACTAGTTCTAGAGGGAACCAGGCTATGATCCTTTGGAGTCCCTGATGTTGAGAGATGGGGCTGGGGCAGGGTTCCAGGATGCCAGGGGTGGTGGATGGAAGACTTCCTTCTGAGTCTCTGTCCTCCAAGGCTGAACTAAGCCTCCTGCCCCGGCCCCAGCCAGCCCCCCACCCAAAGGCCCGCTAATGGGCCTCTGCGGCCCACAGTGCCCTGGTCGTGTTGAGCCTAAGTGATGATAAAATCGACAGCAGTTTAATTGGTAATTTTAATCCTGGACAGAGCAGTAATGGCGTTACTAATTGGATCGTTAGAGATTTGTGCTTTATGGCTGTGTAATTAGAGGAGCTGTGGGGGGCCGGGGTGAACTGGGGGGCCCTGTGGGGCCAGGAGCAGGAAGCATCAGGCAGGGCCCCTTCCAAAGCTGGGGCTGGGTCCTACTCATCTGGGTCTTACTCCTACTCATCTGCTCCTTCCCAGCAGGGCCCCTGGGGCAACTGAGGGCAGTCCCAGTGTGGGGGACTTGCGCCCCTCCCAGACCTAGAGTCCCAACATGTCAGGAGGAGGAGGCCTTGGAGACCACTCCACAAAAAGACCCCAAAACTCACACCCCAGCTCCCCATAGAACAGGGTGGAGGGGTTCCCACAAGCCCAGTCCTTCCCCGTATCCTCATATGCGTGTCCCCTGTGCTCATGGGGGCTCCCGCGGCTCTGGGCAGCCTTACCCGTGTGCTTACTGCATGCACTGATGTCCCTGTCTGCGCAGGTAGACCTCAGCCCTGTGTCCTCGAGGTCTGGCCCCCTGGGCTCTGGGTAACCACAAAGTGTCCTCATTTAAAATAGGAAAGGGTCTTAGGTCCTCCCACCCTGCTCTTTTCTCATATGGGGAAACTGAGGCCCAGGGAGTGTGTTCTGTGCTAGTCTCATCTGTATGTGTGAGGCTTACCAGCCCTGAACACCAGTGTTCGGTAGGTTTTCTGCACACGTGCAGCTGCCGTTCTGCACCTGGGGAGGGGGCACGTGGGCTGACACGCGGGCCCAGCCCCCACTCCAGGCGCCTGGGGCAGACATGGTGAAGCGTGCAGGGGAGGCAGGGTGGAGCATCCTTTGGATTGAATTCACAAAAGGCTCGAACCATGCCTGGCACTCCACAAATATTTGCTGTCTTAATTAATAAAGAAAAGAAAGAAAAACAGAAAAGAGAGGGAGGGATGGAGGGAGGACAGGGAGATCATGGGCCAAGGGCCTCTGTCACATGCCCCTCTCCTTGGTCCCCTAACCTACCACTGGTTGTCCTTCTAAACTCAGGCATGGTCCCCTCACAGCCCTGCAATGGCATCCACCTTATTCCAAGGGAGAATCAAAGTCACAAGGGGCCCCAAATACCTCCTTCTTTACCTCTCCGCCCCCACCTGCTCCCCTGCTCCAACTGCCTTACCTGGCGGCTCCTGGCAGAGTGCCAGGCACACTCCTACCCCAGAGCCTTTGCACTGGCCATGTTGTTTGCCGGGAAGGCGCACTCCCCCTTGACATCTTCATCGCTCGCGCCTTAAACTCTTTACTCAAAAATCACCTTCCCAGCGGGCCTTCCCTGACCACTCTAGCTTAAAACATTTAAAAAAAACACACACACACAGAAAGACAAACGGCCCCTATCCTCCACTGCCCTGCTTGTCCGGGCTTGCACGTACCACAGTGTAACTCTTCTTGCCTGATACCGGATTCTGCTCACTGCTGCATCCCTATCGTTGTTGGATGAATGAACGAATGAATGAATGAATGAATGAATAATGGGAGCCTCCCTACAGATGCGGCCCTGGGAGGTGAGGCAGGTTGTGCGAAGCGTGCCAGTTGAAGGGGCAGGAGGCTGATGCCAGGTAGGGATGGTGGCTGAGGTACCCCGGAGCTGTGAGCCCTTCCCTCTGGCTGACCTGGCTCCCACCCCCCCAACCCCCGCAGTAGCTCAGTTAGGAGATGGCGCCCCATCGACCTACATCAGCAAATGAGACAGGTGGGGGCGGGGGAGACAAAAATCTCTGTCCTCCTGCCAAATGCTCTACCTCTGTGCCCTCCATCTGACGGCCGTCCGCTCAGCCTCCAGTCCCCTGCTGCCAGGTCATCCCGTGGCCTCTGACCGCCTCTGTTCTGCTTTCCCCACAAGAAGCGGCTAACTCTGGGGGGGAGCACTCAGGGACTCCCAGGAGACCACTCCTCTGCTGGCCCCAGCTCCCTATTCCCAGGCAGGAGATGGTGCCTGAAAGGCCACCACCGGCGCCGGGGTGGCTCGCACTTGGGCCAAGCACTGGGGTCCAGAACTCTCAGCAATGCCCTGCCCGCCTGCCTGGCCCGGCTGCCTCAGGCATCATCAGGTGATGTATGGCCCACTGGCCCTGCCAGGAAGTGACAGTAGATGGATGGGCAGTGCCGAAGGGTGGGCTCAGAGCCAGGAGCAGGGAGCAGGCAGGGGGGAAGTGCCTGGCTCCAGAGAAAGCCATTCCCGGAATGCCACCCTCCCTGGCCGAGGGCAGGACGGGGAGTACCAGAGTCATCTCAGGCATGGCTCCCACACAGGGGCCCTTCGTGTGAGGAAGTGCAGGAAGCTGGGGGGCTCTCGGCACCTCAGGGTGTCTCTACAGGCCTCAGTTTCCTCATCTGTAAAATGGCAACGAAGCACCCCCTGGGAGGTGTCAGGCACACCAAGAGAACGCACACCAAACTCAGTCCCCAGACTCAGGGTTGCTCCAATCACCAACCACCCACCCTGTTAGGCTTGGTGCTGGGCCAGGGTGGGGTTGTCCCTAAAGCTCTGCTTCCTTCTCCCTGTATCTCTCCACCTGACCCCTTCCCCCATCTTCTCTCTCCTGGCCTTTGGAAGAATTGCACAGACAGAGATGGACAGGATCTTGGTAAATTTCTAGTTCAACTTCCCTCCCATTTTCCAGAGGGGAAAACTGAGGTCTTGAGAGAAGAAGAACCTGCTCAAGGTCAGTTAGGAGGACTTGCAAGATTCACCACCCCTTCGGTGATTCCTGAAAGAAATACCTTCCCCACCATGGCCCCAGGAGGGTGGTGAGCGGGGGGCTCATGTTGCTGCCAGCAGATGAGAAAGGGCAGGCAGGACAGTGCTGGGCACAGGGAAGGGGGCTGGGACGGGGGGGAGGGGAGCAGTGCCGTTGCTTCGGCCAAGTCAGGATGCGCCAGACGCTGCCATGGGCTCTGTCTGCGTCCAAGGAGACCAGGACATTGGGCTGACGGACGGCATGTCCTTGCTGGCTGGTCCTGGAGGAGGGATGGGGAGTGGGGGGAGGGGTCATTCTGGGAACCAGGGCTGCCTGCAGGACCAGGCGGCGTCTCCCAGCATCTGTTCACCTGCCCTGCTCCCCAGAGGAGCCCGGGCCTCACGTGGTTCTCCCAGCGGTTGTGGGCATGTGACCCAGATGTACACGGACAGGTCTGGTGGACGTGTGAGGGGGTGTGGGCGTGCATGGGTGCATGTGGGCGTGTCAGCACAGACGTGTGCATCGGTGGCCGGGTTTGTGCACGTGTGGGGGTTGATATGCACGTGCAGGGGTCTTAATGCCCGGGCCCCAAGAACCCAGGGCCGGGGCAGGGTGGTGTGGGCATTGCACGTACCTATGTGAGCATTGCACTTTGCACGTGCGGGCGTCTACGGCTACTCAGGTGTAGATGACATGATGACATATATCAGTGGGTATGAGACAAGACGTGTGCTCAGTCAACACCCACCAAGTCCTGTACAAGCTCGGCCTCAGCTTCGGTGAAAAGGAACAGTGTCAGGCCCCCATTGTCAGTGCGGAGACCAAGGACAGCAGCCTGTCTAAGGCCACCGGGGTTCCTGCCTGTAAATCCAGGAGAACAACCCTTGCTCTGTCCTCCAGGTGGGGCTCAGACAAGAAAATGTCCCACCCAATTGGGAAACGGGTTTGGCCCCAAAGAAAGGCTCTGCCCAGATCACAGGCCCTATTCTGGAATGTGAGGCTTGCTTTGGACTCGTTCTTCTGAGTAGGGACAGGGCGGGGGCCATGGAATCCCAGGCTTGGATGGGCCTTTGGGGTCACCTGGGGCAGCCCTCTGCTGCTAATGTGGGGGCCGATGGTCAGGACCCTTGCAGAGGAGGGAGCCCCAGCTGGAGGGCCTTGCCCCCCCTCCTCCTTGGGGGCGGCTTCCTCACCTGCAGAATGGAGTGCCCCCTCTACTCCTTTGGGAGGGGATGCCGTGCTGGAGGGCTGAGACAGAAGGTCAGCTGAGGGACAAGCGGGTGGTCCTAGCATGCTCTCCTGCCAGTCTGGGAGGGGAGATTAGCTGGTGGGGCGGGGAGGCAGGAAGAAGGAGACCAAAGGGATCTGAGGCAGGGAGGCAGGCCTTCCAGTTCAGTTAGTGAAGGGATTTGTCATTTTAATGATGTGATATTTCTTGCCTGGCTCTGGGCCGTGGCAGCACGAAGGGGCCAGCTGCCTCCATGAATGAGGAGGTGCCTGTATTGGTGGAGGGTGTCCTCGGGCTCTGGCGCTCGGCCAGGCTGGGCCTGGGGACAAGGCCTGGATGCCGGGGGCTTGGGGACCACTGGCTGTCACACGACCGCATCTCTGGTCCAGCTCTGCTTCTCCCTCCCTGGGTGACATTGGGTGAGCCCTTCCCCATTTCCGAGGCTCGGTTTCCTCATCTACCAAGTGGGGCCAGTAACCGTCGCCCCTGGCTTCCGACACTGACCACTGTCGGCAGCTTTCACATCCTCCCGTTTGCTGTCTCTTCCGGTCTCACCACCCGGACCCTCTCTGCTGCGCCTGCATTTCTGCAGACCCTCGGTAGGCCCCCTCCTCCGGGACGACAGGGTTTTTTGGAAGTGCTGACCTGGCTTGGCTCCCCCCACCCCCGGCCTCCCTTGGCTCCCTGCTCCATCCCAGCTCCAGGCCTCCGGCATTCTGTACGTGTCCCGGAGGCCTGAGAGTGCCTTGCCCTCCCTCGCTTGCAGGTCTTTGTGCAAGCTGCTGCCTCTGCCATCACCCGGGTCCCTCAGGTCTAGTCAGAGGCCTCCTCTGGCTCTCACAGCCACCCTCTTTTTGTCCCCTGGCCACATTTGCCACATTGGAGGGTGACAGGTGGTTTCCCAGTCTGTCTTGCCTGCCCCATGTCCCAGCACATAGTAAGCCCTCGATAACTGTGTGTTTGTTTAACGCCTGGAGGGGCCGAGCTGCCCTCCTGCCCCTGGCATGCAGCAGCGAGGGTGCGGGTGGCTGCAGTGATCGCGGCCCAGCGGGTGGCCCGTCCATCAGCCTGGCTCTGCGCCTGACCAGATGGCGCGGAGCCCCTGGGGAGGGGAGAGGAAGAAAAGATCCATCACCCAACCGGTTGGTCTGCGGGTGCGTGGGTGTGTCACCCCTGCCCCCAGCGCGATCCGCATTCATCATGCTGTCCCTGGGATGCTGGGATGGGACGAGCAGGCGGCACCCCCTCTGGCAGGCTCTGTGGGGCCCGAAGCTTCAGGAAGTCAGCAGCTCTCTCGTGCATGGGGAGATTGAGGTCTGGAAGAGGGTGGCCGAAATTGAAAGCAGGGAGCCTGGGGCCAGACGGACCAGTGTTTGAGGGACAGCTCTGGGACTCAGGTCTGCGACCCTGGGTAAGTCTCTGGCCTCTCAGAGCCAATGTCTTCATCTGTAAAGTGGGGGCCCCCTCACCCAGAAGAGGGGAGGAGTCCTCTCGCCCCTTACCCAGCTGAGCCCTGCTCCTCCAGCTGATGGAGGAGGAGGCAGCGGTGGCTGCAAGTGACAGGCCCACCAGATTCAGGCGGGACCGGCTCATTGTCTGGGCATCAGGGGGAAGGCGACACCGATGGATGCTCCTCTGGGCCAGAGGGGTTGGGGGAGGGGGGCGCTGAGTGATGGCCAGGTCTCTGGTGATTACAGCTCAGCCGACCCGACCAGCTGGCCAGGGGGACAGCACGCCCCAGACTCTCTCCCAGCCCCCCAGCTGGTTTGCTGGGAAGTCACAGCCTCCCTCCTCCTCAGCATTTTAATTATAAAAGCAAACGCTTTCTGAGCTAGCATTTCACCTGAATTGCACAGCTGCCTAGGGAGTGGGATAAGATCCTGGGGCATTAAGATCCCCATTCCACAGATGGGGAAACTGAGACCCTTTCCTCCACTCAGCAAATATGTACCGAGCACCTACTCAGCGCCAGGCTCTGTGCTAGGCACAGGGAACTCGGACAAGATTTTGGCCACCTGCTTGCCCCCAGGTATTCTGGAAGTTACAGGTGGACCGGGACTGAGTTTTGCATCCCACGCGCTACATCCATGAGGATGTGGGAGCAGAGCATCCGTTCGGGTGGCGCACGCTCCCGGGCAGTCACAGGGCGCGCTCAGTGCCAGGCGCCGTGCTGAGCACTTGAGGCGTCTTGTCTCATTACTCATCCAAGGCAGGCATCAGTGATCCTGTTTTCCAGCCTCAAGAACTGGAGCACAAAGCGCTGATGTGACTGGCTTGGAGCCCCCCAGCTGGGATGAGGCAGAGCCCACCTGTGCACCCAGGACTTGGGTTCTTTCCACCCTCCTGGGGCCATGTAACTTGGCCAGGCATGGCTCAACGAGGAGCTGCCAAGTGGGGGGCCCAGGAATGAACAAGCACAGCTACCCCAGCAGAGCTAACCCCAGCCCAGAACCCTCAATTCCT
>NC_138381.1:61528162-61533738 GCF_054177405.1 Leptonychotes weddellii
CGGGGAGCTGCTGCCGTGGACTGGGCCCTGCTGTGCGCAGTGGTGAGGATTAAAGAGAGGGACCAAGTACGCCAAGGCAAACACAGATCAGTGCTATTCTTTTCACGCTCCTTGGTGCCTGGCCAGAGCAGGTGCTCAGGGGACCCTGTGGCCCTGACCGCCGGCCGACAGGATCGCTGCTGGGGTGGAGTTTTTAGAGCCTGCTCTCCTGAGCCAGGCCTGGTGCTGGGCCGGCCGGAAGGAGGTGGGGGGCTCTGGGAGGGGGCCGTGCTTGGCCTGTGCTGACCTACCCAGTGGAGCAGAGCTGGCTGTAATGAAGTGGGCTAGCCCCAGGCTGCCACTGTTTTCATGTCTCGGTGGCCACTTCCCAGCCGGTAAATGTCACTGGAGAGAGCAGCCGTGGCACTTGGCATGGGCCCATTCGAGGGTGGGGGCGGACAGGCCGCCAGAGGGGCCAGGGATGCCCATGGAATGCTGATGCTGGCTCAGGGTTCCCAGGCCCTCCAGACACCCCTCTAGGTTCCAAGGGGCTGTGCCAACCAGCTGCAGCTGTCACCCACTCAGGGACCTTTGCCACCACCAGCCCCTCTCCTGCATCAATCCACAAAGGGCCTGAGCCCCAGCACTGGGAGGGCTCCCCGCCCCCCGCCATTGGCCACATCCCCACCCTGCCACTTCACTGGGGTAAGCTCAGGGAGGTCTGGAGGGAGGCACAGCTGCCCAGGATACACAAGTGGGAGGCTGACCTCTGGGAGATCCCCTCCTGGCCCATGACGGCCCCCGCTGCCCTGAGCTGTCTGCTTTGATAACTGAGTCCAGAACAAGCTAATAGTAAATAGCTATAACCACACAGTGACTGGTCTTGTTTAATAAACTCTCGCTGCAGCAGGCACTGGCTCAGAACCTGGTATCCGTGACCCCATTCATCCCCCACGATGACCCTGTGGTCAGTGGGAACTGATTCCATCGGTCAGGGGAGGAATGTGAGGGTCAAGAGGCCAAGCCCTCTCCTCCAAGCAGCGCTGGAAGAAAAACCCCTCCCCATTCTGCCGGCCCCTCCAGATGGGCTATGCCACCTAGAGTCCTCAAGGGACCCTCCCTCTGCTCAGCCTCCACCCCAGAGGAGATGGGGCCTGGCCCACCTGTCTGCCCTGCATCGTCTTCCCCTTCCCCGTCTCCTGGGATTGCCAGGAAGCAGGAGGTGGGACGGGAGGTCATCTGCCGGTGGCTGGCTGTTCCACTGCTGGTCTTAGGCCCTCAGCAGCCCTCAGCCTTGGAATCCGGGCCAGTGAGTATTGTGCGGAGGGAGACGGGCGCAAGTGCCTTCCAGGTCTGGACCCGAGGAGGAGCTGGGCCTCCTGAAAGACTAGAGAGCAGGAAGGGCCGAGGGCAGGTGTGTCACCACTTACTGTTCTCTGCCCGCCCCCCCCCACCACCACCGGGTCCCCTTTCTCTCCTTCTAGAACCTCCTTTGAAAACCAAGATCTGTCCAACCCACACCCAACCTAGACCCAACATTTCCTAGGTGCACCCACCCTAAGTTGCACAGACGAGTTCCTGGCTGACAGGCTGTGAGGGCAGCTGACGCCAGTGCCCCTGGGGCAGACACACGGCAGCCACTGAGTCAGGCCTGCCTGTAATGCTGTGACTTCCACAGCGTCCCTGCTGGGGCCCTTCAGCCCAGTGGGAGCCAACCCCGAGTTCTCTGCATCTCCTGGCCCCCATCCCTGCCCAAGGAGCTCCCCCTTGTGTGGACACCCACTGCCCTACCGGGCCTCTCCACCCTATGCCCAGCACGGACTGGCCCCAGCAGAGAGTGGCAGATGGGGTCCTGGGTCTGGCCTGGGGAGGGGGCTGTCCCTGGAACGGGGTGGCCTCTCAGAGCATGGGGCGGGGGCAGCTCTCAGGCCTGCCCTGTGGGGACACGGTGCCCGCTCCACCTGGAGGCCGCTCCCTGCGCCCCCTTCCAGAGCTTCCCTGGACGTTCCTACGCGGGGCGGGGAGCCCTGGCATCCCCAGCCGCTCTCTCTCTTCCATGGGAAAGACGAGGGAGGAGAGAAAAGCCGTATTAATAAAAGAATAGGATACTGCGACTAACTCTGCAGCGTGTGCAGCTCAGAATAGCAATGTGCTTTCTCAAGGCAAACAGAACTCCCCAGGTGTTAATGCAAATTCACTCCAGTTAAGATGAAAGAGGGTTGTTTCCCCCTTTGCTGGCTAATATGAAGGACTTAATAGATTCAGCTTTGGGAACTTCGGGCTGGGAGCAGGAGGCTTGGGGTGGGGGGGGGTGGAGGCGTGGGCAGAGAAGGGAGGTCCCCACGGGCTTCAGGGCACAAGGCAGCTGCCACAGAGCTGCCTCCTCCCCGCCCCCAGGCTGACAGGAGCTGGGGCACTGCTCGGGAGGAGGCAGTGGGAAAGCCCAGGGGGGCAATGTCAGCCCCCTGTCTCGGTGCGCACTGCCCTTCACATTAACTTGGGGTCTGAGGCCACAATTGCCAGTCCCTCGTTGGTGCCAGAGGAGCGTGGAGCTCGGAGAAGGCAATGACCGGGGCACCCGGTTCCAGTCCAGCTCGCGGCCGTGAGTGCCTCTGTAGGAGAGTGGGTCACTCACTTCCCATTGGGCTCCCTGGGAGGGTGAAACTGGTTTGACAGGGCCTGGGGACGCCAGGCCTGAGGAATTCCTTTATTTTTTTTTAAAGAATTTTTATTTATTTATTTGACAGAGAGAGAGCACAAGCAGGTGGAGCAGCAGGTAGAGGGAGAGGCAAGAAGCCAGATGAGGGGCTCAATCCCAGGACCCTGGGATCATGACCTGAGCCGAAGGCAGTCGCTTAACCAACTGAGCCACCCAGGCGCCCCTGAGGAATTCCTTTAAAACATGAGATTTGAAGACTACTGGAACAAGAAAGGGCCTCAGAGTTCCTCTGGCCCAAGCCTGACCTTGTATAGCCAAGGACTTGGAAGCCCAGAGAGTAGAGGGACTTACCCAAGGCCACACAGCTGCAAGCAGAGAGCTTCTGAAGGACCATACCGCAGGGCCTGCTCTCCTGGAAGCCTGAGTGGCCCTCTGTGGGACACAGTCTGGGTGGCTCTGCCAGCCACAGGCCCCTTCATCCCATGACAGAGGGCAGGAGGGTGGGGGCGTCCTTCTCCAACCCCGGGGTCCCTGGGCTAAGCTGCCTATCCCAGACCAAGCAGATTTGGCACACATATTTCCCCCAGAATTATCCTCCATAGAAAATTGCCCGCGGTCCCCGCTGGGCCAGTCCAAGGAGGGGGAGGGGGACACCACGCAGGGGCTGGCCTGCAGCTGGGACCCTGAAAGGCGTCTCCGGGCTCAGCTGAGGACAAAGGGTGACTTCAGGGAGATCCAGGGGGACAGAGGGCGGGAGCGCGGCTGCCCCCACCGATCCATTTCTCTTGTCTGCATGTCTTTCAGGGCAAATGGCACAGCAGGTGCCCTAAGGAGACACCTCCGCAGCCTCTTCCCTTTTGTTTACTGACTTAATTCCTTCAGATCGAAGACTGCCCCTTCCTCCCCTAGCAGGCAGGCGGGGGAATTACATTATTTATATTGGAAATGGGCAAGAGTCCGTGGGGACTTCTTCCTTATGCCTGATAAGAGAAAATCAGGTCACTGCCATGCCTCCCTGGTGTCTGCGGGCTGGGTTCTCACAGCCCAGGCACCCACAGGCTCAGGAAGAGCACCAGGTGCAGAGCCGGCACTGCCCACCCAGCCCGTGTGTCACCCTGAGCCTCCGGTAAATTATTGACCGGAGCAGCGGGTATTAATGTGACAACACCAGAACATCCTTTCCACGCAGCCCCAGCCTGGGTTATCTATCATCTCCTTTGCAACTGGCACTGGGCAAACACAGCGAAGACAAACAGGCCAGATGCAGGTTCATTAAGTTCCCGCTGCAGGTGGAGGGATGGGGCCCCCCCGTGGGGGCCGCTGGTGGGCTTGACCCTTCGGAGTCACGGCTTCCTCTGGGTCACCACTGCTTCCTCCTGCAATGCCCACCCCGACCCCCACAAAGAAGCGTCCAGCTAAAGAGCCACCCCTCACCAAGTGGCACCATGCTTGGAGCTCTCTTACTAATCCCCACAAAACCCTGTAACTTGCCCGGGGTCACACGGCTGGCAAGTTGCTGAGGGGGGATTGGAACCCAGGTCTGAGTTCCAAGTCAGAAAGGGCTGAGCCCTTCAGCTCTGTGGTCTCCTTAGCCCTCTCCCCCGCTGGGCGTAAAGAAAAAAATGTGTTTCCTTCATGAGCGCCGCTCCTATTACTTGTAAATAATGGTGACTGCCCCACATCCGCACCCTTTTTCTTAGAAATCTGAGTACTTTTTGCGTCTGCTCTTGACGTTATTCTGACAACATTCCAGAGGTACCCAGAGAGGTCATTATCAACCCTCTTTTCAGAGGGGGAAACAGGGGTTAGGGAAGCAAAGCTCCTGGCCGGCAGGCAAGGGGGAGCCTCTCCCCGCTCTGACTGCAGCAGTCCTCATGGGTCTTGATTTCTCTGGCTCAGAGGCAACATGCCAGGTGCTATTCTGGGGCTGCCGCCCCAATGAGATGGGCATCAAGCGGGCACCAGGAGAGGACGCGGCGAGGGTTCTGCTCTGAGTCAGCTCAGGGGCTCGCAGTGCTGATGAACGGCCCGAGCCCGCTCCCTGTAAGCGAGCTCCTGACTCCCCCCAGAGCCGGCAGCAACCTGCCATAATGCAGTCATGACAGGCTGCCAGGGAGCCCCGTCGCGGCGGCCGGCCGAGAGGGGAGACGGGCCCTTGGCCTCCCGGCGGCCTGGGGTGAGAGGGAGACAGAGGATAAGCAGATGGCTCGACTTTCTCTTCCCCCAGACATGCAAGAAATTGGATTCAACGTGGTTGCACCAACACCTTTCCTCCCAGAGTCCTGCGGCCAGAATTCACCATCGTACGTGGGTGGCTCCCTCTCCATTCCTCCGAAGCCAAGGCTTCTGGGGTGGGCAGCCCCGGGAGCAGCCACCAGGCACTCCGTCCTCAGGCGAGGACCAAGGGAAAAGGACCAACTGCTGGTGGGGAGGTCAGAAGGAGCCACTGAGGGACCCCCATTAAGTCCTACCATTAAGTCCTGAGGTCTGGCCAGCAGCTTTGGGTTTATAGCACTGTCAAAACAAACTTAAAAAAAAAAAAAAAAGCGGAGTAGAACTCAACCGGTCTCCCCAGTAGCAAAATACCGGGTAATATTATTAGTTCTCATCCCACTTAACGGAGCTCTCAGGATCTGTACGGGCATATTACTATCTGTTGGGGGTTGGCTTTAAAAGGTCAGGTAAAAATATTGTCTGGGCAGCTTCAAATAACCAGTATTTATGAAGTACTTTTTCTGGGTCACACTACAGGGGAAACCAAACTATTTCCAATCACTGAAAATAACAATCTACATTTTTAAAAAGTGAAGCACTTCCGTATTGTTTATCTAAGTTTAATTAGCTACCGGTTTTATAAATTTAAAACCAACAAAATATTGTCTACAAATTTTGCAATTTCCTAATTCTCTAACTTCAAACGTATCTTTCCAAGATATAT
>NC_138381.1:61533838-61564640 GCF_054177405.1 Leptonychotes weddellii
GACACTCTGCAAGCCCCCACCCCAAACCCCTCCTCCAGAGCCCAGAATGGGGACACCTGGAAGCAGAAGCACTTTGCCCAGTCTGGCACCCTAGTTTTCAGGTCTGGCACTGAGGGCAGGCAGGGGGCACGGAAAGGAAATGCACCAAGTGCCCCGGGGGCGGGGGGAGGAAGGGCGTTCCCAGGGGAAAGTGTAGTAAGGGGTGCTGTCATCAGCCTGGAAAAGGTGATCCTTCTGTTACTGGTGACATGGGGCTGGAGTTGAGGTCCCGGGGCAGTTAGGGAGGGCGGAGGCCCCGTCTCCTCAGCGCCCGCAAGAGTGAGTGAGCCCTACCACCCAGCCCATCCTGCTGCCTCCATGGCTGGGGCGGCAAGCAAACCAAAGAAGCCCGAGATACTTTTGACGGCTTAGAATTTTTATTAAAACAATCATTTAAATTACAACAATCTCCCGGAACAGAAAATAGCCTTGGAACAAATGCGGTTTGACATCTTGGAAAGGGATGGAGCTTCCCTGGAAGCCCACGGGGGCCACCCTGGCCCCCGGGCAGCCGGGAGGGGCTGTCTCCCCACTGAGGCGGCCCCTCCGGGGGCTGCAAGGCCCCAGCCCTGTCAGCGAGCAGCACTCCGTTCCTGCCCTGGTTGTCAGCCTCTGGATTTGCTGTTCTGATTTGTAAGAGAAAAGAGAGGGAGAGAGAAGCCTGTCCCCAAGATTACAAAACACAGTCACTTAAGAAGTGTTACGTAATGCCACGGGGTGTTGTCTAGCGTGGCCTGGCAGGTACAGGGATAACTGAGCAGACGCCACAGGTCAGAGTGTGGCTGGGGCTGAGGCAGGGCCCCAGTCAGGATGAACGAGGTGGTCTGTGTGCGACAGCGAAGGGCCAACAGCGCGGCCGCACGGGGTGGCACCAGCTGGGCAGCCTGAGAACCCTCAGAAGTGCCCGTAATGAAATCGCTGTGGCTAGGGCCCTGCTCTCAGGGGGCGCACAGAGGCTTCCTTACCTAATAAGCTCCTGTGCCCCCAAAATGTTCACTTGAAAAGAGCACGGTCACCTGAGCCACAGGCACGAGTCCCTGAAAACTGAGCTCCTCTTTCATTCCTTTTCCTTCCACTGTGGCTCAAGGCCTTTCTGAGGGCCACCACCCTCTCCAGCCTCCAAGGAGAGCTGAAGTGTTCCTGGGTGAGCGAGGCTCTGCTGCCCCCCTCCCCCAGTCTGCTCTCGGGCCCCAGGGTGCTCCTGCCACAGCTCAGATGCTAGCTGGCTCCCTTGTGGCCACATGGCTCGGCAGTTCCCGGACTTGGAACACACACACAGCAGTTAAATAATAAAAACAACAAGGCCCGACAACATTTATATAAACCACTACCATGCTCCTGTGCCCACAGCCACTGTTACAGATTCAATTTACAGGTCAGGAGAAGAGTAACTTGTCATGGAAATTCAGGGATGGCTGGTGAGCCTGGGGAGACAGAGCCTCAACACAAGAGCCAGGCCCTACATTACAAATGCCTCCCTGGGACCACATCTCGGGGGAAGAGGCATTTGAGGGACGGGGAGACACAAGGAAGCTCTTTCAGCCACAGCCATCCCACCCTGCATGCCCTAAGGGGCCCTAAGGGGCTTGGGTACCCACAGGGCTGCCTTCCTCAGGGCAAGGTGGCCCCAAATAGCAGGGTGGCCAGCCTGGGACACTGTCAGGTCGGCCTGAGTGTGGAGAGAAGGCAGGATCTTTATGAGTTTCTCAAAACCACACAGGACAGCCAGAGGCACCCCCACTCTCAGGAAATCTCCAGGCCTTCACATGTCTTCACTTAGTAAGCCTCTTTTCGCTGGTTCAGACTTAACTCCTGCTCTGTATACCAGCCCCGTTGGAAGGATCTGAATGGCCAGTGGGTCACAGAAGCACCACCAAACCACAGAGCAAACAAAGTAGCCCCAAACTAAGGCGGCTGGTGCCACGGGGGTGGCTCTGTGGCCTGCTGCTGCCCGAGTGGCAGAGCACCAACAGGGAGGGGACACCTGGCTTGTGCTGGGAGGGGCACGAGTTTCCCCACATGGCCAAGGGGGCATATAAAATAAAGGGCCGGCTGGGGTACAAGGGCAACACCAGAAGGAGGCCCAATACAATCAAGGCTTAGGAAGGGCTTGCTGGCACGTGGCCAGAGGGAGAGGGGATTCAGGTCAGCCACAGAGACGGAGGCCTCAGCAAGAAGAAGTACCTGAGGGGCCTCAGAGCCCTAACAGAGCCCGGCGGGGCTCAGGGGCTGACTACAAGAGCCCGGGGAGTTCCCCAGCCCGCCACAGGCAGGAAAGACTAAGGCTGAGGGGGTGAGGAAGACGCAGCTCCCGCCTGCCGCTTGGACCCTGGTCTGAGGCAGCAGAAGGGGAGTGAGTGTTCTGTGTGGAGCAGATTCCTACACAGCTCTGCTGGCCTCCCTGCCCCTCTGCTGGCAGCCAGCCCGTCATCACAGCTTCTGCCTAGAGTCTTCCCCCTTCACAGCTGCCTTTCCCATTCCCCACCAGCCGGCAGCCAGCGCGCGGCCTCGGGGGCGCCTGGGCTGAAGACCCATCGCGTGGCCTGTCATGAGCCACAGGCCAGCTCAGCGATGATGTGCAGCAGGCAGGCCGGCAGGCAGGCCGCTCCGGGCCTGGGCTTGGGCGGGCCACACTTCTTCGCATGCCGGTTCCTCACCAGTGGAGATGAATGTTCTGGGACCCAGCATAGGGCGGGGGCAGTGGCGCCAGCCTCCCTGTCTCCAGGGCTCCTGTGCACTTCACTCCCTACAACCACTTCCCTGAGCTGGGAAGGTCAGCACTGGACAGTGAGACACACACCCCAGGGTGCCTTTGACAAAGGAAGTATGAAACCCCACGTCAGATGAGGAAAGACAAATACTTCTTTTAAAAATTTTAAAAAGAACTAGAACCCCACGAGAGAGCTCTCTGCAGGTCACAGTTCAAGGCAATTGCACATGAAGGGGGTTGGGCTCTCCACTCAGCTGGGGAAAGTTCCAGAGCTCCCACGGAAGCTCCCAGCCAGCCCACCTACGATGACTCCCACGGTGTCTGACCCATCCCTCTGGTGCCGGGAAGCAGCAGATGTGACAGATCCTGGGGTGGCTGGGCACCTGCTAGAGCTCTTCAAAGAAGGCCACTCGGGACTTGGCGCTCTGCAAGGTGAGCTGCAAAGAAGCAGAGAAGAAGTTAAAAGGGGGCTGGATTTCTGCTTTCGCGACAGGTGCCGTCCTGCCTTAGGAACTAACCTCAGGGCTGGTTTGGAGTGGAAGGGAAGACTGCTCAGACAGATGCTGAAGAAGCTGGCGGCCAATCCTAAGTAAGTTTCCAGATTTGCCCAGGAACTCAAATTAGGAAGTGACAAATGAGGACATGCCAGGAGGGATGGCTGGTGGACAGAAGCATGTCAGCAGGAAAATGTCATCAATGTCATCTTTTCGAAGAGGGCAGGAGATCCCCAGACGCTGTAATAGAGTCTCACGTTCCCGTCTACAAGAGTCTCTAATGTGCCTCTGTAGGGCCCTGCCTGTGGTCGAGTCAGCCTGGGATGCTCATCCTCTCCAGGGCTCAGAGGACCAGCTTGGTAGTACAAGCCCCAGGCAAGGCAGGCCTGTGTCAGACGAGGAGGAGTGTCTCCCTTCCACTGCTGGTTCTCCCGGTGGCCCCAAAGCAGACTTGCCAGTGACCTGGCAGCTCAGAGGGGGTTTCCATCTACAAGCTGGGAGGCAATGAGCTTTCTAGTTGGGGCCGGCTCGGGCAAGGAGGATGGTGCCGGCGGGGCAGTGCTCTGTCTGGAAACAACCAGGCCTTCCCAGGAAGGCTGCTCCCCTGAGAAGCACAGGGCGGGGAAGCAGCAGAAGGGAGGGCGGAGGATCAGGGGCTGAGCTCCTGGCGTGGTGGCAAAGGCACTAGAATTTGTGACCCCCTGAACTGCTGAGCCCCAATCCCCTGACTCAGGAGGCCACTTCCCAGGATCTCCCCCAACAGAAGCATCTGGCTCGGGCCTCTTGCAGTGCCCTGCTCCCAGCTCCCCTCCTGACATCACCCACTTGGGGGAGACTGTGTGTTCTACATCCAGCTCCTGGACTTCACAGAGGAGGGTCTTCAGGGAAGGGGGACACGGGGTACATACCGTCCATCTTCATATCCCCCAAACCCACTTAGCTTACTGCTTCATACCTAGTAGCAGCTCTGACAATGTTTGTTGAGTGAATCAGATGTAGGCTAGAGAGAAATGGTGGGATGCATGGAAAAGGCAGGAGCTCCACATGGGGCTGAGAAGGTCCAGGCACTAATTCTCCTCTCACCAGCTTGCTGTGTGGCTTCAGTGGACACCCTTGACCTCTCTGAGCCTCTTCCCTCTGGAGTTAAACCACGGAAGCCGGCTGGACGGTCCGGCTCATTTCCTCGACCCCTGGCAGTCTCTAAATGTAAAAAGCCCTTGGTACTATCTCAGCTCCCTAAAGGGTGCGGGAGGGAGGCTGGAAACCCATCGCTTCTCCATCAAACACAAGCAGCGGCAGTGTGCTCAAATGAGACAGCTTGAGAGCCGGCTCTTTAAACCCTGCCAAGTCTCGTGGCCTTGAAGTTCCTCACTAACAAGCTGAGTGTAGGGAGGCGTCTGAACCGTCTTCTTCAGTGGAACCAATTTCAGAAGCCCTCTGGAAGACCCAGCTCTAACAGGAACGGAGAGAGCTTTCATTTCTTTGCTTAAATGGAACTCCCTCTAGAAGGGAGCCAAGTTTGGATGGGTTTCTCCCTAAATGCAGTCAGAAGAGAACGTCCAGGAGTTATGTGCTCTGTGATAATGGGACTCACAATGGTAACCGGGAAAGAAGAAAGAGAACCCGAGAATCACTGGGACAAAATCCTTTTGGGGGAGAATTTAAATCAAAAGCTGTGAAACCCAGGGGCACCTGGATGGCACAGTTGGTGAAGAGTCCAACTTGGTTTCAGCCTGGGTCATGATCTGTGTCCTGGGATCAAGCCCCGTGTTAGACTCTGCTTGAGATTCTCTCTCCCTCTGCCTCTGCCCCCCCACCCCCACTCATGTTCGCTAACACGCGCTCTCTCTCTCAAATAAATAATTTCTCTAAAATAAATAAATAAATTTTTTTTTTTTTTAAGAAAGGTGTGAAACCCAATGTCTTCACTCAGGTTTCCTCCACGCTCCCAGGGAAGACCTAGGTGGGCTCCTCAGGGGGACAGGGAGATGCCCACAGCCCTCCCCCACACTGAGTCACACACAGGCACAGCCAGGCTGCCTGATCCAAAGCCACTGACCGGCTGGGTGGCCCTGGGCAGGTCACTTACTCGCTGTGGCCCCAGCTGCCCGCCGTGAAGTGGGGGTGATGGCACCCCTTCCTCACAGGGGGACACGCAGAGTTACTGGGAAGCACTGTGAGGCACTCAGCACCATGCGTGATGTGCACAGAGAACTCAACAGCTGTTATTAGTAATCACAGCACCATTTTCTCCCCCCTAGCCCCAGCTCTGGCTCCTCTCCTTCCAGTGGGGGAGTGGGCAGAATGCAGGTTAGAGGCGGTACAGGAGAAGGCAGGGTCACGCACTGTGCTGGCCTTCACGGCCTCCAAGGCAGGGCAAGAGGATGCTCCCGAGAGGCCTGGCCACTTCCCCAGGCAGGAAGCCCAGGCTGTGGGGGCCTCCGAGAGCCTTCCGCCCATTTGTACAATGTTGGCTCCAAGAATTCCTGGATCCTCTACCCGAGTTGCGTGCTGGCTGTCCCCTCGAGGTGCCAGAGGAAGGTTTTGGCAGCTCCGGCAGCGCCAGATTCCAGTTACTCAAGCATGTGTTTGTTGGGATGCAAAGCCCTCTTCGGGTGGGTAAGATGCTTCCCTGGATCCCTACCCGACACTGCACGCCTGAGGAAAGGTTTGGAGCAAAGTCCAATACTCTGGCCATACAGAAGTAGGAAAGCACTGTAGACACGTGGCCTCGGCAAGAGGAGAGTGTACCATGGTCTCCCATAAGGCACTAGGCTGCTACAGGGACAGGCGGACCCACCAGACGGAGGCGGCTGACAGGACTGCTGCCACTGAGGACACTGGGAGCCTCCAGCATCGGCCCACAGGCAGACCTGACTGTTGTGTGATTCCTGGCGGTCCTAATTCCATTAGGGACCCCGCCGTCTGAGGAAATTACCTCCACAAGCGCACTTATCTGCTGCTGGAACCCGTCCAGTCACCACCCCGGCCTCTGCCTGCTCCCCCTTCAGCAGCAGCCTTTAGCTTAGACATCAGAATGTCCTCCTCCGGAGCCAGGCAGCTCTCCCTGTGCTCGTGCAGGAAAGCAGGTGGTGAGAGGAGGGTCTGCAAGGAGAAGCCTTGGGCTTCTTTCCTCTGGGCGGGGACTCAGACGCCCAGGGGCAGAGGTCAGGAGGGCCTCCCGGGCACCGCCAAAAGCAGCTCCCAGCTGCGCTCCGGCCTGGTTCCTCTCACCTGGGATCTGTCACCACCTGCTGTTTCTAGAAAGCTCACTGCCTGTCACGTTCACTGTTAGGCTACAGGCAGGAGGTATTCATAAGAGAGGAGGGGAGGGCTCAGAGGGTCATGGCACAAAGCAAGCCCTTCAGAAAACAAACTGCCTCTATGGATCTTTGTGTGCTCATGAGAACTGGCTACCAAGCAGCCTGGTTCCCCCCCACACGCCCACGCCCTAAGGTGTCCGAGCCCATGTCAGTGTTCGGTTGGCCTTCACGCTCAGCGACTGGCCCGGCTCTCTCCTCACAGCGCCACGGAGATGGCCTGAAGAAGGCCCTCACCTCCCTCTCGCGGGTCACACTGTGAGAACTGAAGCCAGTCTCGCGAGCCCCCCACTGCCACCCTGCGCTCTCTCTGGCGGCCCAGCAATACCCCTCCTCGCCCTCCAGCCTGAGCTGCTGGGAGAGGGGGGCCACTGCCTCTAGGAGCAAGGGGAACTCCCCAAGTCCTCGGGGTGTGGGCTCAATGACCACACTGCCATGGCTTATCTCCGCGCTTGACCAGGAAGAGGTCTCCTCCGAACTTCAGTAGGTGGTGAAGCAGAAAAGCCTCAGGATGCCTCAAGGCCAATGGCTGCATCATTCTGGGACCTGCTGAATCTGGTCCGCCTTCTCAGAGTCCTTCTGAGGACAAGCGGCTAGAGCTCTGCCTGAACACAACTAGTGACCGTGTCTGCCACGCACCGTTCAAAAGTCACACTGAATCCAGACAAGGGCCAGCCCTGGGGCTCCCAGAGGTCATTCCCAGCTCCTTTGGGAAGCTGTAAACCACAGAGGCCCTGCACAAGGCCCCCAACCCGCAGTGCTCTTGCCAGTTCCCTAAAGATGACTAAAAGAACATGAAGTTTCCTCACCAGGCACTGGGCTGACCCGCTTCTCTCTTCCAGCTGTCTCTTCACATCTGATTAAAATCAGCCGTGTGAATAATACAGGAGGAATTAAGTTCTCTCTTGACTGAACCGGCTGTTCAAGTCTGTCACTAATCCAATTCCATTCTGAGGAGACAAAGTTCCTTTGCTTTCCCTGCTGCAGATCTATACGGCTTGGTTTTTATCTTACAGGGGCTCTGATCCACCTGTTGGGCCTGGACCCTTCTTCCTGCTCAGCCTCGACAGCCTGGCAGAGTCCCCTCTCCTCCTGCCCATTTGTCCGTCAAACCGCCAGGCTGTGAAAGGGCAGGAGAAGGAGCCCCTTGGAGAGCTACACCTCTTCAAGCAATCACAACAGTGTGTGGTATCACCACATGGACACATCCATCTAATCTCAACAACTTCAGATTCGGGAGACATATATGTCTCCTGAAAAAGACAGAGGAGGCTGGCTCCTCTCAAGCCTCAGCAGGACCAGGTGCCCAGCAGGTTCTACCCAACCCAGGCATGCACGTCAGATGCAGACTCAACTGGTTCCTGCTCACTGGCTAAGCATTTCAGGCAGCCCATCAAGATACAATGATCTGGCACTTGCCCACTTCTGAGAAATGGCTCCGGGGTCTGGGGACAGCAAGCCTGGAAAGGCACCTGTGACAAGCACCAGGCTCACCAACCCTTCCCAGCCTGCCCTACCCCCCCACCCCGGAAGGCGGCCTGCTACAAAGGATCCTCTGGCATCATTCCCAAGAGTGCCCCCTGCTGGAAAAACACAACATGAGGCGGGCTGCCAACTCTCCTTCCAGCTCTCCTCTAAAAGTCCTTTTGGGGGAATCATTTCCCAAAGTGATGGGAGGGTAACGAAATGTATTCCGGCACGGAGCCTGCAGCAGCAAGGCTGCTTGATTAAGAATGAATTACACTTTCATCAGCACATGGAGAAAATTGATTCACAAGGCCACATTGTGATAATCTTGTTCCTAAAGCAAAAAGGGGTGGCGTGGGGGTGGGCAGGACACAGAGCCACTTCGGCTATCAGTGACGAGAGAAAGGAAGCTCTGCAGTTAAGCTGGGAGAACAAAACTAATCAGAGCGCCAGGATTCCTCCAACTAGTCTCTGGAGGCCTTGCCTCGATCCACTCATCCCCAGGGAGGAGAGAGGAAGGTGGAAGGGGGACCGTCTAATTCATTTTAAACAATAAGACAATAAAACTAAAATGAACCCATTTTAGATACTAACCTAATAACTCTAGGCTCAGAGACTCTGCTTGTCCCATAAAAATGCAGTGGAATTGAAACGCAAGCCCTAAAATCATGTTATACTTCCTCTCCGCCACTACATATTGAAAATAAAGGAGTGGGGGAAGGCACAGATTCAAAAGGACATGCAGATTCTCTGGCGCTGGGATCTACCAGGAGAAAGCCAACTCTGGAGCAGAAAGGTGACAGCCAAATCCAGCAGCAGCAATTCCAACATAATCTTTGGTTTTGGGTGTAATCAACATTCCCCCTTCCAAATCAGAGGTGAGGGGGCAGGGCCAGGGAAGGGGGACAGTTGCTGTAAAGTGGCCAGATTAAGCATTTCTGCCATCTTGCTAGTGACGGCTTGCACCCAAATGCCATCTGGTGATGTACGCGGGGAGAGAGCTGTGCGCACACTTATCCCTAAGCAGAGGTGGGATGAAAGGCCAAGTCCATCTCAATTAACACATTCATTCTTTATCTGCTCTGGAAAGAAAATGGCCAGGGAAAACCCAGAGGGTTTCTTTCGTAACATTAATCCTTCAGGGACCTAAAGCAGGAAGATGCCTGGAAACTGATGTGTGCCTGTGCCTTGAGGTGCCCGTGTGATGCTGGAAGGGCGCTTTGCTACCCCGTTCCTCCGCCTGAAAAATGGACTAATCAGCCTGATTCACCTCACTGGGCAGGTAGAAGCTAACTCACAGCTACGGCGTGCTCTGAGCGCCAAGGACCTCAGCAAAAAGGTGCAGATATACTGATGTTATTTTCAAACTGCCAATATCAGAAGGGAAATCACAGCAAGGACCGTAAGAACAGAACCTCCAGCCCGCAGAATGAGTTTGCATCTCGTCTCTTCCCTCCCACTGTTGCAGTAACAAATCAGGTGCCGGAGGAAAGCTGCACTGAAACACATCTTCAGTGCTGAGGGACCAAATGGGATGTTTTACTGCATCAAATAAGGCCCAATAATGTCCTCAGGCACTTCCAAATGGTTGTAAAATATCCTAGGAGGGCAAAGCAGGTTCCGTAGGCTCCTCAACGCCTCCCCAAAGGGCAACTGCTTGACTGGGTAAAGTCTCCCAACCAAAAAGAGGAACTAGGTCGTGGTCTTTCGGAAAAGAGGCTGACAGAACCTCCTATCTAGAGAGCTACCAGAAACAAGCAAGAGAACAGTAAGCCCTCCCCAGTGGAGAGGCCCATGGCGTATGGGAGGTAGGAGTGGCCTTCGGGGATGAGCCCAGGCGTCAGGTCCAGGAAGACCACGCTCCCTGAGACCAGCCTCCCAACGCCTTCCCTGGGCTTCCCCCAGAGTGGGGAAGAGTTCGCCACTGCCCTCTCTCTCTTCCCTGTGTTTTCTATCCACACCTGCCTTGCTGTCGTTCCTTGCTAATCCTTGCTCCCACCCTGTGCCCATCCCCCTTTCTTCTCTGCCCCCCCCCCTCCGGCCTCTGCCACCTTTCAACAACAACAGAAGAAAGGTTCTGGAGCTGGGGAGCCAGAGGATGCTGCACCAGGCAGCGCCCAGTTTCCAAAGCAGGCGGAGCCACTCGGATCGAGCAACCGGGGTCACCAAAGGCTGAACACATGAACCACACACAAGCGACAGAAATTGTTCAGAGGCAGAGGACCAGAGGTCACCAGGGAGGCTCTGGCCGTTTGTTTTAATTGTGGGAGACGCCTTTCACGCATATTCAATCTCGCCTGGTGATTTATCACTCCCCTGGGTGTTTTAAGTGTTCTACTTCACTTCGCCAGCCCTGCATCTCCAAGGGGAGTCCGCACAAAATTGAAGATGACATTGGACTTTTATGTCTTCCTGATCCAAGAGGCGGCTACGGCTTCAGAGAACTGTCAAGACTCCATTCCTGTTCCTCCACCAGCGTAAACCACAGCTGGACCTTGATGGCTCAAACCATTTACTAATAAAACAAGCTCTCTAAGCTCTACGACCCCCATGATTTCTCATCTGTCGATTTCCTTTGAAATCCCGTGCTTCCTTGGAGATCACGGGTACTCAGACCAGCTCAGGATCGGGGAGTGAAACCTGTCCCTTGAGAGGGAATGAAAGCAAGACCCTGAAATGTGCAAGCTCCCAGACTGGATTTTCACCTCCCAAGTGTGCGGCACAGCTGGCCGCTGCTCACCTCATCAGCACTATGGCTCTGAAGCCCACGACACCCCAGCCTCACTGTCGGACCTCACGCCCTCACTCGAAAGACTCAGAGGCCAGGAATATGTGTCACTGTCGCTCTCCCTGAGAATGAAATGTATCTAGGTTCTTAGGGGCGGCTTTTGATCACTAGGTGCCACTCTGAGTCAGTACAAATGCCAACCCAGTTGCACTGATTATCAATTGGGGGGAAAAATGTGGGGAGCTAAGATTAGCAGGAGGAGCAAAATATACCCTTGCAAACTCAAATCAGATAGTAAAAGAACCAGGGAAGTTAATTCTCGCTTTTTCAGTTTTAAACTCCAAACACATGGAAATTAATTGCTGAGCTCTTACGGTGAACTATTTCCTGTGTCTTACCTCATTTAATCCTCATAACAATCCTGGGGGTTAAGGACTGTTTTATTCACTTTTTACAGGTGAGGACACTGGGCTTTAAGAGAAAGTAAGAATTATGGACAAAGTAAGTGGCAGAGCAGTGGTAAACTCAGTTAACCAGACCAGACAGCCTCTTGGCATTTCCAAGGGAATATGGTAACCCCTAAACCGAAGGGTAAACCCCTGGAATTAGCTTAAGTGCTCCTCAGCCCCCAAGGGTACTATGTAGACAGTGTCAGGCGCAGAGGCCTCACGGTCAGGCAGAAGAGTACCGAAGGCGAGGAGGAGAAGGAACACGCCCGGGTCATGGTAGGTAGGTAGACCCATTCTTTTTTTGAAGAAATCTATGATCAGAAAATATTAAAAACAAAATAAAAAGCAGGGCAGGCTGGTTTGAACCAAGACTAATGAGTGAGACTGTCCAGTTCACCATCAGCCTTCCCATATCTCGTCCGGGACTCTGTAGATGGAGCTCTGCCCTTCACATTCTGGGTGGCCACACTTACAAAGCCCACCGTGGTGTTTCTCTTCAGTTAGGCTGACTTTGGCCCAGACAGGAGCAGGCACAACCCCAGAGCGACCCCCACACAGGCAGGTGGCTGCTTGGCAAGCGTGGTCACTGGCCCCAGCGACCACACAAAGTCCAGACAATGCAAAGGGTATCAAACTTCATGTGTAGCAAAAACTCCATGATTTCATCTAGTAATCCTGGGATAAGTCCAGCTGTATTAAAAGCCAAGTCCATGCTTTTATTAAACCTCCAGTAATCAGAATTCTTGATTAACTGGAACATGGCAGCCTGCTTTGAGAACAAGTTCACATCAAGATGCTTAAAAAAAAAAAGGCTTCTGTGAATGTCCTAGGAGCAGTACAAATTTGACTACAAATCAAACCTCATTTGTCTATAATAAGAGCTCAGTGAGAACTGACGGTCAAAATCAGGCCCCCGAAGAATCTAAACATTCTGAATCATTACAGAAAGAAGAAAGATGAAATCCTCTCGAGGTGGAATGGTATGGTCATATGCAGGCAGAGCTGAGAGGGCAGGCTGAGACAAAAAGGGACTTTCTGCTGGACCCTGTGCTGGCCACAAAGTCCAGGAACCCACAGTGGATCCACCCCACGGTCTTCTGGGCACCCCGGGGTCACTACTTGAACAGATGATCCACCTGGCCTGCCCAATTCTGGGGTTGGTCATACTGCCCTGCTCAGAGCGTGCACTGCTTGGTGTTGGGCCGTTCGATGCCAACGTGTGGTATCAAAACTGAAGAAATAGGAGCCTGCTAACTCAAACACACAAGTCGGGGTTCATGCTATGGGTTCTTGGAACCACTGACAGATAGAATCCATCTTGTAATGAGACCCATCTGGGACTTTAATAGCTAACCTCTCTTGCTTGGATAATGACTGCAAATAAGATCTACCTTATGCCAGATCTCACTTTTTGGTAGAGGGCTTCCAATGAGCTTATTTTATTCTAATAGCAGAAACTGTGCTGAGGACACCAAAGGACACATCCCACATGACCGTCAGGTGTCGGTGGGCTCACTGGCTTGTGTACCACTGGGGATCAGCTGAGGAGCAGAGGGAGGATGTTGTTATTACTGGGCATAATAAATTCTCCCCACTGCCAAGGCATGTTGGGAGAATGATGAACTGTTGCAGAAGGAAAGCAGCAATCATTCCATTAATTCACTCAACAACCACTGACTGTTCATCTACCGGGTGCCGGCGACTGTCCCAACGTGAGTTCACGCTGACCACAACTCTGCCCCAGGCTGTGACAGAGCTTAAGCAATAGACAGCCTTTAGAGCGCCAACGGACAGACGGTGCACTTAGACGGACTACAGATCAGACCGCTGTGCTAGTGGTTTGCTTTACTTGGAAAGAAAACGGATGTGTACAGAAAGGGGACGATCTAAAGGAAAACGAGGGAGTGCGGGCAGCCCCTTCATTCCACCAGCAGAAGTGGCTGGGTATGACCATGGGTCTTCAGAGGCTGTCACCACATGAAAGGTCTTGATCTTGAGTTAAGGACACCCAAATTTATCCCGTTTCCATGCTAGGGCTATTTATCTAAGGACTACACCACTGAGACAAAGAACTTTTAGACAGACCTCACTGGACAAGAAGCCATGACCATCCCCAGCCCAACAATGACACAAGATGTGAAGGACAGCCGGTCCTACAGCCCCATGACATGCTCTTCAGAACAAGGCAGGCTTCTGGACCCCTGGAGGCTGGTCTGGCCCCACAGGGTGGACGCCTGCTCTCAGACTCAAAGCATGCTGCGGCCAGTCCCCAGGCTCCACCTGCCCTCGGGAGGGCTCAGCATGGCCCAGGGACAGAGACAGGCAAGCTCATGCACGGGTTAGTATCACAGAGGGTAGTACCATCACCACATAGAGTACCTGGGAATAACCTACTTTCAGGGCTCAAATGCAGATAGGTCTTCTGCCTTGGGCTTGAGGCTAAACCAGCAAAATAAAATGAAGAAAAACAAAAACATACCCTGTGATATCAACAATGCCACACGTGCCATTTGCAAAATGCTCAGAAAGACCTGAAATTGTGACAAGTGACTTCATTTGTTTGTTTTTATGGCTTGGGAACAGGTCTCTCCGGCTCTCAGCACTCCAGGTTCCCATGGCTGAGGGCCCAGCTCACTGCAGCAGCTGCAAAGATGAGACTGCTTCGGGTGCCCAGATGAGGAACTGGGGGCCGGGGTGGGGGTGGGGGGAGGCCTGAGGCAGCTCCTTCGAGGGCTGACTGGCTCACTAGCCCAGCTGTCATTTTACGTCTCGGCTCCTGGCTGAGGCCTCACTTTACCTCCCCTTTTGCTAACGGTTTAGTAATTTCATTTTGGAAGGGAAACCCAGTAAATGACGGGAGCCAGAGGAAAGAAGAATGTGGAATGGGGAAAGGCCTTTCCTCTTCGGTTATGCTAGTAAAAGGAATTCTCTACCGGCTGCCAATACTAAACTGGAGTATGGAGACAGAGTTTAGGGCTCCCGACTGTACCCATCAACAATGGCAAGGAGCTACGGAGCCCTTGGAGAGCTCAACTACTGAAAACAGATACTCCTGAGGCGCCTGGGTGGCTCAGTCGGTTAAGCGTCTGCCTTCGGCTCAGGTCTTGATCCCAGGGTCCTGGGATTGAGTCCCACGGCGGGCTCCCTGCTCAGCGGGGGGCCTGCTTCTCCCTCTTCCCACCCCCTGCTCATGCTCTCTCTCACCATCTCTCTAATAAATAAATAAAAATTTTTTTTAAATAAAATCTTTAAAAAAAAAAAAAAGAACAGATACTCCTTAACCTGGAACACCACTTTAAAGACTAAGGTAAAGAATAAAAAATTAAACCTATCTAAACCATCATGATCAAAACTCAATGAACAGTCTAATTTTAATGACACCTCTTTTACAGGTATGAGCCTGACCCTGGGCTATCAGTCAGGAGCAGATGACTGGCGGGACAGGCCATTTCTGCTTTGCCGGACGTGAGAGAACTGCACTCTTGGGCTGACACGTATATGGGATATAACCTTCTCTAAAATCCTGAAAGCTCAAAATATCAGTAGAGAACGATCTGAAACTGCTAGCAACATAAATGAAATCTCACTTTTTAAAACATTAAGGTTCTTCTAGACACTTCCGTGTAAGTATGAAAAAACGTTAAAAATTCAGAATTTGGGTTTCTTTAAAGCAAGAACAGAATTTTTTTTTTATAGTCCTTGCCGCTTAAAAACCCAAAAAGACTAGAGGGAGAGTCCATTCTCAACAGCCTCCATTTCATTTTGCTTTCTCATGAAGTAAGGCAGCTCCCTGGGCAGAACTCCCCTTGGCTTAAAAGACAGAATCGCTTTACTGCTAAATGATGGATCAAAACCCATCTCGTAACAGTGATTCATTTCATCAGAGCTTTTAACACAGGCTCCCTTTCTATCAAGCCAGTGGGTTCACAGTCATTTCCTCAACTGAGTACACATAAAAATGTTAACAGTCTAACAACTCGGCTACTCAGGAAACCAGATGCCAACCTCACATTTCATTAATGACTGTCCTGATCAGCGAAGGACAGGAGACTCGGTACCTTTTTGATGGTATTGTGCTTGCTGCTGGTGCCACCCCGGTCGGAGTTTTCGTTGTGCAGAATATCCAAGGCTGTCTCCCTCTCTTTGAGTTTCAGGGCCTCGATCTCAGTCTTGAGCTCATTGAGCTGCTCCTGCAAATGCTTGCTCTTCTCCATGTACTCCACTCTGCCGGCAAGAGGACATCGTGCATCACGGCTATGGCGAAAGTGAGACATGGGATCCAGGGTCTGCAGCCTAGGGTCCATGTCTCTGCCTGGGAGCCTGGGTCTGTCACCTAACAGGTCTGAATCTGTTTCCTCGGGATAACGCTCACAGAGCTATGGTCAGAATTAAGTAAAATAAAGCGTAGGAAAGGCCCCTGGTAAACTCTCATAAAGTGCTCTACAAATACCCATTACCGCAGATAGCTTTTAGTTCTGCACAAGTAATGACATATGAATCAAGACTCCTGGCAGCCAAAACAATCTCCTTGTCTCAACCCTTCTTGGATAAGTGATTCTATTCAAGTGACCTCTTCTGCTAGGCCCTGGCCACATCCCTACGGGATGTCATCTCCTAAAGAGTTCGGTGGAAGTTCGCGCAGCCAACACCAGGAAGGAAAAGATCCCCACCATTGCCTGCAAATAGATATTCTGTATCTATGACAGTGAAAATCTGGAAATCATCCTCAAAGTGTCCACCTCTAAGGGCATCAGGCGAACCACGCAACACAAACACCAGGAACATTCTGCAGTGATGCCCATGGCTGCTGGTATGTGGGGTCTGTCATGTGCACAGGTAATAGGAAAACACAAACTAAAAAAGCAGGACCCAGAAACAGGATGTAGCCTCACCCCTGTCACAACCATGAAATGCTCACATGCCTGGTCAATGGAGAAAGGCTGGAAGGGCAACTCGGACAGCAGACACCATAGATAAAGAGGCTCATGGTTGCTCACCCTGGACCCCAAGGAGACACTGTCCCAAGAGAGCTATCCCAAGGATATTGGACAAGGTGAGAGCACAGGGCCTCACACGGGCTTGGAGCTGAATCCTCATTCTGCTCCTCATCAGCCGTGTGATGCTGGGTGAGTCCATCAAACGCTGTAGATTTCATTTATAAATGGCACACTAAAACCCACCTCTGATGTCAGCCTGATGTTAGTTAGTGGGAATGAAATGAGACAAAGCTAGAAAGCCCTGCCACCCAGGCACTCAGTACATGGTTCTCCATCAAGCCGTGGCACAAGTGGCCAATTTACCTACGGCTGGGAACTGGGGGGACTGCAGTCAGATTTCTTCTGCAGTGAGACTCCCTGCCACCTCGGTTCCACCAACCATGAAAGGAAGGAGGAGCGCACAGCAGAAGCTGCTATGAACAGGGCATGCGGGGCTCAGCTCAGGGCTGCCCCATGCAGCAGGGCTAGCCTGACTCAGACATTTGCTTTCCACGGCCTTGAGCCCGAGTCTCTCCCTTTACCCTTGCTCTAGACATGGGAAGTGCTGCGGGTCTCAACCGCCAGAGAACACAACCAGGAAACCTGTTCTGTTACTGTGTTTGGACATTATCACAGGCTCTATCCCCACGTGAACCGCAGTCTGACTGCTCGGAGATCCCTGACAACCAGTCCTAGACTGTAGATGAGGTTTTGAGCCACCGTAAACTCCAGGTCACCAATCAAGCATCATTGTTATCCTGCAAGACTGATTGCCCGTGTCCTTCACTTCTGATGAGGAAATTCTTTCTCCGGAGGGTGGGAACAGAGCAACCCCTGCAGGAGCTAGTGACAGGCTCCCGCGGTGACCCTCCAGTTTCCCCAGGCCCAGATGGCCCCACTCTAGCTCGCCAACTGGGGGCACAAGGTCAGGGGGACTACGTACTTTTCTTTCTCTATCTCCATGGAAAGCCGCTTCATGTCAGTATCCTTGAAGTCGAAAGACAGGCTGTCACCAATGAGGTTGAAGCTTGGTATGTCGGGAGGCAACGGTGCTGGAATTGGGTTCATGGGCTATGAATGAGAAATCTCCAGTTAGGGGGGCTAGGTTCTGTGAGAACGGGGGCACTACTGTGTTAACCACCCACCCTCCAGCAGCCATAGAGGCAGCAGGCACAGCTCGGGCCCTGCCTCCCTCCCAGCACCACCATGGCCTCACGTAACAGCTGTCAGCCCTCTCTCTCCTCCTCCAATCTACCTACATTGGCTGCTGCCAGATGATCGACCCCAAAGATCTCAAATCCAGGTAAATCATTTCTCTCCCTTCAAACCTTTATTAGCTCTTCATGCTCACCAAATTAAACACAGACTCCCACTCACTTCTTCGTTGAGGAAGCCCTCCGGCTCTGGGCTAGGAGCTGGAGATGCAGAGAACAAGGCAGAGTCCCTAGCTCTGAACAGCTGAAAGTATTATTCAGTAAACAGAGGTGCTCACAGATCATCATGGCTACGTAAGGTAGACACTGTAGCCAGAGAGTGAACAGTGGCCGAGGATGCTGGGAAAGGCATGCTAGAAGGGATGCTGCTTCTGCCGGCATCAGAGGATGTGCCAGAGGAAAAGGCTTGCCAGGCAAGAGGCATGGTACTGGGCAGGGCAGGGCAGAGAAGGCTCAGCGAGAAAGCTGAGGGAGGGGGGTGGGAGACCGGGACCAGACCATAAAGAGCTCCCCTGCATGCTGAGGGGTCTGGATTCAGAAGATGGAGCCAAAGCAGGGCTTGAAGCAGAAGATGAAGAGATTAGATTTGAGGACTTTCTCATCCCAGAACAAAGGGTCACCTAAAATATGGCCCCAATCTAGTCTAGCTTCTCCTACCGTTTGCCCTAACAAATTGTGAACAGTACCATTTCTGTTCCTTTGCTTCAGCCATTCCTCTCCCTATAGGCCATCTCTCTTTCAAGGCCCTTCTCAAATACTAGGATTTCTCACCAAAGCCTTTCTAGATCCCTCTCGGCCAGATGGCAACTCTTTTCTTTGCTATGCATTAACATGGTGTTTCTGGTTCTGTTACGGCACTTCCCTAACTCCACCCTGTAAAAACTCCTTTCTGGCTGTGCCTTCTTCTTTTCCTGTTGGCAAGTTTCCTAAGGGCAGGATCTGCCTCTCTCACCCTTGGATCCTTGGCTGAGTCTGGGACGGTGTCTGGGAAAGGGGAGAGGCCCAGAGCATTCATCTGACATGATGACAAGGCCTGAGGCAGACTGTCTGCGTGGGCGTTAGAAGGTGGCGCTGTGAGGGGGCTTCTGGGGTACTGGAACGTTCTGTTTTCTGATTTGGGTGCTGGGTGCATGGGTGTGTTGAGTTTGTGAGAATTCATCAAGCTGTACAGTTATAATCTGGGCACTTCTCTGTACGTATGTTATACCTCATCAAAATTTCTGAAAAGATGGGCGCTGAGTGCCGTGCTGTGGGTGAGAACAGACACTGGTACGACCTCTGTGGAGAGCATCTCGATGGAAAACCTGACCCCACGGCTCTGTTTATGAGAATTTATTCTACCAGTATATTCACCGTATGTGCGAAGATTTGTGCTCAGGGATATTTTCTGCAGTTTTGTTCACAACTGCAGATGAAAACAGACTAAATACCCATCCATAGGGGACTGCTTAAATGAATTACAATCCATCCATACCACGAAATAGGATTAAAAGGCTGATACGGATGATCTCCTCCAGGACTTATTTATTTATTTACTGTCTGAAGAGCATATAAAGTTTGCTCCAGTGTTATGTTTTATTTTACTTATTTCTATATTTTTAAAGATTTTATTTTTGAGTGATCGCTACACCCAACACGTGACTCGAACCCGCAATCGCGAGATCAAGAGTCGCATGCTCTACCGACTGAGCCAGCCAGGAACCCCGCTCCAGTGTATGTTTTAAAACCACACACATCTCCGGTGCCCAACCCAGATGAGCCCCCAGACAACTCCAGTCCCGGCTGCTCTGCGACCACCGCAGAGATCCTGAGGCAGGACCATCGGCCCACTCAGCCCACCGAGCCATGAGAGAGAAGGAATGGCTGTTTTGAGCCACACGGCTGGCTTGGGGGTAGCCTGTCACACAGTCACCGAGGACCGGCACAGATGACGATAGCAAACTGCTCACATTTCCCTCCACCTCAAACCCTGGGCTGCTTCTGTCTCTGTGCCCCGTGCACCTCTTAGCTGCCTCTGCTGTACGAGTGCGCACTGCGTGTGTTTGTGCCAGGCGCACATCTGTGGGTTGGCTGAGAATACCCCACAGTCTCTTTCCCACCTAGCTAGTTCCGACTTACCCTTTAAGAGCCAGCTCAGGTGCCATCCTATGCCTCTCCTGCCCCTGCAGGCTGGGCTACATTCTCCTCTAGGCCCCTGTGCACCCTCTCTGAATACAGACTCTGCATCTGCCTGGTATTACATGGACCAGAACGGTTTGCTGAACTGAATGCACAGAGGAAGGGAAGGAAAGAGACTTTTCTATTCACTGTGTGACCCTGTGTAATTGAAGTCTGCCTCCTCGTCCCAAAATTGAGTTTGGAAGCTGGTTCTTCTGTGGCAATAGTTCACTCTGAGGGACACGGGGTACCCCTGCCAGAACTATAATGACGGTATATGGTATACACAGGTAGTTGAAGATTACATTCAGCGTGGCATCAAGAGGCTATCCTCTCTTGAGGATAATTTGGGACTATTATTACTTAGAATAAGAAAAACATTTCAGAGCTGGGAAAGGCCCTGCTGTCTATTATCTAGGCAACCGGAGAAGTGACTTGTCCGAGGCCAAATGGCAGACCAGCGTTCTATCCAGTCCCCAGCCACAGGCCCTAAGCAGCACTCACTCTGCCGTGGCACCACCAAGGGAACGGAAGGGCTGGGAGGGAAGGGAAGGCTATGAGGTCTGAAGCAGCTGCAGGCCAGCAGCCCCCAGCCAGGCTCACCGGGTATGTGGGCTTGGTGGTGATTTCCAGGAGCTTTTGCTTGGCTCTTCGCTCTGCCTCACGGGCTTCCTGCAGGTCCTGCTTCAGCTGATCTGCCTCCTTGGCCCTTCAAGGAAAGGAGGAGCCAGTTAGCTCCACGAAGGTGACAGGTGGAGGAAAGAGAGCCCTCTTCCCCACTATCCCCCTAGACAGGAGGGACGTGGGTTAACCCTGAGGATGGCACCAGATCAGGCAAACAAGGCCAGTGGCTGGGGGGGGGCATTTATGTGAAAATCAGAACTTCCAAAGCAAGGACAACATTCCTGAGTGCTGTTCATTGCAATGGTAAATCTAAACCGGAAGAGCAGGGAAGCCAGTGGGCAGGAGTCAAGTTCAAACCTTTGCAGTTGGTAGATGGGGAGGAGAAGTGGGGGAGGGGCTAGCAGCTTCCTCTGCTTCACTTCTGGGTGAGAGTGGGCTGGGCAGAGGTACAGTACGGTGGATCAAAGGTCTTTTATTGGATCATGAAGGGCAGGATGTGAGAGAACTGATTCTTCACAGCCCCCAAGTAAAACAACTGCAGGCCTGGGGCCAACCTCAGGCAAGAAGACGAGCACCAACACTGAGGGCCTCGCACTTCACCCTGCAAGACACAGGACCCAGGGGGCCCGGCCCAACATGCATCAGTCAGCAGGGGAAGTGACCTGCACACAGAAAGAAAGGGGCCCGAGACAGGGCAGGAAACAAAGAACCATACTCCCAGAATGACATGCAAAAAGCAGAGAGGAAACTATAGTGAATGCACCTTGGTAGCAAAAAGCAAATTCAAGGGCGCCTGGGTGGCTCAGTCGTTAAGCGTCTGCCTTCGGCTCAGGTCATGATCCCAGGGTCCTGGGATCGAGTCCCACATCGGGCTTCCCGCTCTGCGGGAAGCCTGCTTCTCCCTCTCCCACTCCCCCTGCTTGTGTTCCCTCTCTTGCTATGTCTCTCTCTGTTAAATAAATAAATAAAATCTTTAAAAAAAAAAAAAAAAAGCAAATTCAAGTGTTCTAAATCAACAGAGCCAAATGCTGTGGGGAATGTGCCAGTGTTTATCTGAAGGCCGCAGGACCAGAACAATCCCAAGCCTAGAACAGTCTTTGGAAAGTATAGCCTACAGTTCCATCCTTCAACCTGGTCGTGAGCTGGCCACAAAGAGGATCCTGGCCCTCCCCTCCTATCTGCCTCAGGAGCCTTAGCGCCAAGAAGGGCTGCAGGGAAGCGGTTCCTCCTTACTTCGTTAAAGGTAAATAGCTGCTGTCTCCCCACATGTCCCCTAAATGAAAAGGGAAAAGAACCATATTTTTTAAACGTAAGAAGAGTCTCCTTATAGCTCCTCAGCTAAGAGCAGTCTGCGGCCGAGCTTGATGGCTTTCCTGCAAACACGGCTATCAGAGGGATGGCGGTTTATCACAGGCACAGGCATGACCAGAGGTCCACTCAACAAGAGAACTGTGTTCCTGAGCCTTTCCACTAATTCCAGCCCCCAAACCCCACACTGGCTTAAGTACCAGTCCTCACCACCAACCTGTCAAAGGAAGAGCCTCCCCGCTGCCCCAGAAGATGGGGAAGAAGCTTGCGGACACATGCAGTCAAGCTCTGCCTCAGAGCCAGGTTACGACTGAACAGCCCCTCGCCTGAGCCCCAGTGCCCAGGACTCCCCACCTCTAACCTCCTCTCTGACTCCTCCGCCATCTTCAGCGCCAGCACCTCGGCCTCCAGCACCTTCTGCTCCATCAGGCGCTTCTCTTCCTCTGTCCGAATGGCTGTGGCCTTGATGCGCTGCATTTCCTGTTCAGCCTCTGCGGCCTTCTGTGCCAGGAGTTTTGCCTCCTCCTCCGTGATTTGGGCCTTTTCTGCCAACAGGTCAGCCGTCTCCTCAGACCGCATCTGCAGAAGAGCGCTGTCAGCTGGGATGGGGATCACATGCCCATCTTCCCACCCAGATCTGGCCTCAGACACTCAGGTCAGCGAGAACCAGAATCTCAGACTCCCTGGGGCCCTGAATGTCCCGTCAGATGACACTCGGGCAAGGGATGACAAGCCACACCCTCAACTTTTTGGAAAGGCCCTTTGGGTTCTGCCCATGGGAAGCAAGAAGAAAGCACTTTTCTGACTATCCACTTGAGCTGAGGCGAATGCTTTATGAGGGAGAAAACCAACTTTACCTTCTTTCCTTTTATTTTTTTTTTAAATGTTTTTTTAAATTTATTTATTCATGAGAGTCAGAGAGAGAGAGAGAGAGAGGCAGAAGCAGAGAGAGAAGCAGGCTCCCCGCCTAGCAGGGAGCCCGATGCGGGATTCGATCCCAGGACCCCGGGATCATGACCTGAGCCGAAGGCAGACGCTTAACCATCTGAGCCACCCAGGCGCCCTACCTTCTTTCCTTTTAAATCAGTGGTTTAAACCAGCGGAGACTTTGCCCCCCTGGGAGACAGGTAACAATGCCTGGAGACATTTTTGATTGTCACAAATGGGGGGGGAGGTGGTGCTACTGGCATCTAGTGGGTAGGGGTCAGGGACACTGCTAAACATCCTCCGAGGAACAGGATGGCTCCCACCACAAAGGGTGATCTGGCCCCAGTGCCAGCTGAGAAGTCCTGCTTTAAAGGCGAGCCCCCGTGAAAGCGGGGCTTGGCTGCACATGAACTCCACCAGAGTCTGCCTCCGCCAACACAGGTGGAAAGAAAAGGCACTGATTTTTTTTTTTTTTTTAAGCTGAAATGTCAAAGCATATGTTACTAATCTGAGGTCGTCGGGAGGCCTAAGTCCTGAAATCCATGCAAGTGCCCGTGTAGCCTCCAGGGGCCCAGCACCGCCCCCAGCAATCACCAGAGCTTCATTGGCCATTGTCGCTTCTTCTTTCATCTGCAGCAGCCTCCTCTCCAGCTCATCCCTCGTGCGCTCTGCCTCCTCCCTCATCTGCTTCTCTCGAGCAAGGCGCTGTCGCTCCATCTGGGGGCAACAACAGTGGCCACTGAGTCATGGGGCCCACGGCCTACAGTGCCACGGGGGCCCGAGAACGCCCAGTGTCCTGAGTCCCGCAAGGAGACCCTCTTTTCTCCCCTTTACTTTAGGTTGCCAGTGTCATTCTTGTCACCCGCCTCCCTCTGCCCTCCGAAACCAGCTGTGTCCCGTGAAAAAACATCTAGAGGTGAGGTAACAAACAAAACAACAAAAAAGCAAGCCCTGCCAAGTCTACCTGGATCGAAGGAGGCGTTCTTACACACTGTGTGCTGAAATGGCCACCCTGCCAATAACCCTTTGCGTTGCAAGACCTCACGTGCCTCTGCCCTGCGGCTGACCGCACACAATGCAGGTTCCTTCTCCCTGAGACGCAGCCCCAGAAACAGACAGCTCTCTTCTGCTTGGACGAGCCCCCTTGCCATTTCTCATCCACGCGGACCCCTCCCACACCTCCACTTTCCTCCACAATTGCTCCTGCCTCTGACCCACGGAGATAGATGGAACGGCTCTCTGCGAGGCATCGGGGGTTCACACACTGTGTGTCACGGGGAGGGGGGCTGCGGCACCACTGCACAGGGACCCAGCCTCACGCAGAGGCGACTCCCGGCCAGGCCAGCGACAGGAGGAAGCTGAGCAGGGAACGCAGCCCCCTCCTCCTCCCGTCCTTAAGGCATCAGTACAGAGCTGCCGCCGCCGGCCCTGCCTTCTGGATCACTGTATTAATTGGGCCACATGCAGAGCTTAATAAGGGGAACAAGCATAGGACAAGTGCTATTCTCTGTGATCTTCAGGTATTAACTGAGTTCAGAAAGCAGAAGCCAGAAGTGACCACTGCACTATTTTCTTCCTCAAATAGAGCACATTTAATTACTTCTTGCTTCAATCTTCTCCCAAACAAAAGATTTTTAAGACTGCTGCCTCTTCTAAATACTGAGCCAAAAAAAAAAAGGCATTGGGCCTCGAAGGAATAATGCAAAGACAAGCAATAAAATACTGTAAATTCTTCTCCAATTTTCCTCTTACAGGTCAGTGAAAAGCTTGGCCAATTTGTTCTCTAATTTCCACTGCATTACAATTTCCATTAAGAAGATTACTGTATCTCCATTATGCTCCACTTGAAAAAAGCCCAGGCAACCACCTTCTGTTCCCAGCACTGCACTTTCCCTGAGACCTCCACCCACTAAATAAGGGGCCTCCTGTTTGCAAGGTGGTTTCAGTTCACAAAGGCTTTCAGGAGCAATGTGTCCTTTGATCTGAGACAGAGAAGACATACCATTAGCTCCACTGGACAGATGAGAAAACTGAGGTCTGGAAGGTAAGTCATTTACTAATGTCACATACTAAGTTTCACATCTGGCTCTAAGGTCAGTGTCTGTACTACTACTGGGCCATGAAGCCACTGGCCTGCCAGATGCCAGGGACATGTCTCTGCTGTTCTACAGGCAGTGCAGGTCTGGGGTGTGCGCATGCTATTCTCTGCCACAGCCCCGAGGGTGACGCGCTCATTGCTGTTTTCAGATCTCTCACTTCTAAGTTTTGCTCGGCTGAAAAGAGGTCAAAGAAGGCTCTTCTTGAAGTTGCCACTTAGACTCGTGCTGGCTCAGGAGTATTTCTTTGTCCAAGAAAACCCATTCCACCACCGTGGCCCCCAAAGCAGCCCAAAGAGTCTGCTGTCTCAGAGAGCAAAGGGACGGAACGCTGAAAGCATGCTGGATCAAACGGCATTTCATTCCAAATCTCAGGGAGTCCCCACATCAGAGAGCTGCACACAGACTAATGATTACACCTCTGAGCCTGCAAGTCCTGAGGGCAACTGCCGCTACTCCGTCTAGGAGTTAGTCCAAAACCACAGTGGATAGTCTCAGCAGCGAGGCTCAGATTAGTTGTGTGAGTTTCGGTGAGTCGACATGGTTTATGAGTAGAAAACAACGATGCGGACTGTCCAGTCTGCTGATGAGCGCACGCGGCACCTCCCACCGCAGGCACTGTGCCGCCTGGGCTGACCTGTGGCGGGGAAGTGCGGCCGGAGTCTAATTAGCATTCCCACAGCAAGCACGAGACGCTGCTGTGCATTCTATCACCATCTAATTAGGAAAAGGACAAGGCCAGGCAAAGGAGACAGGCAGGCAAAAAGAAAGCGAGCTAGCTAGGTAGACAGACAGACGGATGGATTGATGGATGGATGGATGGACAGACGGACGGACAGATGGATGGACACAGGCTTGTCTATCACTTCCCAAGCCTGCATTAATCACACTTCACTTACTTAGATGGGGAAATAACTAGAGATGTTTCTTTTACATATGCTATTGGAGTTTATTACTCATTTCCAGAGCGGACACCCCACCGGCTGGGCATCAGCCAGTAAAGATCCAACAGAGATAAAATAAGAGAAGGTGTATCCATAGCCAAATGACACCTGTCAGCCCACGATCGCTGCTTACCTCCAAGGCCAAGACCACGACTCAGCGACAACAGTGGTTCTGACATGGTCTTGCTCACCTGCTTTCTAGCCTTCTCCTCCCTGGCTTGGGCTTTCATCTGCTGAACTTCCAAAGAATCAGCCTTCCTTCTCCTCATAAAAAGGTCATGGTTCCCGATACAGAGCTGGAGAATCTGTGGTCGGAAGCAGTGGAAATGTTAAACCCACAAATTTACTTCACTGCCTACCAGCTCACCAGCGCTACGGCATCTTGGTCTCAGGGCTCTTGGGGGCAGCAGGAAACCTGAGAAGTAAAGCACAGCGTGAAACACCAAGGCCCTCTCTACTAACGTCCTCCAGTGCTCCCCCAAAGACAGGCAAAACGAGGTGCCTCAAGTGTGCCGGGGGGCAAAAATTACACGTGAGGAGAGAAACATGACACTTCGGCATGTCTTCTGGATGCATCTCATTCTCCTAAGTTAAGATGTGGCTCTGCAGATCAGAGAGGCTAGGAAAGCTTGTTCAATAGGTTAGGCTGGGACGACAGGTTATTCACGTGGAAAAAAAGAAACTGGATCCCTCCCTTACACTGTACACAAAAATCAGAAGGATTAAAGATTTAAATGCGAAGACTGAACCCTTGAAAGTTTTAGAAGAGAATATAGAAGAATATCTTTATGATCATAGGATTAAAAAAAATGCCAAACAAGACACAAACAGTACAAAGGATTAAGGAAAAGATGTATATATTTGCCTATATTAAAATCAAACATTCTTTGTTAAGACATTAAAAAGGGAGGAAAAATAAGCCACAAGCTGGGAGAAGATATAACTAATAAAGAATACAAACCACCCAGAAAATACTAACCAAAGGAAATGAAACAAGTGTTTGACAAAAGAGACAGTAAGTTTCGAGAGGGTATGTGTTGTAATGAGCACTGGGTATTATATAAGACTGATGAATCACAGACCTGTACCCCTGAAACAAATAATACATTTTATGTTAATTAATTGAATTTAAATTTTAAAAAAAGAGAGACAATAAGCTTGGTCAAAAATATTAAAAAAGATGTTCAACTTCATTAGTAAATATAAAGATGCACATTAATATGACACTGAGATACCATTTCTTTTTTTTTTTTAATAAAGATTTTATTTATTTATTTGACAGAGAGAGACACAGCGAGAGAGGGAACACAAGCAGGGGGAGTGGGGGAGGGAGAAGCAGGCTCCCTGCTGATCAGGGAGCCCAACACAGGGCTCAATCCCAGGACCCTGGGATCATGACCTGAGCCGAAGGCAGACGCTTAACGACTGAGCCACCCAGGCACCCCGACATACCATTTCATATGCACAAGAGTGACAGAAAATTTTAAAGGCTGATGATAAAAGCGTGGAAGATATCAAACAAAAGGAAGCTGCACCCACTGCATTGGCTCTGTCAATTAACTCACCTTTTTTTGGAAAACAACACGGCGTAATCTTGAATCTGGACATACACTACAGCCCTGTACCTGTACTCCTAAGCAGATACTCTCGAGAGAACCTATTACATGTGTGCAGCCGGAGGCAGGTACAAGAATGTTCACAACAGCCTTGTTAAAATGGCAGAGAAGTAGAAAGCACCTAATTATTCATTAATAGGAAAATGACAAGTACACATACACACACACACACACACACACACATATATATCCACAAAAGGAATACTATACAGCAATAAAAATAAAGGGATCATATCTTGAAGCATCAACATAGCTACATCTCAGAAAATAATGTTGTCCTGGGGCTCCTGGGTGGCTCAGTCGTTAAGCGTCTGCCTTCGGCTCAGGTCATGATCCCAGGGTCCTGGGATTGAGCTTCCATTGGGCTCCCTGCTCAGCGGGAACCCTGCTGCTACCTCTCCCACTTCCCCTGCTTGTGTTCCCTCTCTCACTGTGTCTCTCTCTGTCAAATAAATAAATAAAATATTAAAAAAAAGAAAAAGAAAATAATGTCTTAAAAAAAAAAGAACACAGACAGTTGACAGCAGTTGGTAAATTCCAAAAGTTCACAAAACTTAATAGTATATTCATTTTGCTATATAGGAAGTCAAGTTCTGAGGAAAAGCAAAGGAATTATAGGCACACAGCTCAGAATGGTGATCACCCTTGGGGAGGCGGGTGGGGGAAGCCAGCAGAATGCTAACATGAGGGGTTCTAATAGTATTGGAAGTGTGCTATTTCTTAAAGCTGGGTAGTGGGCACGTAGATGTTTATTTTTGCCCTTCTTTATACCTAATACACATTATCCTTATCCTTTTGTATGTATAAGGTACCTCCATAAAAATAATTTTTTTTTTTAATTCCACATCACAAAATTTAGGTTTGACTCGCTAGGTTAAGCTAAAGGGAAGAGTCTTTCAAGGTCTATTGGCAAAGCGTGTAGCAGGTGAGCTATCATTCTACACCTCACAAGAAATTACTCTGATACTCTCTCAAAAAAGGCGCTCAGTTTCTCAGAAAAACTACAGTTATCAGTTACAAAAATCAGGATCTCAACTTACCAGCTTATTAACACGAAGCTTTGAGGAGTTGAATTTGAAGACGTCGATTTTCTTATCCAGTGGTTTAATAGTAAACTGAAAGAAGGAAGCAGAAAACAGTTTCAGTCTGACAGCCTAGAGTGTGAGCACCAGCTGGGAAATTCCACAAAAGCAGCAACCACACTGACAAAGATCCAGCACGAGGCTGTGCCTTGTCCTGGCTTCCTGGTGCCCAGGCACTAAACCACAGTGAACTGTAAGTGGCTGAGAGCGCCAAGTCTCGGGCTGTGGAGGTTCAGGATCCAGGAAGGTGTGTTGTCAGTACCATCTTAGGCTTGGAAACCTGAAATGCCAGCCTTCAATGGGCCCCACAGTGAGGCCAACACTGGGAAGCCCGCTGCAAAGACACAGGCCCAGTTCTGCCTTCAGGAAGCTCACCACCTAGCCGGAACTAGATTAATGACAGTCAGTTACTTGAGAAATTACACCATCTATTAGTGCCTCACTGGGCGGAACAAATCACAAATGTCATGGGGGTTCAGCATCGATCTACCTTAAGTAGGAGGGGAACTTCAGCTGGTCATAGACAAAGAGTACGACAGGGAAGCTAAAAGGTTGGACAGAGGGCCATTCCGGAGGGCAAGCAACAGAAATGAGCGGGTGTGTGTGTGTGTGTGTGTGTATTTGACATTATTAACCCTCTGACGACTAAGATGATATCATGGGCTCAGACTGGGAGGAAGGCAGGGGTGGGCTGGGGGTGGACAGTCAGAGGGGCTGGGGTTTGATGTGGCAGCATATAGATCATCACTCCGGGTTCTGAACATGGGGATTATCAGCTGAAAGCTGTTAATAAAAGGAATAAAGTGTGAAGAAGAACAGACTGTGGTAGAAGAGGGAAACAGTTCCTGAAATCAAAGGGGAGAGAAAGCTGAATAAGGACAGGGTGGTAGCGAAGTAGGAGATCCCAGGGCCAGACCGCTAGGCAGGGAAGCATATAAAGAGCAAATGGAAACTGCTGTTCTCAACCATTCCTGATCAGACCAGACAGATCCTCCATTTCAAAGATGCACTTAAAAAATGGGGTACCCATTCCCGAGAAAGACGTGCTAAGCAGATAAATACATCTGGGAAGATAAATTCTTGGGTATTTCTTTTGCATGTTATTTTGTCCGAGGAGGAGTTAGCACAATGAGGAAAATGATCCTTCAGTTAGCTTTTGGTCAAGCTAACTTAGAAGCACTATTGCTCTTGTGTAGGCTGCTACTTGTGAATTTCATGAACTTATTTTTGGCTCTTAAGTCAAACCCTGGAGCTGTCAGTGGGAAACCACAAGTAGTGGGGAAACCACAGGCTCTGTGCTGTGCCGGGACGTGCACAAAGAATCAATGGATCACTTAAAATAAACCAACATTTCTGTTTTGACAGCACGGCTGTCATGCATAACTACTAAGACTACTTCCTATTATGTCAAGTCAGCTTGAGGCCCTCTTACTGCATGAGTTATTGACATGATGGAACATGACGGTGCCCTGCCCCTGGAGAGGGTATATTAGAGTTTATTGTGTCAGGCCATACTAGGGGAGACTTTAATCCTTGAGTTCTGTGAAAAATGAATGTTTGGGGAGCCTTTAGCACACAAAAATACACGAATATGCAGTAAACAGACTTTATGAAATTAGAGATGACAAACTACCATGCCACAGCACACCTATTGCTTTAAGTCATGTGGAGCTTTCAACTGAAGTACTTTAAAAAAGAAATACCTAAGTGCTCCTCTTCTGGGCTACAGAAACTTTGAGAGCCAGAATGTTTTGAATTAAGAAGCTCAATCTGTCTCATCAAGCATGGCCAAGGAGATCTCAACCACGTTATTGGAAACCAGGAGCTTGGGGTTCCCTTTCTCAAGTTGCTATTTGGGAAGGGAAAACAGGAAATCTGCTCCAGGTGGGGGCTCTGCAGGCAACCACATGAGCTGTCACTGTTCCTTACTCGACACTCAGCATCCCAACTGTGTGGGCACCAGTACGTCACTGAGCGCCGTCTGGGCCCGCTGCCCTCTGCCCTCTGCCCAGTGCCCTGTGCTCTCAGGACTCACCCTCTATACCCGCTACCAGAAAAGCTCCCCCCCCCCGCCCCAGCTATGACTTCAGGGAACGTGGAGCTCCCCTCACCAATCACAGCTAACCTGATTCCTCTGCATCTCCACTTCCTGATGTGGCACAGATACCCCAAACCTGGCCCCTACTCTTGCTGCATGTTCTCGGGAGGAGGGAATCAGAGTTGGGGTGAGAGCACTCCTATGTGGAAAAGCGGAAATGCAATGGGTCATCATCACGTGCATCATCAGTCCCTTGCACTGTAGGCCTGTCTTACAGCAGTCGGGGCCTTGCTTGACTATAACTTCCCTGAGGGGTGAGACTGGATTTTCTACATCTTTGTTTCCCCCACGAAACCTAACACAAAGCAGATGCTTGATAATTCCTTTAAAATTAACAAAGAACAGGGGCGCCTGGGTGGCTCAGTCGTTAAGCGTCTGCCTTCGGCTCAGGTCATGATCCCAGGGTCCTGGGATCGAGTTCCACATCGGGCTCCCTGCTCGGCGGGAAGCCTGCTTCTCCCTCTCCCACTCCCCCTGCTTGTGTTCCCTCTCTCGCTGTCTTGCTCTCTCTGTCAAATAAATAAAATCTTAAAAAAAAAAAAAAATACAAAGA